>NW_006399835.1:12306896-12310080 GCF_000299155.1 Elephantulus edwardii | reverse complement strand
AGTAGAATCTTGCTTGCATGTGAAATCAATGATATTGTTCTATAGTTTCCACACTCTGTTGGGTCACCCTTCTTTGGGATGGGAACAAATATAGATCTCGTCCAGTCAGTTGGCCAAGTGGTTATTCTCCAGATTTCTTGGCACAACCTGGTAAGCATGTCTAGGGCAGCATCTGTTAACTGAAATAAGCCAATGAGTATACTATCTATTCCTGGGGCCTTATTTTTTGCTATTTCCTTCAAAGCAGCCTAGACTTCTTCCTTCATCACCATAGGCTCTTGCTCCTATGTTGTTTCATTAAATTCTTCTGTCTGCCAATTCCTTTTGACACAGTGACTCAGTATATTCTTTCCATCTTCTTTTAATACTTCCTGGATAATTTACTATTCTACCTAAAGCATCCTTGATTATAGCAATTCGAGGTTTTAATTTGTTCTTCAGTTCCTTGAGCTGAAGAAATGCTGAGGAAGTTCAGACTTTTTGATTTTCTAATTCCAACTCCTTGCACATTTCATTGTAATATTTTACTTTGTCATCCCACGCTACCTTTCAAAATCTTCTATTCAGCTCTTTAATATCTTGAATTCTTCCTTCTGCTTTGGCTTCTTTGTGCTCCAGTGCAATATTCATAGTCTCTTCTGACATCCATTTTGGTCTTCTCTTCCTCCTCTGTCTTTGCAATGACCATTTGCACTCTTCCTGGATGATACCCTTGATATTCTCCCACAACTCATCTTGTCTTCACTTATTAGTGCTCAAGGCCTCAAACCTGTTCCTAAGATGGTTCTGGAATTCAGGTGGGATAGACTCAAAGTCGTATTTGGGTTTCCATGGATTTGGTTTAATTCTCCTCAGTTTCAGCTTGAACTTGCATATGAGAAGTTAGTGGTCTGTTCCACAATCAGCTCCTGGCCTAGTTTTCACAGCTGATATGGAGCTTCTCCAGCAGTTCTTTCCACAGATGTAATCAATCTGATTCCTATACATACCATCAGGTGAAATCCATGTGTATAACCTGCATTTATGTCTCTTAAAAAGCGTATTTGTAAAAAAAAAAAACACGTATTTGCAATGAGTAAGTCACTGATTGTGCAAAATTCAATCATTCTACCTCCAGCTTCATTTCTGTCACCGAGTCCATGTTTTCCAACTACTGAATCTTCTTCTGTTCCCAACTTTTGCATTCCAGTCACCCATTACTATCAATGCATCTTGACTGCATATTTGATTGATCTCCAACTGTAAAAGTTGGTAGAAATCTTTTATTTCCTCTTCTTTGGCTCTGGTTGTTGATGCATATATCTGAATGATAGTGGTATTCACTGGACTTCCTTGTATGTGTATGGATATTATCCTGTCAGGTAATAGGATGTCATATATATAACTAAAAGAAGAAAACTGCCAACCAAGAATTCTACATCCAGTAAAACTGTGCCTCAAATATTATGGTAAAATACGAACATTTTCAGAAAAAGTACAGAAACTAAAGGAATTTATTAAAACTATGTCCTTAATAAGAAATACTAAAAGGAGTTCTTCAGGCTGAAAATCAATTACCTAAAACTTACCCAACAATAGTATCCTCCAGAAATTCACTCAGACTTTAAAATCCACAAAGTGAAATAAAATCACAAGATTGAAAATAAGAAAACAAAAGTATATTAGTCTTAAATAAAGACAACTACAATTAAAAGAGAGCTGCCATGGCGTAGTGGTAAAGAATTGTACTATCATCACAAAGACACATAGACTGAATCTTCCAGCTGCTCCACAGGAGAACTAGGGGCCATTTCCCTCCATGCGATTAACTGCCTCTTAAAATCTACTGCCAGGTCAGCTATGAGTCAGTCTCAACTCGACGGTATACAACAAGTATGCAAAATGGAGTAAAGAAGTAGTGTAGTTACAGAAGTTCTAAATGGGCAGAAGTAAAGGTGATTTCAAAACAAAGTGAACTGTTTTAGGCCTAAAAAAAAAGATAACAACTTATAGAGTAACCTTCTAGAAAACGAATAAGCTTTCTCAACAAAATAAAATGATACTTAGCAAATACTACAATGTTATTGTTGTTGTGTACCACAGAGTTGAAAGTGAACCACTGCTGACCCTCTGGTGGGTTTTCAGTGGCAATTAATTTACGAGAGGAGACTGCCCATCCATCTCCCATGGAGCAGCTGGTGGTGTCAAACCACGTTGTCTTTGGTACTGCAGCTTCTTGCCCCTAGGCCAAAAGAGCTCCCTATATAATACAAGAACAATGAAAAAAAAAGTTTTTGTAATTTTTTTCATTGCAAGTACTACAAGAGTAATGAAAAAAAACTTAAAAGGCATAAGCAAAACTAACTCAGTACAGAAAATTAGAATTTAAAAAAATTAGCAAATCCACAAAAGCTCAGCAAAATGGCAGTAATAAAATCGTACCTATTGATAATTATACCTAATGTGAATGGATTAAACCCATTAGCAAAAGAATAGCAGAAAACATGACCCATCAATAGACTGTCGAAAAGAGGTACACTAGACACAAGGACAAAGAACTAAAAACGGAAAGGTTGCTAAAACGGTATCAAGCAAATGTCACTGAAACAAGAACAGGAGTGATGGTATTAATTTCTGATAAAACAGACTTCAAGGCAAAACCATCAAAAGAGACTAGGGCAGGCATTACAGAATGATCAAAGTGTCAATCAGTTGACATAACTATTTTATGCTAATGAAATTAAGTCAGTCACTAATGAACAAATATGGAAATCAGAATTACAGAGAAAAAATGGGGAAAGTGTGATTATATTGTAGATACTGAAATTAATAACAAAATATGTATCAAATTCATTTTCTTTGTAAACCTTCACTCACATCACAACTAGAAAAATAATTTAAAAATAAAAAGACAACATACAGCTCCTAAGGGCATCAGGTCAACTAGCAAACCATAAGATAATATTTTATAGACTAGTTTGATAAAGGGGATCTAGGGTCTTAAGAGCTCTAAGCAGCTGTCAAGAGGGAACTACTGCCTTCTCCCCTCTGAAACAAAGAGGGCCAAAGAAAAGCAAAAATGCACAAAATCAATTAATCCAAGAACTAATAACAGACCACACAAACCTCACCTCCATGATCATAAGAACAAAAAGAGAACCATTACTAGTGCTAACTTCTACAAAAGGGATCACAGTCCAGGATA
>NW_006399835.1:12293222-12304661 GCF_000299155.1 Elephantulus edwardii | reverse complement strand
ACATAAGAGATTTTGTATATAATAAATTATTGTCAGAGTCTTAAATAACTGGTATCATATATTCTTAGATCCACTACCTATCTTGATGACTATCAGATCGTCATAAATACTCACCATTATCTAATTAACTGAAATCCAGAAGCTACTATGGTGATTCAGGCTATTTTCACCTTAGTCCTTGAAGGTTAGTTGGTCTTATTATTGTTTTTGTTAGGTGTCATTAAGTACAACTCCCAGCAATCCTATGAACAGAAAGATGACCTAAACCCTACACTATCCTAAGCCATCCTCACTAACTCTAATATGCTATTCAGACCACTGCTGAAGTCACTGTGTCAATCTATCTCATTGGGGTCTCTCTCTCCTTCACTGACCCTCCATCTCCGCAAGCATGATGTTCTTTTCCAAGGAATAGCTTCGCCTAGCCATATGTCCAAAGCATGAAAGATGAAGCATCTCCATTCTTGCCTCCAGAGAGCACTCTGGCTGCACTTTTCCCAAGACATAATGGTGTGTTTTTAGTAGTCCAAGGGATATTCAGTACTTTTATCCAGCACCACAATTCAAAGGCACCAATTCTTCTTCTGTCACCCTTATTCACTGTCCAGTTCTCCGAAACATAGCAGATGACTGAGAGGACCATGGCCTGAATCAAGTGCACCTTAGTCGTATGTGACATCATTACTCTTAAGCATTTTGGAGCAGTCCCTGACAGCAACTTGCCCCAATGCGTATGTCTCTTGATTTTCTGATGGCAATAAGTAAGGGTGTTGATTACTGATCCATGCAAGATGAACTCACTGACAGCTTCAATCCTTTCATCTATCATGTTGACCATTGGTTCTGTGATTTTTGTTTTTTTGATGTTAAGATGTAATTCATATAGAAGGCCAATAGTCTTTGATCTTCTGCAGCAAGCATTTCATATTCTCCTCACTTCCAACAAACAAAATTGTGTCATCTGCATCACCAAATCAACTACAACCCTACATAGAAACCCTACGAAGAATAGATGTGAACTTTGCCCTCTCCTGCATGATGGTCACACCTCTACCAGCCATGCTCAAGTCACTCATCATTATGCCCTTGTTTGTCAATCCATACTGTGGAAGGTCTTCCTCTCTTTCACTGACCCTCCAACATTCTCAGCATAATGTCTTTTTCAAAGAACTGGACCCTCCTAATAGTATGTCCCAAGTATGTGAGAAGTTTCACCATCCACCTCTAAGGAGTACTCTAGTTGCTCTTCTTCCATGATAGTGTATTTTTTTTTTGGCGTTCCATGATATATTCAATACTTTTCATCAACACTACAGTTTAAAGGCACTGTTTTTCCTTCACTCTTCCTTATTATACTGACCACCTTTCAGATGCACAGAGAATAACTGAAAAAAATCATAGCTTGGATCAGGCACACCTTAATTTTTAAACTGGCATCCTTGTACTTTAGAGAGGCCCTTGACAATGGATATGCTCAGTGCAACACCTTGATTTCTAGACTGCTGTTGCCCTGAGTGTTTACTGTGGATCCAAGTAAAATGAAATCATAGACAATTTCAATTTTTATCCATCTCTCTGCTGCCTACTGGTCCAATGCTGAGGATTTTTGTTTTCTTGGTTTTAAGATGGAATCCATACTAAAGGCTTCTAGTCTTTAATCTTGTACATCAAGTATGTCAAGTCACTTACACTTTAAACAAGCTTGTATCATCTGCAAAATGGAGGCTGTTGATATGTCTCCCTCCTATACTAATGCCTTCAGAGCAGGTTTCCCAAACCCCAACTCTCAATTGTGCTAAAAGGGACCAAAGGCTACAAGAGGCTTTATAAAAACATGTCAATTTTTCTGATGATAAACATTCAATTTACTCTCTTAAACAAAACAAAACAAAATAAACCTGAAATATTTGGAAGAGTTCTATTCTCTAGTCACAAATATGTGATTCAGAGACACAAAACACAATATATGAAATTCTTGAGATAACCATAATAGATGTAACAGCAAGATGTTGTTGTTGTTGTTATGTGCTGTTGAATCACTTGCAACTCATAGCAACCCTATGTATAACAGCCCTAAACCCTGCTCTATCCCTTGCCAATCTTACTGGCTATGGCACGCCTATTCCCCGATACCCCAGTGACAGAATCAATCCATCTCATCAAGGGTCCTGCTCTCCTGCGCTGTCTCTCCACCCTCCCAAACATGATGTCCCTCTCCAAAGACTGGTCTTTCCTTGCACAATGTCCAAAGTCTGCCTCAGAATCCTTGCCTCCAAGGAGCAGCCTGGCTTCACCCTCTACAGGACGAACCTGTTTGTTCTCCTTGAAGTCCATGGTCTAGTCAATACTCTTCTCCAGCACCAAAGCTCTAAGGCATCAATTCTCCTTCTATTATCCCTAGTCATTGTCCAGTTTTTTGATGCATCGCACGTTATTGTAAAGTCCATGGCTTGTATCAGGTGCACCTTACTCTCCAGGCTGACACTGTTGCTCCTCAGTACCTTGGAGAAGTCTCTGACAGCCCAATGTCTCTGTCTTTCCCAATACAATTCGTCCTTTAATTTCCTGGCTGCTGGTACCAAGAGTGTTGATTATAGAGCCATGCAAACTGAAGCTGTCAACAATCTCAATCTCCTCACTATCTATCATGATGCTGCCAATCGGCCCATAGTGAGACTCTTTTGTTTTCTTGACGCTGAGCTTCAATCCATAATGAAGGCTGCAATCCTTGACCTTCTGCAGCAAGTGCTTCAGGTCCTCCTCAATTTCAGCAAGCAGGGTTGTGTCATCTGCATAATGCAGATTGTTGATGAGTCTACTTCCAATCCTGATGTCACACTTCTCCTCACAGAGCCCAATAAGTAACAGCAAGTAGTTGGGTAATTATTATAACACTCTGATCTTACCAGTGCCTCCTGCTTAAACTTTCCCCAAAATTAGTTACAGAGCTGAATAGAAGATTTCGAATGGCAGCACAGGAAGACAAAGAAAAGTATTATCATGCAATGTACAAAGAAGTGGAGTCTAAAAATCAAAAGGGCCATACTCACTCAGCATTTTTTTTAATTAGTGAGCGTGTGTGTGTGCACGTGTGCACTATCAAATGGAATCTGACTGGGACAGGAGGAAATTGCTCCTCCTTCTCAAGCTGAGCATCTGGTGGATTTGAACTGCGTATCTCTGGGATTGCAGTGCAGTTTGCCACTAGGCTCAGCATTTCTTAAGGTGAAGGAACTAAAGGACAAATTCAAGCCTTGAGTCACAATAATTAAGAATGCTATGTGTAGAATACTGAATGATCCAGGAAGTATTAAAAGAAGATGGAAAGAGTATACAGAGTCACTGTACCAGAAAGAACAGGATGACAGAGTAGAAGCTGAAGAAATAACATATGTTCAAGAGGCAACGGTGATGAAGGAAGACGTTCAGGCTATTATGAAGGCCGTGGCAAAAAAACAAAGCCCCAGGAATTGATGGAATTCCAATTGATATATTTCAAAAAACAGATGCAGCCCTGGACATGCTCACCAGTTGTGCCAAGAAAACTGGAGGGCAACTACCTGGCCAATTAAGTGGAAGAAATCGATATTTATTCCCATTCTAAAAAAAGGTGCCCTGACAAGAGTATGAAAATTATCATACAACATCACAAACATCACACACAAGTAAAATCCTGCTGTAGATAATCTAAAAACTACTGAACAGTACATCGACAGTAAACTACCAAAAATGCAAACTGGGTTTAAAAGAGGCCAAGGCACTGGAGACATTATCACCAATGTTAGATGGATCTTGGCAGAAAGCAAAGAGTATCAGAGCAATGTTTATCTCTGTTTCATTGACTGTGCAAAAGCATTTGACTGTGTGGATTACAACAAATTATGGCCAACCCTGAGAAGAATGGAGATCCCAGACTTCGACTGTGCTCAGGAGAACTCGAAACTTGGACCAGGAAGCAGTCCTCAGAACAGAGCAAGGAAACATTGCATGGTTCAAAACTAGAAAAGGATTTTGTCAGGAATGTGTCTTGTTCCATACCTTTTTAATCTGTATGCAGAACAAATCATATGGGAAGCTTGATTTTATGAGGAGGAATGTAACATCAGGATTTGAGGAAGACTCATCAACAACTTACCTTAAACAAGACACATTCTTGCTTGCCAAAACTGAGGAAGACCTGAAATGTCTGCTGCAGGTCAAGGACTGTGGTCTTCAATATAAATTGAAGCTTAACATCAAAAAGACAAAGATTCTTCCCATGGGCCAACTGAAAGCACCACAACAGAGAAGAAACCGAGGTTAACTCCACAGTCAACACTCTTGGCACCAGCAGGAGTCAGGGAATCAAAAGATAAACTGCATTAAAAAATATACTGTCGGGAATTTCTCCAGAATGCTAAAGAGCAATGATGTCAGTCTCAAGACTAAGATACACCTGATCCAGGTCATGATCTTCACAATCACTTGCTATGCATCAAAGAGCTAGACAATGAATAAGAATGACAAAACAAGAATCAATGCCTTTGAGTTGTGGTGTTGGAGAAGAGTATTGAACATGCATACCACAGACTTCCAAGAAAACAGGTTTGTCCTGGAGAGAGTAAAACCAATTTGTTCCTTAGAGACAAGGATTTTTAAGCTCCAACTCACATACTTTGGGCATGTTACCAGAAAGAACAGTGCTTGCAGACATCGTGCACGGAAGGACGAAGGGTAAGCACAAAGAGAGGTATACCTAGGAGAGATGGAATGACACAGTAATGGGATAATAAGGGTAGGGTGAGGAACAGTGAAACTGACTTAGGATATAAAAGCGTTGAGAGAAAGCAAATGCAATCAGAAACTTCTGTCTACCTTCAAAATGATACGCATACATTTAATTTTCATTGAACAATAAATTCACTATTCTAAAATTAAAAATATGACTACAAAGAGATAAAAACATTAAGTTTTTTCCCCTCTTCTGTAAAACTGGAAACAATTTTACTGTGTAACAATAAACAATGCCAATAATTTTTTAGAAAAATGGTATAAATATAAATTATTGTCAATTTTCTGTGAGATTATTTCACAATATGTATTACAATTCTATATACAAATTACTGTAGACCCATTAACATAAAAAATAAGGTTCCTCCCTATGTATGATATATAATGTTCACTGCAACATTGTTTCTAAAAGCTAAACAACCTAGTATTAGTGGATTAAGCAAATAAATTATATTCAGTATGATAGAAAGATCAAAAAATAGGTCTGGTGAGATTGAAATCAAGATGTCTTTTAAGATGTAATAAGTGAAAACAGTAAAATAAAAGAGAATGCACATTTCATGATGCTTTTTCTTCAAAGACCAAAACCCAAAGTATACACATTTTTTTTTACTTTAAAATAATTAAGGCAAAATAATCAGTGTTTTTTCTTGTAAATTAATGCTGGCATTAAGAAAATGGAATAGAGGAAAGATTCTTTCATCAATTCACTTCAGTGTAACTTTTCAAGCTTTATATAGTATTTTTCCTTTATGTCAACAGAAATCATTTGGTCCATTCACTGTTTTCCTTCTCCTGTACTTCTCTTATTAAAAAAAAAAAACATGAGCTGTCACGGCCCTCTGCCTGGGGCTAGCCGTCGCGGCCCCCTGCCCAGGGCGGGCTGCCCTTGGACCCCTGTCCGGGAGGGCTTCCCTCGGCCCTCTGCCAGGGGCAGGCTGCCCTCGGCCCCCGGCTCAGGGTGAGCCGTCGTGGCCCTCTGCCCGGGGCGGGCTGCCCTTGGCCCCCGGCTCGGGGCGAGCCGTCACGGCCCTCTGCCCGGGGCGGGCTGCCCTCGGCTTGGGGTGAGCTGTCACAGCCCTCAGGGTGAGCTCTTCAGTTCCCAGTTTGTGCCATTGTCCCCAGATTGACTCCTGGGTGGTGAAGGAGAAAAAAAAAAGAATGCCTAGGGTATCCAATGTTACCTAGGCCACCTTCTGCCACCCTCCCCCCCAGTAAACCTGAAAGCAACACCCTCAAAGCCCTTCTATTTGTAACTCACAAGTTTGTTCTCTCTAGGTTTGCTCCCTCCCTTTCCTATAGGTAACCTTAACTCTGAGTTTTACTCCAGAATTGACCCTGCACCCAGTGCCAGTGACAAAAAGGAAATACAACTGACAGCTAAGGAAGCAAAGGAGGATGGAGCCTCTGGGTTCAACCAGCCACCCCCACTGGACCAACCTGGGAAAACACTTTGCAGTCCAGAGGGGAGCAAATGACAGGAAAATATCTTCTAACAGAGCAAGAAGGCAAGCAGCTTTATTAACCCAAGACCACAAGTAAGGTGACAAAGCGTCCTCCCTTCCCCCCTTTACATCTACGCCCCTGTTCAGCATGAAGAAGCCAGAGAGTCGGCATCCAATTCCCAAATCAATAAGACAGTTGGTTTAATTACCATTGGAAAATGCTTGTCATTCCTCTGTAGTGTCTGGTCCCCTCTGGACCCTCATCATTTCCTTCACCTGCTCCCCCCACCGACCAAACTGTGCAACTGCTCTGCAACTGCATCCTGGCCCATCCTCACCCTTCTGCCCCCAACCCTCACCTCCTTGTACCCCAAATATGTTTTTCCCAATTAAAAAAAAAACCCTGCCAAAGAGCCTCAGGTGCACAATGTGTAAAGCTCTCAGCTGCTAACCAAAAGGTCAGCAGTTCAAACCAACCAGCAAAGGGGAGGAGAAAGATGTGGTTGTCTACTTTTTTAAGAATTATAGCCTTAGACAGTTTGGTAGTTCCTCAAAAAACTGAATAAAGAAATCCCATATGATCCAGCTATTTCACTGCTAGGAATATATCCCAAGGAATTTCTATATGAACAGAGAAACTTTCCAGAAAAGAGCCTCTCCTAGCAACATGTTCAAAGTATGTGAGACAAAGCTTTATCATCTTTGCTTCCAAGGAGCATCCTGGCTGCACTTTGTCCAGGATATATCTATTTGTTCTTTTGGCTGTTTATGGGAAATTCCATACTCTCCTCCAACACCACAGCTCAGGCATCCAATCTTCTATCATCCTTATTCACTGCCCAGCTTTCAGATACATACCAAGTGACTGAAAAGACCATGGCTTCAATCAGACACAGCTTAGTCTTTAAACTGACATCACTGCTCCTCAGTAATTTGGAAAGGTCCCTGAAGGCAGACTTGTCCAACACAATACTTTTCCTGATCTCTTCACTGCTAGTATCAAGGCTGTTAACTGTGGATCCAAGTAAGATGAAATTGTTGACAATTTCAATCATTTGCCCATTTGTCACAATACTGCTTATCAGTTTAGTGTTAAGAATTTTTGTCTTCTTGATGTTGAGAAGCAATCCATATTGCTGTGGTCTTTGATCTTCTGTAGCCAGAGTTTCAAGTCCTCATCACTTTCAGCAAACAAGGTTGTGGTATCTGCATAATGCAGGTTGTTGGTGAGTCTTCTTCCAATCCTATAATTCACATATACGCTAATATTCCATCATTAAAGAGTCCTATAATAATTCTTAACAATAATATAATCAAAGTCCAAATCTATAATCAAAATATATTTTTAAAGTCTATTTGTTGTCCTAAAGAAATACCCTCATATACTTATAAAATGTAAAAACCGCAAAAAAGCAGTTATAATTCTGTAAATTCTAGTAATCTTTTTTCTTTTTTTTTTTAATTTTTATTATTTTTGTGTGAGTGTACCGTCAAATCAGATCTGACTGGTACAGGAGGAGATTGACCCTCCTTCCCCGGCAGAGCATCTGGTGGATTCGACCGGTGCGCCTCTGCGATTGTAGTTGCAGCTCCTTACCACTAGGCCACCAGAGCTCCCCTTAATTCTAGTAATCTTAATCTGGCTTAGTTTGAATGTGGGGATCAAAATAAACTGTGGCTAACTCTGAGGGAAATGGGAATCCCAGGAACATCTGATTGTGTTTATGAAAAACCTATACTTGGACCAGGAGGTGGTCATCAGAACAGAACATGGAAACACGGCACGGTTCAAAATCGGGAAAGGTGTATGCCAGAGATGTGTCCTAGATCCATACCTTTTCAATCTATATACAGAACAGATCATTTGGGAGCCTGGGCTCTATGAGGAGGAGTGTGGCATCAGGATTGGAGGAAGATTCATCAATAATCTGTATTATGCAGATGACAAAAGCTTGCTTGCTTAAACTGAGAAGGATTCCAAATACTGCAGAAGGTCAAGGACTGCAGCCTTCAATATGGATTGAAGCTCAACCTCAAGGAAACAAAGATTCTCACCACTGGACTGATGGGCAGTATCATGACAGATGGTGAAGAGACTGAGATTGTTTACAGCTCTAGTTTGCTTGGTTCAACACTCTTGATACCAGAAGAAAGGAAATGAAAAGACAAACTGCATTGGGAAGTCTGCTATCAAGGACTTCTCCAGAATAATAAAGAGCAATGAAGTCCATCTAGAGACTAAAGGTGTGCCTGATCCAGGGCATAAATTTCGCAATAACTTGCTAAGCATCAGAAAGCTGGACAATGACAAGGGATGACAAAAGGAAAATTGATGCCATTGAGCTGTGGTTGGAGAAGAATACTGAATATTGCACTGACTGCTAGGAAAACAAACAGGTTCATCCAGGAGAGGGTGAAACCAGGTTGTTTCTTGGAGGCAAGGATTCTGAAGCTGCGTCTGACATACTCTGGACATACTGCAAGGAGGAAACATAAGAGAAGAAGATCCTCGATGAGATAGACTGATTCAGTGACTGGGGTAATGAAGGTAGGTATGTCAGAGACAATAAGGTTGGCACAGGATAGAGGAGGTTTCAGAGCTACTGTACACAGTTTTTTTATTGTGTTGCAAGTGATTTGATGGTGCATAACACCAAACAATAATAGGATCAACATTTCATAGGAAAAAAAACCAACTTTGGATAAAAAGGTACTCAGTAATACCCTAACATTCAAGATATAAACTGAAAAATACCCTAGCCTGAAAACATCATGCCCTGTATATACATAATAATTTAAATCTATTAAGTAACAAAATAAGACCAAAACACAGACATACAATAAAAACCTTTCTCTAAAAATGTTTAAACACACACACACACACAAAAATGTTTAAACACACACAAAAAATGTATACACTTAAAAGAATTACTTAAAAAAAAAAAAAAAAGAATTACTTTAATCACCTCCTGCAAAGGGAATTTCCAGTGTTCTGAGCTTCTGAGCCTGGACAATGATGACTGAACGTGAACTTCTTCTGGTTTTGCATTTACCATCTTAGTTATCCGAAGCTAGAGTAAAAAAAAAAATAACCAGTTTAAGTCAACTGCAAATTATAGAGCTGAAATCAGGTAACAACACCATTATATTACCCTTCATTAACAATTTGCTATTTGTTTTCAAAGTTTTCAATTCAATTTGTTTTCAAAGTTTTCAATACAATGCTTAATTTATAGGTATTAAATGAAATTATATAAGAGAATATACAACGAAAATATTTCACCGAGTAGACAAAGATTTATGAAGTATACTTTCATAAAGTATTACTTCATTAAGTATAGCATCCTAACTCTTCTCTTCCATATAGTTCCTTTTCTTTCTAATCTTCCAATGTTATCTCAATGGTTGTCTAATAAGCAGAATGGCTATAATATTTAAAATATAACAGTGGCACCCCACTACTTCTATATAAATGCTTTATAATCAGGTACAACTATTTAAATGGGGGAGTAAGCAAGGGGGAAGAAACTAAGTCAAGCTTTATACACAAACAGAAACAATTGGGGAGGGTTGACAAGAATGGGCCACGAGAGAGGGATCTAAGATTACCGAATGGAAAGGTACAGTGAAAGTAACAAATGAGACATAAATAATGGCAGTTACAACTGTAAGTAATGTTATTAAAAAAAGGTGTATGAATGAAAATTAAAAACAATAAAAAATAGTTTTAATTCCTTATGAATCAGGGTGAAATCTCTCTCAGGGACGAGTGATAGGGAATGGCAAAGGACACACTTGACAAAGGAGATTAAACTGGTTTTAACAAGCACTGTGGCAAGGGGACAAATAAAACAGACTTTCAAGGAACATTCAACCTGAATCCTTCTGATGATATGGAGATTTTTTTTAAGTATTTCTTTGAGTTTATTAGGTTTAATTTGTTTTATTTGTTTGTTTGTATATAAAGGATGCTCATCTGGATGATAATATAATTATGATAAAAACAAAAGGGGAGAGTTGTAGGAAGCCAATACCAAATATTTGTAATAAACTGAATGTTATTTAAATTTAAAAGAAAATAAAATTTTTTAAAAAGTTTTTAAGTTACCCATTACTGTGTGTAACAATAACTTATTCTCTTTTATTGTTATGTTGTATAATGAATGATACATGAACGTACTACAGTACATTTCAACCAGTATATGACTGCTAAGTTGAACAGTTTCATTTTGTTTTTATCTGTTTTCAAGTGAGAACTAACTCACAACTGACCCTCCAGTGGGTTTACAGAGGCTGAAAATCGCATGGTAGTTGACTTCCCATCTTTCTCCCATGGAGCAGTTGATGGATTAGAAATGTGTACTCTTGTCCTTACAGTACAGCTTCTTACCATTAGACCACCAGAGCTAGGACTCTTAAAAATAAAGTTCATGATTTTGTAAAAGAACAACAAAAAATCTCTTACAAATCACTTATATACTACAAAGTCTTACTGCCAACCACACTGAGTTACTAAACATTATTCAAACATGCCATTATCACCTTGTTTTTAGACCTCTGCATATACTGCTGCTTAAACCTGGAATATTTATCACCCTATCTACTCTTGGTGAAGTATTTCGGATTCTGCTGAAAATTATTCCCTAATTCACAAAACAGCCATCCCCATACTAAATCATTATTTTCTCTATATATTAATATTTGGTACACTTTTACTCCCTACTCATATTATACATGTCATACTATAATAAAATTAGTTGTCTCATTCATCTATATTCTTCCCATTTTGGAGCTCCCTTAAAGAAAACCAAAACAAAATCTGTTACCACAAGTCAATTTGACTCAAAGAGCTCCTATCGTAGTTATCTTTTTATATTTGAAGTGTGCAGTTGCTAATAAGCTGAATAAGTGAATGAATGAATGAGAACGTACTAAGGTTTAAACTATTTGTCCAAAATTTTAAAATTTAACTTTTACATTGAAAGAAATACATCATCAATGATTATGCATCAAGTTTGGGATACAACAGGTAACATACAACAAATGATTATGCATCAAGTTTGGGATACAATAGGTAACATACAACATACAACAACATTTCAACTCTTAACCAGTAATGACCCATAAAATTATTTCTATGACACAGGCCATGGTCTTTGCAATCACTTGTTATGCATCAGAGAGTTGGGCAATGACTAGGGAGGATAGAAGGAGAATTGATGCC
>NW_006399835.1:12265118-12291292 GCF_000299155.1 Elephantulus edwardii | reverse complement strand
ATGGGTCTATCGGAGACGGTGCAAATGGCACAGGACAGAGCAGAGTTTAGGGCTGTTGTACATAGGGACGCTATGAGTCACAAGCCACTCAACGGCACATAACAACAACAACATAAGTGAATACACAGTCAGCAGGCAGACAATAGACATAAGGTAAGTGATCATATTCATAGGTCTAGTTAATATCAGTTCAATTTTACTATCTGTGCTACAAATAGATTCATGTAAAGTAGAGCCAACAGGAGGCAGTACTACATAAAACTTAAACTAGAAACACCCTGAGGAAAATGGGTCACTTGGTCATGATGCCTTAGGGCCACATGTCTCAGGCGAGGACACTAGGGTCAACTGGAATAGCACAGTGCATAAAGACAAAGTTCTATACTTTACACTGGTGAGAAGTAACTAGGGACTTAGATGCTTGTGAGCAGCCACCTAAGGTGTAAACCACTAGTCTCTCCTTCTCCAGGTCAAAAAGTGAAGAAAGGCAAAAAGATATATGGAAACAATGGAAAGCATCAACGAACTTTATAGTGCTGAACTTCCATGACATATGACAGAAGAACTAGGTAGTATAATCATTCTCAAAGACAATAGAAGGTAGATAGATAGAGAAATAGAAAATAAAACTTGAAATAACAATGAAGATCTACTGCGATGGAGACTCATTATAGTCATTGGTCATTCTTTGAGCTGAGAACTAAACTCAACATCTGTAGCACAACTTGCAGCAAAACAACAGAGCAATTAATAAATTAAACAATAATAACAGGGAGACAGCTCTTAGAACACTCCACTACACAGTACTGCATTTATTTAAGAATAAAACTTAGAAACTTAAGACTAGAAAGGATAAATGGAAACAAGAGTAACAGAGAGAGAGAAAAGATACAATGTGGGGATAATAAAAATCATGTGGTTGTTACTGTTATGTGAATGAATAGCCTGTGACTTATAGCAACACTCCATACAATAGCCCTAAACCTTGCTCTATCCTGTGTCAATCTTACTGTCTCTGCCACCAACCCTCATTACCCCCAGTCACTGGATTACTCCATCTCATCAAGGGTCTTCCTCTCTTGCGCTGTCTCTCAACCCTACCAAGCATGACATCCCTCTCCAAGGACTGGTCCCTCCTTGCAATATGTCCAAAATATGTCAGACGAAGCTTAAGAATCCTTGCCACCAAGGAGTAGCCCTGGTCTCACCCTCTCTGGGAAGAACAAGTTTGTTCTCCTAGCAGTCCATGTATATTCAATACTCTTTTCCAGTACCACAGCTTAAAGCCATCCATTCTCCTTCTATCATGCCTAGTCACTGTCCAGCTTTCTGATGCACAGCAAGTAAATGCAAAGACTATGGCCTATCAGGGGCACCTTAGTCTCTAGACTGACATCGTTGCTCTTCAGGAATTTGAAGAGATCTCTGACAGTTGATTTTCCCAATGCAATTCGTCTTTTCACTTCCTGGCTGCTGGTACCAAGAATGTTGACTGTGGAACAAAGCAAACTAAAGCTGTTAACAATTAGTATGAGTTGATAATTCCACTCAATCATATATAATCATTTTAATAAGTTATAAAACAATTATATATGACTGAATGGAATATCAACTCATACTAAAAGCCTTAACTCAAATTATAATAAAGATAAAAAACATTTAATACTGCAGTAAAGTTTTGATGAATATTGCAAATTACCACTCATTTGTTATTAACATGTTGCCACACATTTTTAACTGACAGCCGTGCATAGAAACACATTTTTATCCCCCCCCCATGTAGTACCATCATTTGTGGCAACGTGTTAAAAAACATTGTATATACCTTGAATTTTGTAGGTATATTTTCAAATCAGTAGTATAGCCCCTCCACCAATGTTGTACATATATGAAAATGGTGTACTGTATACTTTATCATGCCCCATCCTTTGTATTGGAGAATACAATAATGTAAATCCTAAAAGCACTACTCTTTTAGCATAATAAAAGAAAGTCCAAAAAGCTCCTAAAAAAAAATATATAGCCCCCTTATTTTATTCTTCCATCTCAACACTCCTTTATTTACTCTTACCATGTCATATAAAATTGATAATTTTTCTTCTACTTCTATAAAGAAGAATCATGGAAATTGGATTATTCAACATTAGAGAATTATAACTGATTTCTCAGTGAATAAATGAAGGTCAAGTTGGTCATTCCCAAGAATCCCAAGTAGGTTCTTGAGCTTACCCTGAATTCTATGACATAGTTTGCAAGGATGGCCACAACACAATAGTCTTCATTCTCATATGCACTTTATACAACGTTGATACTGAAAGTCCTCCAACATGAAGTGTGGTCTATATCCATTGTCTTAAATCTAGTAATACCTTTGACTCTTAGAACATAAAAACAATATAGCTTCGACCTGCCTTAAGTACGTATGTGCACGCATGCTCATTCTCTTTCAATTTCTCTTTCTCTGAACTTAAACATTGCAAGCTCTAAGCCCACAGATAATAAACCCAGATAAATTGAGGTCATGCGGGAGAAATCACATGGATAAGCCTAAACCAATATAAAGGAATGTGAATTAACAAACCTTGAGATGAGGATGGCACCAAGCCACTAGATCAACACAGCTGACTAAAATGGAACCAAGATAAGTTATCTCCAATTGAACCCTGCATGGACTGCAGCTTGATATGCAGAATAAGTCAAATCACCCTGTTTCAGGGTAATTTGATATACAGCCCTACTAATAGCTTGGGGTTCAAATCCATCAGGTGCTCCATATCACCAAAAAAAATAAAATAAAGAAAGAAAGAAGAGCAGTCTCCTCCCATGTGATTTACTGCCTCTGCAAACCTGCTGGAGGATTAGCTATGGGTCAGTTCTGACTCAATGGTGAACAAGAAGTGTAGAGGCTATGCACAGTTGTTGAATATTTCCACTTTTTAATACTAAGATGGTCTCTGTGTAAGAGTCTATATTCTTTTTTTTTACAGTAATAAGGTTTTATTTTAGTCTTAGACTAGTCAATTAATTATTTAGCCCAGTAATTCACAGAAAATTCCATTCGCATAGTCACAAAACATAACTTAATCCACTGTCAAAAAAAAGCCACTTTGTACTTTTTTTCTTAAGAAAAACACATGACCTAACATAACAAAGTTATGTATGTTAACATATACACTTTTCACAATCTACTTCTAGATCCTTACCCTAAGGAAATAAAACGAAAGAATATACAAATATTTATGAACAGAGATAGAGACTAAGTTGTTGTGTATCGTCAAGTCAAAACCAACCTATAGCTGACTTCCAGCGGGTTTTCAGAGGCAGTTAATCACACAGAAAGAGACTACCCAGCCTTCTCTCTCAGAGTAGCTAGTGGCCTTGAACTGTGAGCCTTCAGGATTACAGAGCTACATTTTAATAACAGCTGTTGTTGTTGTCATTGTTGTTGTTGTGTGCTGTCGAGTTGCCTGCAACTCATAGTGACCCTATGTACAACAGCCCTAAGCCCTGCCCTATCCTGTGCCAATTGCACTGTCTCCAACACACCTACCTACCCCCATTACCCCAGTCACTAAATCAATCCATCTCATCAAGGGTCTTCCTCTCCTGCGCTATCCCTTCAGCCTCCCAAGCATGATGTCCCTCTCCAAGGACTGGTCCCTCCTCCTGCTGTATAAACTTTAAAAACCCTCAAAATCATATAGCTGTCAAATCCTAACTGACTCATACCAGACCTGACCCTCCAGGGGATTTCCTAAGCTTTTAATCACATGCAAGGAGATTGCCTATCTTTCTACTGAGGAGCAGGTGGATTCAAATCGGCAGGAAAGTGAGGTCTTTGAGTTAGCAGCAAAATCCCTATGGACTACAGTCACCAGAGTGGTCAATGGGATTTATTTATTTTCAACCTTTTCATGATTCTGATGAATGATTTTATTATTATGGTTTCTCATTTTTCTGTAAGGGAACTCTGGTGGCTTAGTGGCACATCTTTGCTCTTTAACACTCGAGAGATCCTTGACAGTACATCTTCAGAAGATAAATACATTCAGTTCATCAAGGTTCACTTTGAACCTAACTCATTTTATGTGTCCCCTTCTCCAAAAAATGTGATTAGGTATTACTGTCATGAGAGGAGTCCAGAACAAAGGCTGCACAGTGGAGTGGACCTGGAGGGAGGGATTGTAAAACAATCAAAGAATTTTTCTTTTACTTTTCAAAGAGAAGAGTGAACTGGGGGAGGGGAGGAGTGGGCAGGGAGAAAAGTGCAACAATGAATGAATAGAAATCCAAAGTCTGTAAATTTTCACTGAAATTAATGAAAAAAAAATCTGAGAAAAAAGAAATATAATGCAAACTACATATTAAAAAATATCTAGAAGTAAAAAAAAATGCTATCAAAAGCTAATCATTTAAAAAATGCTTTTGGGTTAGCAGCAGAACTCTTTAACCATTAACCCAACAGGGCTCCTATGTGAAAACAAAAAGGAAAAAAAAACAACAACCCTGTAATCTAATAGTAATAGAAATTCATTGTGGAGTTTATTATTCAAAATACTTTTCCTATGCCCACTCATATTTACTGCTATGTTATTCACAATAGCAAAGAGATGAAAACAACACTCAAGTGCCCAACAACAAATAAATGGTTACAACAACTATGGTACAACTCACAGAAGGGAGTATTATGCAGCAATGAAAAACAGTAAATTCATAAAACATTACACAACATAGGAGAGCCTGGAGGACATTATACTGAGTGAAATATCTCAGTCACAAAAGGACAAATACAACAGAAAACCGTAGGTATAAAATTGGACAGACATGGGTGGAGGCAAGGGAGATAATAGGGAAAGAGTGGCTAGATAATAAATATCACAGAAAAATAGATAAAAGGAAAACGTGTCCAAAAGGAATATGGTGTTATGTTCTGTCAAGCCACCTGCAACTCAAAGTGACCCCTCAAACCTGTGCCAATTTTACTGTTTCTGACACATCTACCCCCATTATACCCAGTCACTGAACCAATCCATTTCATCGAGGGTCTTCCTCTCTTGCACTGTCTCTCCACCCTCCCAAGCATGACATCCCTCTCCAAGGACTGGTCCTTCTTTGCAACATGTCTTTTCTACCAAGACCTGGTCTCACCCTCTCCAGGACAAATTTGTTCTCCTAGCAGTCCATGGTATATCCAATACTCTTTCCAGCACCACAGTTCAAAGGCATCAATTTTCCTTCTAACATCCTTACTCATTGTCCAGCTTTCTGACGCATAGCAGTAACTGCGAAGTGTATGCCCTGCATCAGGCACACCTTTAGTCTCTAGACTGACATAGTTGCTCTTCAGTACTCTAGAGAAGTCCCTGACAGCAGATTTCCCAATGCAATGGCTGGGAAACCCATTTGAAAAAAAAATCTTTTTTTAATTCATTTTTGCACTTATTTTCCCCTCCCCTTCCCAGACCACCAGACCACCCTGCAATACATCCCTTGTTCTAGACTGCTGTCACTTATATCTCCTAATCCACAAAGGAATTGGCTAATTTCATCATTAAATTGAACAATCCAGCAGCAAAGGAAGAAATCTTCCCCCTGCCAGCAAAGAAAGAGAGAAAGCAACTCATCATTCAGGATCAGAGTAACAGCCATAGCAGGCACAGTGGAGAACCAGAAACCTGACAGGAGACAGAGCAGATCATGGGACTGCTGTCCCCTGCCTCCTAGACAGAACCAGAGATAAAATAAGGGCCTTTGCCCAAGTTTGTTGGAAAATTTGGGGGAATGAGGAGAGCAAACATTGACAGGATTGTGAACTTTGTAACATAAAGTGGGGAGACTCGAGGCTGAGGTGCCTGTGAGCACATTTCCGAAGCTGTCTTGACTATATTCTGCTACTAACCTGAATTATAGCCTTTTGACGTCCCCAATTTGGTTCTGTGTGGTCTGTTAGTTATCATATTGGATTTTGGACCCAGTAAAGAAGATCTGGTGTTGAGATGAGTAAAAAGGAAGGATGGGGGACATGTCTGACCTCATAGGAAATACTTTTGTGTTGTTCATGATGTTGACAGAATAGTTGCCCATGTGAAATCAGTCAGTAAAGGTTGGACATGGCCATCCTCACATGGCCTCTGCTCTTTTTACATTCATTAACTCAATATTCCTGTTAATTGTGTAGAGAAAAAAATAACCTACAAGAACACTTTACTAGAGACAGTAAACTTACAAAATTTAAGTAATTAGAGTGTAACAATATTTAGCCTAGCAATAAAAGATTATCTTTCTCACTCCATCACTCATTCCACATCAAACCAAATCCAGGATTTTGAAATCTAGAATTTCAGAAGCCTTGTTCTTCATGTGGTCTTGTTATTATTGTTAGGTCCCATGAAGTATGACTCATAGAAGACTCTATGAAGAACAGATCTGAATCCTGTCTTATCCGGAGCCATCCTCAACATCTCTGACACAAGTAAGACCACTGCTGCAGTCAATAGATCAATCCACCTTAATGATGGTTTTCTTCTCTTTCCAAGTATGTTATCCCTTTCGAAGGAACAGACCATGCCAGCAATATGTTCAAAATATGTGAGATGAAGTTTTTCCCTCCTTGCCTTCACAGAGCACTCTGGTTGTACTTTTCCCAAGACTTATGTTTGGGGTATTTTTAGCAGTCGTGGCATATTCAATGCACTTTTCCAATACCAGAACGCAAAGTCATCAAGTCTTCTGAACGTCTACCTTTGGATCTGAAAGCCGCAAAGTCCAAGCACTAGCACAAAGATCCAGCTCAGACTCTTACTGTCCATGACATAACTCTGCAATCTGAACCTGCCATGTCATCATGGGCCTCAGCTTAGGCCACAGAAGGCTGCCCTGCATCATTAGATTGACTTGCCTGCTTTCCTTTATGGTTTGTTCCCAAGTACAACATCTGAAGCCTTGGTTAATAGTTATTCAGTTTCCCTCAGTCTATCTCAGCCTCAGCAAAGCACTGTCATTTTCATTTGGCACAGTATTCTATTTCAGGATGTTTTTTCAAAGACAGTTTGGGACCTGCAACTTGGTTCAACACAAATCTGTCCAGCCTTAGGAATACATTTGAAGAAGTAATATTTAAATAGGCATTTAATAATAATTAATTAGGAGGGAGCACTGGTGGACTAGTGGCAAGAAGCTGCACTGCAATCTTGAAGGCACGCAGTTCAAATTCACCAGATGCTTTGCTGGAGAAGGAGGGCAATATCCACCTGTGCCATCAAATCTGATTGAATGGCACATAAGTTAAAAAAAAAATTATTAATTAGGTGTTTCTAAATTTATGCTGATTAAGAAAGACTAGGAAGCAGGATGGACCATCTACTTCCTAAATAAAAGGCTTCTGAAAACCCTATGCATATAAGCAAAGAGGATAGTTATAGTAGTGTAGTGGTAGAGCCCAGATTGGAAGTCAGTTAGAAAAAAGAAAATCAGTAACAAACATTTAAAAACTGGTACATGAACTTTTAATAGCTTGAATGTTGGAAAACTGGATACTGTTAAAAATTAAATGGAACCCATGAATATCAAAATACTAGGCATTAGTGAGATGCGATGGACCAACTATGGCCACTCTGAATCAGATAATCATATGATATACTATGCAGTTTTTCCAATCACATGCTATGAATCTAAGAGCTGGACAATGAATAGAGATGACAGAAGAAGTGATGCCTTTGAGTACCCCATGTACTCACAAAAGAATAAACAAATAGGACTGGGAGAGGGTGCCACCGAGTGCTCTTTGGAGGCAGGGGTGATGGAGCTTTGCCTCACATACTTTGGGCATGTTGCTGAGAAGGATATGATGCTTGGAAAGGTGGAGGGTTGGCAAAGGGGAGAAGACCTTCAAACAGGTGAATTAATGGGCTCTAGTGTGTCAGGATGTAAGTTGTGGTTGCTGTATGCTAAAACTGTGACACTGGCATGTAAAATGCGATAATGGATAACCATGATGGACAGTGTTTGGTGGAGCTCCTTGATTAAAACAAGCTTGAAAGCCAAGAGTGGCAGCCACTTCTGAAACAGCTTGCCTCCAGAAATTCTATGAACTTGGACAAACAATGAAAGTTATACAAGTGTTAAGGTCTTTCATTCATAGGGTCTCTATGAGTCATCTATGGCTGGATGGCACTTAACAACAATAGAGAGAGAGCTCTCTTGGCCTAGTGGACAGAAAGTGATGCTACCAAGCCAAAGGTGGGTGGGTGATTTTAATCTGTGGCTCCCAGGCCTGGTTTTAATTATTTTTGGTCAAACATTCTTCTAAGTGGTACAGCACAAGTCTATCCATTTGCTGTACAAAGGTAACTCATGGTTACCATGATGCTAAACACTGTGACACTGATGTGTCCAATGTGAGAATGGTTACCCCTGGTAGACAGTGTTTGGTGGAGCTCCTCTTAAACAATGTTGGAAACAGGAGTGGCATCCACTTCTGAAAAAGTTTTCCTCTGGAAACTCTATAAACATAGAGAAATGATGAAAGTTATACAAGTGTTTAAGTCTTCATTCATAGGGTCACTATGAGTAGTCGCTATGAGTCGTCTACAACTTGACAGCACTTAACAACAGCATACTATGCAGGGAATGAATAACAGAAGAAGAATGGTGTTGTATTCATAGCCAAAAAGTCAATTTCAAGTTCTATCCTGAAATACAATGTTGTGAGTGATAGGATAATATCTATATGCATACAAGGAAGACCCATTAACATGACTGCTATTCAAGTATATGCTCCTAAATCTAGTGCCAAAGAGGAAGAAATTGGGATTTTTACCAAATTTTGCAGTCTGAAATTGACCAAACATGAAATCAGGATATGTTAATGATAACTAGTGACTGGAATACAAAAGTAGGAAACAATGAATAAGAAATAGCAGTTGGAAAATATGGGCTTGGTGATACAAATGAGGCTGGAAACAGAATGATTGAATTTATTTACAATGATTTATTAATTGCAAATACTTTTTCTAAAAGGTGGAAAAGACGACTTTACACATGGGTTTCACCGAATGGGCTGCTTAGGAATCAGATTGACTATATTTGTGGAAGAAATCCTTGGAGAAGTTCAATATCAGCAGTCATAAGTAGGCTGGGGCAGACTCATCAATTACTCATATGCGAATTCAAATTGAGGCCAAAGAAAATTAAAGTAAGTCCACAGGAACTGAGAATTCCATCGGAATTTCATGATCATCTTAAGAATAGGTCTGAGGCACTGAACATCAATAATAGAAGACCAGATGAGTTGTGGGATATCAAGGATATTACTTACGAAGAAAGCAAAAGGTCATTACAAAAACAGAAGGGAAATAAAAAAAACTAAATGGATGTCAGAAGAGACTCTAAAGATTGCACTGGAAAGGTAAGAAGCCAAATCTAAAGGAAAACATGTTGAAGTGAAAGAACTGAACAGATGGTTCCAGAGGGCAGCTCAGAAGGACAAAGCAAAGTATTACAACAGAATGTGCAGAGAGCTGGAATTGGAGATTAAAAAGGGAAAAACTCACTCTTCCATTTATCAAGCTGAAAGAACTAAAAAACAAATTAAAGCCTCATATTGCAATTCTGAAAAATGCTATGAGCAATATATTAAATGACCCAGCAAGCAACAAAAAAAGATGGCGTGAATACACAGAGTCACTGTACCAGAAAGAATTGGCTGACAATGAAAAATTTCAAGAAGTACCATATGAACAGGAGCCAATGGTAATGAAAGAGAAACTGGAAGCTGCATTGAAAGCATTAGCAAAAAATAAGGTCCTAGGAATCAAGGGGAACCAACTGACTTGTTTCAATTAACAGATGCAGCCTTGGATGCACTCCCCAGTCTATGCCAGGGAATCGGGAGGATGGCTGTTTGGCCAACAGATTGGAAGAGGTCTATATCTGTTCCTATTCCGAAGACTTGAACAGTATCACTGCTATCACGTGCAAGCAAAATACTGCTGAAGCTCATTCAAAAACAGCTGGGACAGTAGTACATAGATAAGGAACTGTCAAAAGTTCAAGCAGGATTTAGAAGTGGCCGTGTTACTAGGGATATCACTGCTGATGTCAGACGGATCCTGGCTGAAAGTAAAGAATACCAGAAGAATATCTATTTGTGCTTTATTGACTATGCAAAGGCATTTAACTGTGTGGATAATGACAAATTGTGGCTGACACTAAGAAGAATGTGAATCCCAGAGCACTTGATTGTGCTCATGAGGAACCTATACCTGGAGCAGAAAGCTGTTGTGCCAACAGAGCACTGTACGGTTTGGAATTTGAAAGGGAGTGCATCAGGGAGTTATCCTATCTCCGTATCTGTTCAATCTACATGCTGTGCAAAGTACTGGAGAAGCTGGACTCTATGAAGAGGAAAGTAGCATCGGGACTGGAGGGAGAATCAATAACCTGAGTTATGCAGATGACACGACCTTACCTGCTGAAAGTAAGGAGGATTTGAAGCGCTTGTTGCAGAAGATCAAGAAATGTAACCTTCATTATGGATTGCATCTCAGTATCAACAAAACAGATTCTTACCACTGGACCAATAGGCAGTAAATATCATGATGGATGGAGAGAAGATTGAAACTGTCAACAACTTCATCTTGCTTGGATCCACAATTAACACCCCTGGTACAAGGAGTCAGGAAATAAAGGAGACACATTGCAGTAGGAAAATCTGCCTTTAGGAACCTTTCCAAATTATTGAGAAATAATGATGTCAGTTTGAGGACTAAGGTGTGTATTCAGGCAATAGTCTTTCCAATTATTAGTTATGCATCCAAGACCTGGACAATGAATAAGGATGACAGAAAAAGAATTAACACCCTTGAGCTATGGTGGTGGAGAAGAGCACTGAACATCCAATGAACAGCCAATAAAATTTATATGTCTTGGAGAGGGTGCAGCTGGAGTGCTCTTTGGAGGCAAAAACGATGAGGCTTCGCCTCATATATTTGAACATGTTGCCAGGAGGTGGACATATTCCTTGGAGAGAGACATGATGCTGAGAGAGGTGGAAGGTCAAAGAAGTTCTCTCAACCAGGTGGACTGACAAAGTGACTGCTGCAATGTGCTCTTGGGTGTCAGGAAGTATGAGGATAATGCAGGACAGGACTAGGTTCAGATCTTTTGTTCAGAGGGTTCATACTTGACTCAAAGGTACCTAACCAACAACATATCAACAATTTTGAACTATAAAATAATTTCCTTCTCCTATTCCCTTTTCTGTCATTCTAAATATGCTTACTAAAATATTTTAAAGCATATTTATCTACATAATGTTGTCTGAATAGTTTCATTCAATTTTTTTAGTTGATTTTAAGTTTATATGGCAAATATTTTTTAGAATGCACATTTGAACATATAATTGCTTCTAAAACTCCTAAACATATTGCATAAAGTTATTTTTCAGCAGTTCCTGGTCCCTTTATCTTATCTTGGAGGATGTATTGTTTGTGAGGTTTCTGTTTTACTCTCATCCCCCTCACCCCTCTATTTACCTTGTTTATCTCCCTCTGGACTACATAATTAAAAATAAATTGTGTCTTCACTTTGCAGTGTTAAAAAAAAGCAGTACAACACCTATCAGTTCACAGTACTGGGGGAACGATTTGCATGTTGCTAATTACTTTGCAGCTTAGGTCTATAAGTCTTTACATTTTATTAGTACAGCACTTGTCAGTTTTCTGTACTGGGGTAACTTGTGGTTGGCTGTGGTTTGTGGAAGCTACGCCACTAGTATTTCAAATGCGGGAAGGGTCACCCATGGTGGACAGGTTTCAAAAGAGCTTCCAGATTAAGACAGATAGACAGGAAGCACGATTGGCCATCCAGTTGTGAAAAAACAAGGCTCTTAAAACCCTATGTGGTATTAGGGATCTCTTCATTTTCTTACAACCATCTTTCATTTCTTCCCCCTCGTCACTCATTGTTATTTTACAACCTAAAAATGTCCAAAATTTAAGTTCCCTATGTATAACCTGGAATGTTCTGGGGAAAATCCAAAGGTTTCTAAAGCTGTAAACATTTATAGGAGAATAACATTTTCTCTTTCTTCCGAGAGGAGCTGGTGTGTTCAAACTGCCAACTTTTCAGTTAACAGCGCAACACTTAACCCACTACTAACAATGTTCATATTAGAGAAAACCCACAGTTCCAAATCATAGCAACCCTCTAACAAGTTTCTGAGGTGATAAATCTTCATAGGAGATTTCCCTATCGTCCTTCTCCCATGAAGCAACTGGTAGATCTGAACTAACTTTCCAATTAGAGGCTTGATACACTAAATACATCACTAAGGTTCTTTCTTCAGAGAAACTTTAAAAAATCACTGCTGTCTGAATTGACTCATAGCTGACCTTCCATTTTCTTTACAAGGCTGTAATTGCACAGGAGATTGCTCATCCTTCTGCAAAGAAGATGCTAGCAAATGCTAACTGCCAGAAAGGCTTGGCCTCTGCTTTAACAGTGCAGCTACCTAATACCTATACACTAGAACTCCTATTTCAGAGAAAATAAGTTAGTGTATTATAAATTAATGTAAACGAACATTAAAAATCACAAAATTACAGAGAAAAAAATATTCTCTTTCTAAATAGGATGTATTTTTTAAACACTTCCTGCAACAGTAGAAACATCTTATTTTCATTTTATATTAAAAAAAATAGGCGAAATAAATGTTATTTTAAATAGAAATCTTCAGTATATACCCTGGGTACAACTCTTCTACATATGGAGTATTATTAATGATCATTATGCAGTCTAATATATTCACTTGTCAGAGAAATGCTCAACATTGCATACAAAATCTAAAATTAAGATGGAATAAACAAGGTGCTCCTAAAAAGGGTTTCCTGTTTGCCTCTAATTAAGATATTAATTTCGCCAAAAGAACATAATTAAAATTTTACATTATTCTATTACAATTTTATTAAAAATAGAATTATTTCAAAATAGGTAATTCTAAAATTAAAAGATATATCAAAACTAGAGAGGGGGTGCCGGGAATAAAAAGATACAAAAGCATACCTCACGTATATCAGAAGATGAAGACTTTCTCCTTTTTCCCTCTGTGACAATTTCTATAAAAATAAAAAAGTAGAAATTATCGTCTAACTGCTAAATAAGATAAACAATTTAATAAAATAAATCCTTTCATAACATCATGGACAGTCCTTGTTTTAAATTAACTTCTTGTTAAGATTTAAGTTTATATTATTTTACAGAACCTGAAAGACTAAGCAAAAAGACAAAAAAATTACCATTATCTTTACTGTCAAAATAGCAGGCTTACACAAAATGTCTCCACAACACAATATATGTATCATGCCAATAGGAAAAGGAGAGCTTTAAAAACTAAATTAGAATTTCTCTGGCAAAACATCCAGCACAAAGTCAACAAAAGTTGGTTGGAACATGACAATACAAATTCTTAAGATCAAGAGAAGGTTAAAGAAGGTTGTTGCTTCACAGCAGCATTATTCACCATAGCAAGAAAATGGAAACAACCCAAATGTCCAACCACAAACGAATGGATTGAGAAATTATGATACATTCATACAATGGAATACTAAGCAGCACGCAAGAGCAGTAACTCTGTAAATTATTACCTAACTTGGAAGGGCCTGGAAAGCATAAGTGAAGTCACTCAGTCCCACAAGAATAAATATTGTATAAAACCATTATTGTAGAATTCAGGAGGGATTCAAGAGGGGTGGGAGTGGCTGGAAGTAGAGGGATGTGGCTGTGCAGGGGTGGGGATTAATCACTGGGTTGTACAATTTAATGGGGGGCCGAGGGAAACTGAAATAATTTGCTAGAATTTGTATTCGAGTTTTGGAAATAAACCAGTGGGGGGGAAATCTCAAGGGCAAAAAAAATAAAAGTGGTGGTGGTTGTGTTCAAATAAGTACTGACTCAAAAAGGTTTTCAGAGAAAGCTGGAAATAATCTCTAAAACAATTTCTAATTCTAAACTTCTAAACATACTACACAACTTGGAACCAGTTTAACACTTACTTCACCAATATTTTTTCTGCTATCTGTGGATTTTTATTTCATAAATCATTTACTAAACAAGTATTTACTGAATGTGTTTCTGTGTTAGTCACTGTCCGAGAACTGTGGATACAGTGTAGTAAGCAAACTAGAGTTTCTCAGGACTTAAAGTTTATGTAACTGATAGTATAAAAATTACATAATGAAAATATATACATATGTGTCAATCATTTAAATGCACATCAGCAGAGAACTGCCAGAAGTCCAGGCTGGGTTTAGAAGGGGTGGCGGTACTAGGGATACTGTAGCTAATGTTAGATGGATCTTGGCAGAAAGCAGGGAGTACCAGAGGAATGTCTATCTGTGCTTCATTGATTATGCAAAGGTGTTTAACTGTGTGGATCATAACAAACTGTGGCTGACTCTGAGAAAAATGGGAATCCCAGAACACTTGATCGTGCTAATGCGAAACCTATACTTGAACCAAGAGGCAGTTGTGAGAACAGAGCAAGGAGACACTGCATGGTTCAAAATTGGGAAGGGCGTACGCCAGGGATGTGTCCTGTCTCCATACCTTTTCAACCTGTATGCAGAACAGATCATCCCGGAGGCCAGACTCTATGAGGAGAAATGTGGCATCCGCATTGGTGGAAGATCCATAAACAATCTGTGTTATGCAGATGACACAACCCTACTTGCTGAAACTGAGGAGGATCTGAAGCGCTTGCTGCTGAGGGTCAGGGACTGCAGCCATCACTACGGATTGAGGTTCAATATCAAGAAGACAAAGATTCTCACCACTGGACCAATTGGCAGCATCACGATAGATGAAGAGATTGAGATTGTTCACAGCTTTAGTTTGCTTGGCTCCACAATCAACACTCTTGGCACCAGCAGCCAGGAAATTAAAAGACGTATTGCCATGGGAAAGTCGGCTGTTAGGGACCTCTCTAAAGTACTCAAGAGCAATGGTGTGTCTCTGGAGACAAAGGTGCATCTGGTACAGGCCATGGTCTTTGCAATCACTTGTTATGCACCAGAGAGCTGGACAATGACCAAGGAGGACAGAAGGAGAATTGATGCTTTTGAGCTTTGGTGTTGGAGAAGAGTGCTGAAGGTGCCATGGACTGCTAAGAGAACAAACAGAGGGGAGCTCTGGTGGCCTAGTGGCAAGAAGCTGCAACTACAATCACAGAGGTGCACAGTTCGAATCCACCAGATGCTCTGCCGGGGAAGGAGGGACAATCTCCTCCTGTACCAGTCAGATCTGATTTGACGGTACACGCACACAAAAATAATAAAATAAAATAAATTAAAAAAAAAAAGAGAGAACAAACAGATTCATCCTGGAAAGGTTTAAGCCGGGCTGTTCCTTGGAGGCAAGGATTCTGAGGCTTCACCTGACATACTGTGGTCATGTTGTAAGGAGAGACCGCTCCTTGGAGAGGGACATCATGCTTGGGAGGATGGAGTGCAGGCGCAGGAGGGGAAGACCCTCTGGAAGATGGATTGATTGGGTGACTGGGGCAATCAGAATGAGTGTGTCAGATTGGCACAGGACAGAGCAGAGTTTAGAGCTGTTGTACATAGGGTCACTATGAGTCGCAAGTGACTCGATGGCACAATCATTTAGATAGACACACACATATATATGTTGTTGTTGTTGTTACTGCTGTCTGCCTGGAGTCAGACTGACTCTCATAGCTGTTTCTCAGTGCTTCCTGAGAGGCAGTAAATCACACAGGAGTAGACTGCCCATCCTTACCCTACAGAGAGCATCTGGTGGATTCAAACTAAATGCCTTTGGGGCTGCAGCACAGCTTCTTACCACTACACCACCAGAGATCCCATATATATATAACATATATATGTTAACAATCAAGATATTTATGACAAGGACTCTTTGTAAGAATAGTTAAATGTTCAGCTGTTAACTGAAAGTTCAGCTGTTCTAAATCATTAATGGTTCCTAGGGACAAAGTCCTGGTGCTATGCTTTCATAAAGATTAAACCCGGGGACAATGTATAAGAATGAAATAAATAAAAGATTAAAGCCTAGAAAATTTTATGGCCAGTTCTATTTTTGTCACATAGGCTCACTATGTGTGGGAATCAACTCAACAGTGGACAGTATTTTTAACTAAGCACTTCAATATGGTGGGAAAGGAATAACTTCAATAAATGATACTGAAGCAATCTGATGATCAAATGGAAAAACAAACAAATCATGACCTCTAACTCAGACCACACATAAAATTAGCTAAAATGGATCATAAATGTTTATTAAAACAAAAGTTTTCTGTTTATTTATTTCTTTATATTAAAAAAAATGTTTTAAAACCGAAGTTTCTAAATATTTCCATAAGGAGACTGTCCATCTTTCTCCAATGGAGCTGCAGGTAGATTTTAAGAGACACTAATTTTGGGCTAGCAGTACAACTCCCTCTAATCTATGCCACCAAAGCTTCTCGAGGATGATTTGTTATAACTCTCTCAAAGGACTTATAACCAGAATATATAACTACAAAACAGTAATAAAAGGCAATTCAAACTTACAAGTAGACAAAATACATACCCATGATAGGTAAATTTGGTTAGAAAATAGGTTATTAGTTACTGAGAGCTAGAAAACTGGAGTTTCTGCGTATGGGTAGTTTCTATCTGCTCTCAAGTTAGGTGTCACCAAGTTACTACTACTACTACTTATAGCAACCCATGTCCTATCCTGAACCATTATGAGAAATTTCCAAAAGTCCAGCAATGCTCAAACTCATTGTTGGCGTCATTGTGTCAACTCATCTGAGAGTCTTGCTCTCGCTGACCCTCCACTTTTTTCAGCATGGTATCTTTTTCAAAGGATTGGCCCCCTCCTGATAATATATATACTCAACGTATGTGTCGCCATCTTTGCTTCTAAGGAGTACATTAGTGGCACTGCCTCCAAGACAGACTTGTTTATTGTCAGTACATGGAATATTCAATACTGTTCTCCAACATCACAATCCAAAGACAATTCTTTCATGGTGTTCACTAAATCTCAGATGTACAGGAAGCAATGGAAAATAGCATGGCCTGGGTCAGGCCTTGTTCTTCAGCACTTTATATATATCATGTTAAATGACTGTGAAAGTCTCATTCAAAGAAAGAAATCTCTGACTTCAATCTTTTCTCTACTTATCATGATGTGTCTACTGGTTCAATGGTGAGGATCTCAGCTTTCCTGACAGTGAGGTATATTCTACAATGAAGGCTACAGTATTTGATCTTCATTAAGTGCTTTAAGCTATCTTCACTTTCTGCAAGCAAGGTTGTGTCATCTGTATAACACAGATCATTGATGAGTTCTCCTCTACCTTTGATGTCACAATCTTGGTTGAGTATAAATTAGTATTATCCACCAATAAATTAGTATAGTATCTGCTAAACACCAGCCTACTCTATGTCCAACTCTAACTTTTCTAAATATATAACCAAGAGAAAAAGTGCTTATGACCATCAACAGACATGTATAATAATTCAAATTCTCTTTGTTCTTAATAGCAAAAAGCAGAAAACAATTCAAATGTCCTAACAGAGCATGAGTAAGCAAATAGTGGTGTACTCGTACAACAGAAAAACTATACAGTAACTAAAAAATAACTGCTGTATACATGATATTTATACCTTTCCCAGACATTATGTTTAAAGAAAATCAGACACAAAAGTATGCATACTGCAGGACTATTTATGTAAAATCAGAGAACAGATAAAAATTACCCTGGTGACATTAGTCAAGATAATGAGTAAAAAGCAGTAACATCAGTTTAAAGATTAATGTGCACCTGATCCAAGTGACAGCCTTCCCAATTATTTTGCTATGTATGCATATGAAATTTAGACAATGACTATGGATGACAGAAGAATCATTCATGCCTTTGAGTTGTAGTGTTAGAAAAAAGTAATAAATATCCCATGAACTGCCAAAAGAACAAACAAGTTTATCTTGAAGAAAGGATGGTGAAGCTTCATGTCACATATATTGGGCATCTGGAAGGGCCAGTCCTTGGAAAAGGGCACTATACTTGTAGAGAGGGTCAGACCGTTGAAGAAAAGGAAAACCCTCAACAAGACAGACAGTGACTTTAACAATGGGCTTAAGTATGTCAGAGATGATAAGGATGGCACAGGATAGGGCAGGGTTCAGACCTACTGTTCTTAAGGTTGACTCAATGGCATGTAACATGAGGAAGAAGTTGTTTTAGTGCCATAGTACATTACATGTTTTGTTGCTATCCAAATTGTCAGCAGTTTGAATCCATAAGTTGCCCCAAGGCAAAAGATGGGCAGTCGTCTCCTGTAAGGACTTATAGCCTTGGAAACCCAAAAAAGAGGGCTGCTATGAGTAACTGCACAGGACCAGTAGTATGTCTGGGGTCTCTGAAAAGGACAGGAGTATTGGGACATGATACAACCGAGCTTTCTGAAATGAAGAAAATATTCTTTATTGTGATCCCTGTGACAGTGATACAGTTATATGCATAAATATAAACTGTTCATCAAATCTTCTTTTTAAGATATACATATTTTATTGTATATAGTACCTCAACTTAAAAAACAACTTTTAAGGTAACAATTAGACAACAGCTTAGCTAGAAACCTATACAGCTAAAACAATTTAAAGATATTTAAGGAAAAAAAACACAACCCCATCAAGTCCATTCTGTTTCATCCATTTCCTTAAACACATGATACAAAACTGATATTAACCTCGATATATTAGATGCTGGTAAATTCAAATATCTTTAATAACATCATTCTTTTGTGTTTAGAGGGTTGTGGGATTTGTTTTTTCATTTTATTGTGATTCGAACAAAGTTTACAATGCAAACTGGTTTTCCTTACAACCATTCACACGCATGTTCCAATACCCACAATGTAGCTATAATCTTCTCTCTTCCACACAGTGATTTTTATTTCCATTAATCCTTCCATCCTATTCCTTCTTGCCTTTAGCAAATGCTGACCTTTTGATCTTAAAGAGGTTAAGTTATTCCAAGGAGTGAGTGCCTCTCTGCTGTTACTGCTCAACTTATAGGCCTGTTATTTGGCTGCAAGTTGAACCAGAGGAGTGAGATTTGTTATACTCACAAGCTTACTAAGGGGCCACCAAAACCCAGGGTTCCATCTGTCTCTATCAGACCAGTAAGCTCATCAATATTATATAATACTATTCTGTAAGTATACTGCCTAATAGTAAAAAAGACTTCACTTAGTATTGCTTGGGAAAGGACACAAGCAAGCTTTCTGTGTTTTGCTGGAATTGGATTTCTCTTAATCAAAATTGAAAGAGTTCTACGGCATACACTTGAAACTCTTTGTAACGTTGCCTAACTGATAAAGTTTAAGAAAGTTTAGTGTCATTTCAGAGAGGAAGCGTCCATCTTTTCCTTTCTCTTTTTCTGCTGCATCCCTTCTGTGTCTTAGAATTTTCTCCATTTATCAAGTTCTTCTCTTTGTGTACTTAGGAAATTTTTATAATTACAAGTGTCACTTTCAATTATTTATATTCCAATTAACAACTTCTTAAAGAATTATGAAAATGATTCTTAAAAATTAGCATTCATTGCACATCCATTTTTATTGCAGCTATGTTCACAACAGCAAAGAGCTGGAAACAACCCTAGTGCCCATCAACAAACAAATGGATAGAGGAACTCTGGTATATTCACACAATGGAATACTATGCAGCACTGAAAAGCAAGGAACTCATGAAATATTATGCAAAATGGATGACCCTGGAGGACATTATGCTGAGTGAAATATCTCAGTCGCAAAAGGACAAGTATTGCATACGGCCACTACTGTAAAACATTGGGGTTAAGACAGAAAAGGAGGACAGGAATGATGTATATTGCATTGAAACAGATGAGGGAGAGAACTGTTTAAAAGGAACATATGAATGGGTATTCTTGTCATTACAGAAGTCCAGAGTGAAGGCTGCATAGTGGAGTGGACTTCGGGGAAGGGATTGCATGTAACAATGAAAGAGTTTTTCTTTTCAAAGAGAAGAACGAAATGGGGTGGGGGTGGGTAGGGAGAAGAGTGCAACAATGAATGACTGGAAACCCTAAGTGTCTGTAAACTTTCATTAAAATTAATAAAAGAAAAAAGGTAAAAAATCAATTAGCAGTCATATCTTAAAACTAGATAGACATATTTAAAAACAAGTAGGCTGATATTAGCTTTGGGAATAGTTGTTGTTAACTAGTTATTTACAAAAGGGCCATCCTTCCATCACCAAAAAGAAAATACTTTCTGTAGAGATATAATTATCAATGCCTTTCAAGAACAAATAAATTCTCCAAATTCACTATGCACAATCACTTGTATCAAATCAACTGTAATAAATAATATGAGTGTAATCTGGTAAAAAGGTATACCAGCATTTTGCAAAAATGAAATTTGCAAAAAAGATAGCTGTTGTTCTTGTTATGTGCCATCGAGTCACCTGTGACTTACAGCGACCCTATATACAACACCTCTGAAGACTGCCCTGTCCAGAGCCAGTCTCACTGACTCCAATACACGTGCCCCCCCCCTTGTATCAATTCATCTCATCAGGGTCTTCCTCTCCTCCACTGTCCCTCCACCCTTCCAAGCATGAGTTCCTTCTCCAAGGACTGGTCTCTCCTGGCCATGCGCCCAAAGTATGTGAGACAGAGCTTCAAAATCCTAGCCTCCAAGGAGAAACTTGGTTTCACTGTCTCCAAGAGAGATCTTTTTGTTTTCTTGGCAGTCCATGGTATGTTCAAGGCTCTTCTCCAGCACCACAACAAAAAAGGCTAGGTAAAGTGTTAATTAATATCTTATCCAACCACCACCAAAAAAAAAAAAAAAAAAAGACTAAATATACTTACTAAGGGAAAAGATATTATAAGACTGTGCATCTCACATTGAAGTGTGATTATTTCTAAAGTCCTGTGTTACAAAACACATAAATGCCACCAGAAAAACACTATGCATTCTGTTAATGTGTCATTTTAATTGAAGGTTTTTAAGGGACACTGGAGGAGTATATTAAAATAAACATTAATCTACAGAAGGAATAACTGTATCTACACACATATTAAACACACAAAGATTATCTTTAGAACATTAAAAAAAATGGCAACATTAGTTAAGAAAAGGGATGTCTGGCTTTTCATTGACTGCTTCAAGCAACATACTCACAGATCCCATATTCACTCTTTTGCAATTAAGCCTGAGAAAGCCTAAAAAGTCTGAGATTACTGCCATAGGCATTCTTAAATAAATCCGGAATTAAAACGGCTGCCCAAACCAAGTCTTCCTAGTATGTGGTTAAAGCACTACACAGCATGCTAATTAATATAAAAAAGATGTGACAGACTGGCAGTCAGCATCACTAAAGATGACCTTACAGAGCTGATTCCAACTCACAGCTATCCCACAAAACAGAGTAGAACTACCTCAAAAAACTACTCCCAGAGTAATCTTTATGGAAGTAGATAGACTACCTTATCCCCCTCCTTGTGGAGCAGCTAGTGCGTTTAAGTACTTACTCTCTGCACCATCAAGGTTTCTTTTAATAACGATTAAAGCCTAGGAAACCCAGGGTGGCAGTTCAACTTTGCCCTGAGTTGTATTCACCTGACAACACTGAGTTTGGCTTTGGTTTCTATAAAAATAAGCAGTACAAGAAATAAGCAAAAAGGTGAAGCAAAAAAAGTCCTCGGTGTTAGTTTGTGTACCAGACTGCAAGCCTATTAAAGGTAAAGTCTTGCATGTTCCACTTAACATTGGACTTGGGTCAGCTAAATGGATGAAATGTTTCACAAAAACTTGTTGAACCTCATGACTTTCAATACATGCCTAAAAACTTCATCTATGTGTTTCCAAGACGTAGTCATCAAAACCGAAGATGGTCACTTAAAATTAAAATCCATTTCAAAAACAAAAACATACTGAGAATAAGAGGACTGCGGTAACATGGCTTCAAATCCTTTGTTCAACTTTTTAATCACTTTTAGAAGCAGCAGGAGGTGCTGGAAGAGAAAAAGGCTGGCCATTAAACGGGAGTTTTGGCATTTACCTGGGAAACGAATTATCAATTAGAAAACCCTGCCTTTTATGCAGAAGCTTCTCCCTATTGCCTGGGGGAGGGGGGACTGTCAAGAATCAAAGAACTAAAGGTAAGTGGTCTCAAGCGCTGAGATGGTGGGAAATGAAACTGGAAGATTGGTGGAACTAGGAGGAAGGCGTGGCAGAAGAGCGGCAGGCCAACTGGGGAGATTCGTGGGTCGAGGAGACTCAAGGGGGGTGTTCGCGGGAGGTGGGGGGGGGAAACGAAGAGCGCCGAGGTAAAGAAATCATCGGGGCTCCAATGACAGTTTGCACGGGGGGCGCAAAGCCGGGGCGGAGGGGACCCCGGAGTCTTCCATTGTGCGCGACCCCTCCTCTCCCTCCCCGCCCCGCCCCCGCCCTCGAGGCTCTGGGCCGCAGCGGAGTCGCCTCCCGTGCCTCCCATTTGCCCAATGTAAGGGACGGTATGTTTCGTTTTGCTCAACCCTTTCTCACCAGATGAGGAGCGACGTCGCCCAGGCTTTTTCTTGTCCATCTTCTCCCCCTCCTCTAGACTCGCAGCAATAGCCGCTGTCACCTCAAGACCCCTCAAGCTGGAGGTGGGGGAGGGGAGAGGGGAAAAAAAGCCAGGAAAGTGCGAATTGCGCTTGCGCAAGAGTTCTCGCTGGCCCTCCAACCGGAAATCAACTACCCCTCCCACCTCCACCCGGAAGTCACTTCCTGGGACTTGTTTTCTTTGTGGGCTGCAACACTTAAGTGCTAGATCTGTGTTGCCGTTTATCGCAAACACTGCGTGGGAGCTTTCTAGCTACTAGTCTTTAGACTAAGTAGATTCAGAAATACTTAAAAAACTTCTTTAGCTCACTGAATCTATCCAGAGTAGCCCCAGAAATTATTAAAGCCGTTACGCCTTTTGCAGTAATTGTGTTGACTCGCCGATGTATTTGTCCCCAATGCACTCCCTCAAATTAAAAAGGGAACAGCAAAATAACATAATAATGGGCTTGCAATCAGTAAGTTGATTCCCAACGCTGCAGAGTTTTGGAACCTGCCCTTTAATGTGAAAATTTGCCGTTATTTAGAAATTACCCTGTATTATTAAATTCTTCATAATTACCTTTATTTGCTCCACGTGGAGAAGGCGTCAAGCCTTTGCTATAGATTCTGACTCAGTGGCCCTCCAGTTTCTCATTCGGTCTTTATGGGAGTAGATTGATTCATTTGTATTCCCCAACACTTGGAACAGATCTTATTTGTAACCTATGGAGGGATTGTTAGTATTTGTTGTTATTTTCGTGTGCTGTCTATTCAGAACCGATTCATAACTGACCCTCAAGTGGGTTTTCAGATTGACCAACCCTTCTCTCCAACCGTGCGCTTTTGGGATTGCACTGCAGCTTCCTACTATTAGGCCACCAAATTTAGAATATTGGTTGATAATAAATCAATAAAGGGGAAAAAGTCATACTGAAGATCTTTTTTTAAAAAGTTACATGTTTTTATAAGAAAAAAGATGCTAGCATAAAATGCTGCGATGATAATAGTAGAAAGAGGGTGGCTATAAGTTGTTACTTGTTCAACCAACAGTATTAGAGGGAATAGCTCTGTCCTTAAATTTGTCTTCTAGTACTTAAGCCTGATTGATTAGAAGGCAGTGGTTTAGGCATTCTAACTGAAAAGTGAATGGTTTGAATCTAGCAGCAACTTAATGGAGAAGGATAGAGCAGAGTCCACAAAGAATACAACTTTGAAAATCTTATAGGGCAGCAGTTCTACTCAGGGGATTGCTATGAGTTGAAATTTACTTCACGGAAACAAGTTTGGGATTTGGTAATTTTTAAGTCTTTTAAATTGGCCCATCAGCCTAGAAAATTGTCTTAATTTGCTAGCCATAAATGTACATATGTGAAATAATGTGTATAAAAAAGGATTGACACATCTGGTTTATAGTGTTAGCTCTAAATCCTACTCTATCCCAAACCAACTTTATTGTCTCTGTCGTTGAGTGTCTTCCTCTCCTGCGCTGTCCCTCCACCCTCCCAAACATGATGTCCTTCCCCAAGGACTGGTCACTTCTTGAAACATGTCCAAAGCATGTCAGACAAAGCTTCAGAATCCTTGCCTCCAAGGAGCAGCCTGGTTTCACCCTCTCTAGTACTAACCTATTTATTCTTCCAGCAGTCCATAATTTATTCAGCACTCTTCTCCAGCACCACAGCCCACACAATCAGCTGACACAGCAGGGCTCAAAAGTAGCAGTTGTTTGTGACTATGCCACAAGTCCAGGCACTATTTCATTCTGTTGTACATAGAGTAAGTTGTTCCGAGTCAAAGCCTATGTGACAGCACCGAACAACAACAAAGTCTTAATCACTAATCACAAGTTTAACAAAATTCAGCAGAGGGTTATCTCAGACATTCTTGAGTAAATCCTTAATCTTACTAACGCATGCATAGAAGGAAAGAGTCATCTCCACTATCACTCAAATGAGTAGGAATAGTCCATACATTATTTAGAAAATATTTTAATTACAACATGGTGAGTGCTGAGGTAGAAATAAACCCCAGGTGCTATAGAGTTCTGGGCTAAGGAAATTGTTTTATAGGGCCTCAATACAGCAGGGATTCTGGAGAGGGAAAGTAACTGCAAGGATTTCATTTAGAGGCACTGCTTTATTTCTGTTAATAGAAATATTGCTTACTGGGAAAGTACCAGAGATTTACGTTTCCTCACAAGTCAACTTTTAATGAAAGAATATAACTGATTCAAGAATGAAACTGGCTTAACTCACCAACCAACATTGTAGGAAGCAAACTACAAAAGATGGAAAAAGAGCTGAGAAGTGGGAATATTAAAAAAGAAAGCGTAAGTAAGAGTAACCCACTCCTTCCCTCCAAATTAATAGCTCCCATATTCCTAAAATTTAGCAGTTAAATATTAACAAGAGTGAAATTATAATAAGTTAATAAAATTATTTGGCCTGCAATAATTAGCACGAAACAGAACATTTGTGTTAGCAAACTGAAAGAACTAGTTTGCTTGTTTGAAATGATTTTGATAACATATATGAAGATAAATAACCTTTAAGCTCAAGAATTTGAGCTTTTAACCAGTATGACAATATTCTGGCCTTAACATCTACTGTATAATAAGTAATATTGCAGAAAATTCGACAAACTATAATGTTAGCGCTTTCATCATTTCTAATTCTGACAGTTACTTAACATCACTTTCCCTTTTAGAAAAGACTAATTGATGATCTTTTAATTTTTTAAAATACTGTTTTATAATAAGGCAAAAACTGCCATATTTTCAAATTGTGGATTATTTTCTTAGCATGTTTCATAGTAATGTAATTTCTTTTACATGAATTTACCTCACACCATATAACTAAAACTCAAACTCATTGCCGTGGATTAATTTTGATCCATTGTGTTCCCTAAGTGAATCTGTATGGGAGGAAAGTTATTATTATTCTGTCTGGGAGCACCTGGTGAATTTCAGTCCTGACCTTTCAGTTAGCAGCACAACACATAATGCACCTTACCTTCACACCAGCATTTTGCAAGAAGGCAATCAAATGGACTCATCTGATTTTCATGGATGTAGTTACTTCTTGTGAGCTAAACACTTTTTTTAATTTATTATTAATTTCAATGAAAATTTACGGAGACTTCGGGTTTCCATTCATTCATTGTTGCACTTTTCTTCCCTCCCAACCCTCACCCCTAGTATACTACCCTCTTAGAAAAGTAAAAGAAAAATTCTTTCATTGTTTTACAAACCCTCCTCCAGATCCACTTCACTATGCAGCCTTCACTCTGGACTTCTGTCATGACAAAAACACCTAATCACATATCCCTTTTAAAAGGTTTTCTCCCTTATCAGTTTTAATGCAGTATACATTATTGAACCCACCTTTCTCAGTCTCCCCCAACCCCAATGTCAGTCCTGTTTTACAACAGTGGTACTATGCAGTATTTGTCCCTGTGTGACTGAGATATTTCACTCAGCATAATGTCCTCCAGGGTCACCCATTTTGAATAATATTGCATGAGTTCCTT
>NW_006399835.1:12249804-12263223 GCF_000299155.1 Elephantulus edwardii | reverse complement strand
TCCCACTTGGTCATGGTGAATTATTTCTTTGATATATCGTTGGATTCTATTGGCCAGTATTTTATTCAGGATTTTTGCATCTATGTTCATGAGAGACATTGGCCTATAGTTTTCTATTTTGGTGGTGTCCTTTACTGGAGTTAAACACTTTTAAAGGGAAGCTCTGGTGGCTGAGGGATAAAGAGTTGCACTTCCAGCCCAAAGGAACAGGTTCTTCCCTGTCATTTACTGCTTCTGAAAACCCACTGGAGAATCAGCTATAAGTCAGGTCCAACAGCACACAGAAACAACAAATGCTTTTCAATTAGATATTTTGGTTTTGAAACTAGAGTTTTACTACTTTCAAGTCACATTAACAGTGTGAAGGTTTTCAACCCTTTGTTTCCTTAATTAACCATTTCTTTGAAAAGAGCTAAATAAAAGTTACAAAAGGCTGTTTCTCATCACAAGTGAATGAACTTTAAGTCAACTAAAGAGATTAACAGGTTTGAATGAGCATTTTTGCTTCCTAAAATGTTTTCAAAGTTAGGAAAGCAGAGAGAGACAGCAGGAAGGGAGGGAGGGAGCTGAGGGAAACCCCCCCCCATACCTCTATGGGCCCAACCTCCCACACCCACCACCCCTCCATCTGCCAGGACTAGGACACCCCCCAATCCCATCCCTCCCTTGGCACTGACACCCTGACAGAGGCAGAGACACAGCCAGCCGCCACCATCGCCACCACTGCTGCCGCAGCCTGGCTGGGGAGGGAGGCAGCCCCCAAAGCCCCTCCACTGAGGTGGCCAGAATGGAGCAGTAGCCGGGGATCTGGACGGTGCTGCTGCTGCTCCTCCTGCTGCAGCTCTTCCCGCTGCCCACCCTGTGGTTCTGCAGCCCCAGTGCCAAGTATATCTTCAAGATGGCCTTCTACAACAGCTAGATCCTCTTCCTGGCTGTGTTTGCCATACCTGTGTGTGCTGTGCAAGGACGAAACATCGAGAACATGAAGATCTTGCGTCTGATGCTGCTTCATATCAAATACCGGTATGGGATCCAGGTGGAGGCTCGAGGGGCCCACCACTTCACTCCCTCACAGCCCTACATCATCGTTTCCAATCGCCAGAGCTCTCTCGATCTTCTTGGGATGATGGAGGTCCTACCAGTCCATTTTGTGCCCTTTGCCAAGCACGAGCAGTATGGGCTGGCTCTGCTGCACTAGCCTGTTGGCTAGTGGGAGTCATCTTCGTTGACTGGAAGTGCACAGGGGATGCCATCATTGTCATGCCTGAGGTGGCCCAGACCCCCAAGATGTGTGTGTCTGGGTTTTTCCTGAGGAAACAAGAAACCATAATGGCTCTGGTTTCCCCAGCATAGTGACAGCAGGGACACAGCTGAGATCAGAGTTCGGACAGGACTGAGCACCCTCTGCAAACAGAGAATTTCTCTCAGTCCCTCTACCCCCCAGGAGATACTGGATGCCCTCTACAAACAGAGATTTCCTCCCAGCCTCCCACCTGAGGGGACACTGCGTCTGAGCTTTGGTCTTAGTTTAAAGATTAAGCTTACCCATTGTTATGTTGGCAACACTTAAGTAAAAGGAATATATAGTCTCCAGAGATTGAACCTATTTGAGGAGGATTGGCCTAAACTAAATAAAAACCATAGGGAGACTAAGAAAGGGGCCTTTTCACAGTGCCATGCTGTGAGGGGACCTCTGCCTTAGCCTTCCCTCTTTTTCAGAACTCATTTCCCTGAGTCCCTGCTTTCTTTCTGCGTTGGGTTTGCAACACCTTCCACCTTGCAGTCCAGGCCCAGGTTCCCATTGTCCCTATAGTCATGTCTTCCTACCAAGACTTCTACTGCAAGAAGGAGCACCGTTTCACTTTGGAGCGATCTCAGGTAGGGGTGCTGCCCCCAGGGCCCACAGAAAGTTTGACTCCAAATGACGTCCCAGCACTGGCCGACAGAGTCTGGCACTCCATGCTCAGTTTTCTGGGAAATCTCCATGGATGGCCAGTGTGGTGGTGACTATTTGAAGAAGCCCGGCTGTGAGCACCCTCCTGCCTACCTTACCTTACCTTCCACACCTAACAACCCCCTAGGCCTTAGCACAGGGCTCGGCCTTCTTCCTCATTTCCCATCTACCCTCCTGTTCATCTCTTTGGAATCTTTGACTTCTGAAGTGAATATGGATACATCGCCACTCCCTGCCCCTTTCCAGTTCCACCTGTCGACTCCTTTGCCTCGGTGCAGTTTCCACTCTAGTCCCACCTCCTGCCATCTTGTCTGTGGAATAGTTGCCTCCTCCCATCTCAAGTGGCTGAGCCTACACAAGGATGGGGAACACTCCATCCTGGCCCCAGTGGACATTCTTCATTTGTGGTCTTCTGTCCTCCACTCCACGTTGGCCAGTGGACTCATCCACCTATGGGACCGTTCCCTTCCACCTAAGTCCATGGATTTAGGGGATGCATCCAATTGTGAGGAGGACTCCTCACCCCATGGCTGGAATCTGATACTTCCAGCTGCTCTTGGACCAGTCCTCCCAGGCTCATCCTGGGAATGCTACTCAGTACCTTCACTCCTGCCCTATGGAGCCTCCTTTCAGTGGGGCTAGACTCTTTGAAACTCAGAGGCCTGCCCATGCCCAGATGCCCAGGGTCAAGAGCACTCCTGGATACACATGGCCAGTTCATATATCTCTCTCTGCTTCCCCTCTTCCCCTTTCCTGAACTCTCTCAGCCTTCTGCAGCCCTGCTGTGTCAATTTGACCAGACACAAAGGGGAAGAGGCAGTCATCAGGCACTGTGCTCACTTCTCCCTGGAGAGTTGGGGAAGGAACTGAAACCCAGGTGGAGGGCTTAGAGGGTTTTTAATTTATTTCTCTTTTCTTTTGAGGCTTTTCCTTTCTGGTCCCGTTTTCATTTCCTTCCTGTGGCATTAGCCACTCCCTGCCTCCCACCCCAGACCTATGTCCACAATCAGGGAGGTAGGCTGGGAGCAAAAGGAAAGGGCAGGACATGGTTTTGTGTGAGTGGATTTTATTAATTATCTGGATAACAGCAAGAAACTGAGAATAAAGATAGAGATTTGTGCCATTTAAAAATAAAAAGTTAGGAAAGCCTAGATTTACAAAGCTATTTGGAGGACTGTACCACGTTGCTATCCACTGCATCTTCCTCACTAACTCATCTTATCTTTAAGCAAGACTGATGAAAGTAAATTCCATCCCCTATTCTTATATACAGGAAATGCTTCTTAGTGCAACAATGAATGAATGGAAACCCAAAATCTCTGTAAATGTTTATGAATATTAATAAAATATAATTATAGAAAAAAAAAACAAAAAAAAAGAAATGCTTCTACCATCTGTAAGTGAAGCAAATGTATTATTGACATGATTGATTTATAAAAAGACACATAAGTTACTTGGTTTCAAAGTATCTTCCTTTATAAGACTATTAGCAATTGGAATGATCCTTTACTAGAATAATAGCCTGATTCCAGAAGTTAAAGGGGGAGCTCTAGAGGCATAGGGAGTAAGGAGTTGTGCTGCTAACCCAAGCACGTAGTTTAAATCCACCAGCTGCTCAGTGGGAGAGAGATGGGCAATCTTCTCCCCTATGATTTGCAGCCTGTGAAAACCCACTGTTGGGTCAGTTATGAGTTGGTTCAAACTTGACAGCACATAACAACAATAACCCAGAAGTTAAAAAAAAAATAACCCAGAAGTTATAATCTTCGGTAACTCAAAGTATTTGCATAGCAAGTGGGTAATACTTTATCCAGGAGACTATGGAAAGAGCTCATATACAATGCTTCTTAAATCTTTAAAATGAAATGGCTAAACTCTCGTGTGGCCCTAGGGCTGAGCCAGCACATACACCAATATCTTTAAAGTGCAAATATATATTCGCATTTCTCCAATCTCTGGAGAAAGACATAGGTTTGGTAAAGGGTCATCAAAAAAGGGAAAGACCCTCAAGAAGTGGGACTGACAGAGGGCCTGCAATTTTGTATATAAGCTGAGTGGATTGTAAGGTTGAGCAATGAGTTGGAACTATCCTGAGAGTTTGAGACTTAGTGATAATCTGATCATTTTCCCTTCTGCTTCAAGTTTATATGTACTTTTGCCTCAGGTATACATATCAAAATCAACTTCAAGTCTTTCTAGGGTGAGAGAAGCAATGGATATTGGGAAGAGCTAAACGGTTTGCTTTTTTTCTTTTTAGACTAATATACATATAATTTAATTATACATATAATTATAATATACATATAATTTTATAAGCTCTAGTATTTTATATGGAGCCTTAGTGGCAAAGTGGTTAAGTGTTTGGCTACTAGTCAAAAGGTTGGCAATTCAAACATATCTCTTCAAGGAAAAAAACGTAGAAGCCTGCTTCTGTAAATATTTCTTTTTGGAACCTCCAAAGTAGGTCTACTCTGTCCTGAAGGGTCATTATTAGTAAGAATCAACTCAATGGCAAAGGGTTATCCTTAAAATTTTATAGTATCTATTATTTTGTACTAAAAAACTCAACTAATTACCGTGGAGTTGGAACAGATGCATAGCTGACCCTCCAGTGAGCTTCTGAGGACATAAATAAGACAAAAAGATACTGCCAGCACCAGCCACTGGTAAATTCGAACCACCAGAGATGTGCTGCCTTTGGGTTAGCAGTGCAACTCCCTATGTACCCTCCACTCCCTATTGTTTTATTTTATATAATTTAATAAAAAGCATAAATGTTGTTCTAATAACTGAAAGGCTATATTCTAAGTTAGAAAAATAAAATTGTACCACATTTGTACTGAAACAGAAGTGATTTTCTTAAAATATACTTTTTAGGAATGTTTCATTTCTCTTTCTGAATAAAAACATATGAATGAAAATATGTTCAGATGGGGAAGTCATCTAGAGAAGCCTGATTCTATACAGGTTTGATTTCTGGTTCTGGTGAGACATAGGATACATGTATACAGAGAGCTCTGTTGACCTAGTAGATAGAAAATGATGCTACCAAGTCAAAGGTGGGTGATTCTAATCTGCAGCCCTCAGGCCTGGTTTTAATTGTTTGTGGTCAAACATTCTGATGTGTCAAATGCAATAGTGGTTATGCCTGGTGGACAGTGTTTGGTTGAGTTCCCTGATTAAAAAAACTTGGAAGCAGGAGTGGCATCCAGTTCCGAAATAGCTTGCCTCTGGAAACTCTATGAACCTGGAAAAACAATGAAAGTTATACAAGTGTTCCGGTCTTTCATTCGTAGGGTTGCTATGAGTCGTCTGTGATTCAATGGTACTTAACAAGAACATAACAAAAAAAGTGTATCTATATCTTTAGAGGTTTTATATTTATTCCTTAGAGAGGGACATGATGCTTTTAAGGGTGGAGGGTCAGCAAAGGACAGGAAGACCCTCAGCCAAGTGAATTGGCATAGTGACTACTGCAATGGGCTCTAGTGTGTCAGGAAGTGCAAGGAAGGAACAGAATAGGATTTGGTTCGGATCTGCTGTTTGTCGGGTTACTATGAGTAATACTCGACTTGATGGCACCTAACAACAAGAAGTAAAGAATCTTTCAATTGAAGGATTTAAAAAAAATAATTGTTTTGTATGTATCCTAAAGACTAACGTGCGCCTGATCCAACTATAGTCTTTGCAATTACGTGTTATGCATTGGAGAGTTGGACAGTGACTAGGGATGTTAGAAAGAGAATTGATGCCTTTGAGCTGTGGTGCTGGAGAAGAGTGTTGAATATACCATGGACTGCTAGGAGAATAAACAGGTTTGTCCTGGAGAAGGTGAAGCTGGCTCTTCCTTGGAGTCAAGGATTCTGAAGCTTCATCTGACATACTTTGGGCATGTTGCAAGGAGGGACTGGTCCTTGGAGAGGGACATCAAGTTTGGGAGAGTAAAGGGATGGTGCAGGAGAGGAAGACCCTCGATGAGATGGATTGATTCTGTGATTGGAGTGGTGGGAATGGGAGTGTTTGAGACAGCGAGGTTGGCATAGGATAGAACAGTGTTTAGGGCTCTTGTACATAAGGTTGCTATGAGTCACAAGCAACTCAATGGCACATAACAACAACAACAACAATATATCCTAAGATATTAAGAAGTGCTTTATTAAGACAATAGCAACAAAACAGCCCTTTTCTTAAATCTTTCAAAACCTCATCAACCAAACCCACTGCCATAGTGTTGATTTTTACTCTATAGGCCAGAATAGAGCTGCCTCAATGTTTCTTTGTGTTATACAGAGGGTTACTATGATTAAAGGATCTACTCAATAGCAAAGAGTTTAGATTTTTAGAATCTTCACAGAAACAGATTTTCAAATCTTTTCTCTTGTAGCCACTAGTAAGTTCAAACCACCAATCTCTAGGTTAGCAGACAGGCGTTTAGCCACTCTGTGGCCATAATCCTTGTTCTTAATATAAGAGCTGTTACCTATTCCAACTCACAGTGACCTTATAGAACACAAGAGAATTGTCCCATAGGTTGTAAAAAGAATAAAAATATACCCCACAACACACCACCAAACCCACTGCCATTACAACGCCTGGTGACTCTCTTTGTGGTTTCCAAGTTTTAACATTTTAACAAGAGCAGACTGCATCATCTTTCTCCTACTGATGTCTTCCAACTACCAACCTTTTAGTCAGGAGCCTGAAACACACACACTATGCCGCTCGGCCACTTTATATGGTGTTCTAGGCTGTAGTTTTTATGGAGTCTGCCCATCTTTCACCCTGAGAGCAGCCACTGGGTTCAACCATATAGACCTTTCACTTAGCCACCAAGCACTTAAAACACTGTCTTACTTCCCCTTGTTCTTTATATGTCTGTAAATTGGTTTGGGGCTTCAGGTTTGTCAACTCCCATTCTTTCCTTTGAAAAGTGTCTCTCAATCAGCTAGGCACTCTCTCAAACAACTAGGTACAGAAACTTTTTTTTTAAGTGAAAATGATTTATTGGAAGCTGTCCATTCGCTCTGCTATTAAAATAACTTGGCTTTCAGATTGAAAGACATTTTAAAACCTAACAGCACTCATTATTTACACGCAGAATTTTAAATATTTCACATCTCTCTCTCTTCATACAAAGAAAGGCAGTTTTTAGTACGACATCTGAATAAAAGTATTTGTAGAGCTTACTGCTTTTCTGTGTATACCTTCACACAGTCATCTCAAATTATAAAGTAGACTTTCTTTCATGAAGAACAATCTGACAACATATGGCAAAATGGACAATGTTTATATGATCCATAACTTCCAATTCTAAGAATACTGTCTTGAGAAACTCCTGATTTGTGCCGAAGCATATGTGTTCAAGAAAAAGTGCAGCGCTTTTTTTTTTCTGTAATGGGAAAACTGAAGCAACCAAATCTTTGCAAACAGGTAAATGGTTAAAGTATGATATATTTAAACAATGGATTACTATAAATGTAATGGGTATATAAAATGGATAAGATGGAACTACATTTATTAATGTGGTTATGAACTGCAATGTCAAGTCAAGAAAGGAAGGCTGTACAAGAGAGAGTTATTTCACATTTCTTAAAGATTATTTTGTCCTTTGTGTGAGGTACCCTTTGAAATGGTTTCTACTTTTATTACTTCATTCTCACAAAAATCTTGTGAAGTAAATGATGTTATACCTATTTACATTTACTCATACAATATAAATAAGTAGAAAACGTACCATACTCTGTGCTAATCACAGAAGATCCAGTCTTAAAATAAACAGCATTCCTGCTCTCATTAAAGTTTCCATTCTAGTGAAGGAAGACAATTTTTAAAAAATATGCAAACTATTATATGTTAAGTAATAATATGTGCTATGAAGAAAAATAAAGCAGGTAATAGCAAGAAAGAGGGTACGAGAAAAAGAGATAGTAGTAGTATTAATAGACTAAGACTCAGAAGACAGAGAAACTAAACCTCATAGTTTAAGAAGCTTACTGAAGGTCACTCAATTTAAATGTCTGCAGCTAGGATTAAAACCTAAATCAATCAAATTCCAAAGCTGCTCCTGTTAAAGGATAGTTAACGCTATTGGTCACTTTCATGTTGGGGCGGGGGGAGCACATTGACTGCATGACATCAGCACTATTAGAAAAAAAGAAGAGTTTTTACTGAAACAAGATGGAAGATAATTTGGGTAATCTGAACAGCCAAAAACTTCCTGAACTACTAGGTGAATGTGAAAGTCAGAAAATATTAATTAAGAAGTGAGAGAAGAGTTAAATTTTCTACTTGGTTTTTCTAGTACTGAAGTATATTTTTGTTCTTTTTACTTTCAGTGGTTAACAATAACTCAGGAGCTGAGCTTCCAAAAATTGGTTGAACAGGCTGACTTACTAGAAGAACTTAAATATGACTTCAATGATAATGCTGAGTTAAGACACACTGAGACACAAGGGCCTTTCGTCTTTAACTATTATAAAAATGTCCTTGAGAAAAACAGCAAACGCTACCAGGCCCTTGGTCATCTGCTTGAACAATACATTTATGAGCTTTTGGAGAAAGTGTGCAAATTAGAAAAAGTCTATATCCCACTCAAGGCTGATACAGAACAAAAGTGTTTCTTCTTCATAAGTGACGGTGCATTAACAAGTCATCATTCTCTTCTTGTCCTTCTCCAAGACCAAGGGGTCTTTCGAGCCGGACAGTGGAGTCAACAGGCAATAATACATCATGGTCTCCAGCATGGAAGCCAGATACCGTGCATACAGATGGCATTACAGGCACATTACAGTGTAATTGTGCCAAACCCGAATGATGGATTTGGGGGTTCAAAGATGGGAAAGGAATGGAAAAGCCTTCCAGCGCCAAATATTGGGTCATCTTCCCTAAACAGAGTTGCAGCTGAGAGTTGTTTCTCTCTCCAGCAGTCGCACCAGTGCATTCCAGATAGAGGCAGCAGCACTCCTGAAGAGCATATGATTTACATTTGGGATGACTTCATTACAAAGACTGAAGGCAAGAATGTTGTCTTCATTGTCCATGGTTATGGAGGCCTGGTTTTTATGGACCTGCTTGTTCGTAGAAAGTGGGAAGTGATGAATAAAGTGTATGCTGTTGCATTTATTGACTCCGAACATCATGTAGGACACCAGCTGGGAAGAGATGAACAGTTATTAGTGTGGATAAAGCACCACTGCCGTGAGTGGGTGACAAGTACTAAGCCTTTGGATAAACCTGCAGCTACGGTTTTGAAAAAGGAGTTTCCTGTAGTTTCTGCGGGTACAGAAAATCACAGCTTAGCCCCTTCCTCTAGCCTACAGTCCATTTTCAAATACTTCAAAAAAGCTTTTAAAGCAAAAACTACTATTTTTCCTCAAATGATAATAACTACTAGAAGTGCCACCAAAAAAACACAAAGCACATAAATTACTTATTGTCCTCTGAGATTTCCACCCCTACCCTCTGCAATTTAGCAATTGTTTATGTTAGAAGAAAACTCTTTCAGCTCACAGAAAGGATTGTGGTCTGGCTTGAGATTTGTTACTTTTTAAAATAGTTAATATATTCCCTTTGCAGCCTAGTGATGGCTCAGTCAGTATTATTTTATTATTATTATTATTATATTTATTAATTAATCATCATCCTGTTTGAGGATCATTCTTGTGAAAGGCTACTTTATTTAGTTTAATTTCCTGTAGTTGATGGAAATTAAATATTGAGTCCAGTTTTGAGTTCTATGATGCGATTAGTACAATATCAAACTTATAAATAAATGTCATACGTGATGTTCATTCTTCATAAGTTTATGGTCTGTCATTTAGATTTTTGTTTAGATTGAAGTATGTGTGTGCTCTGTGTGTGTGTGTGTGTGTGCATGTTCTCATATTTTCAACTAATATTTGAATAACTACTAAGTGTTTTGTTGTTGCAGTGTGCCTTTGAGTTGGAACCAACAGGTTGCTCACCCTCCGGCAGGTTTTTCAGAGGTAGAAAAAGATTCTCACCACTGGACCAATTGGCAGCATCAGGATGGATGGTGAAGAGATTGAGATTGTTCACTGCTTTAGTTTGCTTGGCTCCACAGTCAACACTCTTGGCACCAGTAGCCAAGAAATTAAAAGATATATTGCCATGGGAAAGTCTGCTATTAGGTACCTCTCCAAAGTACTGAAGAGCAATGGTGTCCCTCTGGAGACTAAGGTGTGCCTGATACAAGCCATGGTCTTTGCTATCACTTGTTATGCATCAGAGAGTTGGACAATGACCAAGGAGGATAGAAGGAGAATCGATGCCTTTGAGCTGTGGTGCTGGAGAAGAGTATTGAGAATACCATGGACTGCTAGGAAAACAAACAGATTCAACCTGGAAAGGGTTAAACCAGGCGGCTCCTTGGATGCAAGGATTCCTGAGGCTCTGTTTAACATATCTTGGACATGTTGTAAGGAGGGACTGGTCCTTAGAGAGGAACATCATGCTTGGTAGGGTGGAGGGACAGTGCAGGAGGGGAAGGCCCTCTATGATGTGGATTGATTCAGTGACTGGGGTAATCAGGATGGGTGTGTCAGAGACAGTGCAATTGGCACAGGACAGAGCAGAGTTTAGGGCTGTTGTATATAGGGTCGCTATGAGTCGCAAGCGACTCGACGGCACATAACAACAATAACAACAACAATATTGCATGAGAAGAAACTGCCCATCCTTCTCCCGCAGAGCAGCTGATGGGTTTGAACTGTGTGCCTTGGGGTTGCAGAGCACCTTCTTACCACTAAGTCCTAGGCTCAATAATTTATAGCAATGGCCACATAGAACTCATAGACCATGTCCATAATTATGGAGTTTATTAGGGAAGTTGTTATTGTTAGGTGCAGTAATAGGTTACAGTTCATGTTCTGAAACAGCTTGAATGTAGGAAAAATAATTCAGGATACAGTTCTTTTCAAAAGCTGCCACTTTCATCTTACTCAAGCAAGTGTGAAAACTCTTTAGCTCTGCCTGAAGGCACCTGCCTCTTGCCCAAAGGCACTCTATTATCTTACTCTATTGATTGGCTTACCCAACTGTCACCACCTTATTCTATAAACTTAGAAACCCAGTACATCTTCTTGTGCCAGTCTATTGGTTTTGTTGCTGCCATTTCTCTGCCACAGGACTCTGCCATGCTGGCTGCCTCTTCTTGCCATCTCATACCAATATCCAGATTTAGTAGGTTCTCAACACACAGGTCCTAAATAAAAAAAAACTGTGCTCTACTCCTGATTTTCAGCTTGGTAGTAGTGGATCCCTTCTAAGCTCCAGGTTATCTCCCTTTAAGCCTAGCAGAACTGCAAAATTGACCAATCCTTATAAGGGTTAAGTATCTTTATTTGCCCTAACAGGTTTGTCTACTGTCCTTGATAAGCATAAATACCTTATTTGCACAGTCCCACCCACTCATTACATGAGAGTTACAAAAAGACAGCTAAAAAAGAGCCATGTAATAGTAATTCCGTTATCCTGCACTTAATTGAAAACTGATGTTCCTCACCACACTCAATTTACTATTTAATCCTAATCTGTACTGTTTAATCTGTTAGTTGTACTAGTTGTTTACTGTTGTACAATAAATTACCCCGAATTTTGAAGTTTTAAAACAACAAACATTTATTTCACTCTTTTTGTAGTCATAAATTCAGAAGCAGTTCAAGGATTTTGACTCAGGATCTCTTGTTATAGTGCTGTCAGGACTGCTTCAAGCTGCAATGATCGAAGGACTTAACCGTCTGTTGTCAGAGATTTCATTTTCTTTCTATTTGTGGCAGAAAAGTGTAGTTTGTCAACACCTGGACCACTTCCATAGGTTGCTTGAGTATCCTAATGGCATGGCAGCTAGCTTCCTCCTTGGTAAGCGGTTTAAGAAAGAGAACAGTTTTTTAATAACCTAGTCTCCAAAGGAAACCCTGCTGGTCTAGTGACAAGAAGCTGCACTGCAATCCTGAAGGCATGTGGTTCTAGTCCACTGGCTGCTCCGAGGGAGGATAGGCAATCTCCTCCTGTGTAAGTGTTTAAGGCCTTTGAAAACCTGCTGGAGTGCTCGCTTCGGCAGCACATATACTAAAATTGGAACGATACAGAGAAGATTAGCATGGCCCCTGCGCAAGGATGACACGCAAATTCGTGAAAAAAAGAAAACCTGCTGGAGGATCAAATAAAGGTCAGTTCTGCCTACAGGGTACACAACAACAGTCTCCAAAGGTGTGTGAGTCTCCTTTTCCTTAAGTCTCCTTTTCCTCCCCTCTCCTCACAGCCCATTTGTTAGAAGTGAATCTCCAAGTTCAAAGGAGGTTTGGCTCCTTCCCTTCAAAAGAGCATCAAAGATTTGTAGACATCAGAAATTACACTAACTGCTGAAACTTAGGATAAAACAGTTCAACTCAGATGGTTATAAAATTCTTTGTTCCTGTCACTTTTTCTTTATATTTAATTCCTAATTCTTTTATTTACAAATGAAGTTCATCTACATTTCTCCTTTTAGCCATATAAATCTTATCAGTTATAAAATAGCATTTCTATCTTTTATATATTCTTATTTTTAAGCTTTAATTCCTTTATATGTCTACTTGTTCTTTCGTGAATAATTAGCCAATGGCTGTTGAGTGCCAGGAACTAGTCTAAATGGGCCCTGGGATACTGCAGTAGGAAAAAACACACAAAGGTCTTTGTCTTCTACCAGGTGATACAAGGATGACAGTAGTAACAAGTGCCACAAGATAAGTCAAGTAACGCTAGGAGGGGAAGAATAGGAGACTGCAGTTTACAGTCTGATGGTCAAGCAAGCCCTCCTTGATATGATTTTTATAAACATCTTAGAGGGAGAAAGAGATGAGCATGCAGATATCTGGAGTTATTGTCCCATCCAGAGGAAACAGCAAAGTCTTGAAGCAGAAACCCATCTGCCATGCTGGAGATAGATCCTGGCTGGTGTGTCCCAGGATCCCATCTTGTCTCCTTCTTTTGCCTCTCATGGTCATTGGTGCAGTCGATAGGGGGGATGGGGGGTTTCTCTGCTAGATCGATGTAACCAGGGAATTCTTAGCCAGTTCAGCGGTTTGATGTAGCCAGGATCCATCGATGTGGGCAGAATCCTCCATTGTCTCAGTAGTTCATGTCCATCAGTGTAGGCCAGAGTTCTTGGCTCTGAAAAGAGCCTTTAGATCTTTGGCTCTAAAAAGAGTCTTTGGGTCTTCAGTGTTGAGCTCATTGTGAAGTGCAGAGAGCTGTTCCTGTCACTTTTACAATTGTTTTGCCAAACAGCTCTGAGTGTTTTTCTTTAGACTGCAGTTGCTAGCTATCACTGAGTCATCTCTGAACAATGGTGCCATTATATATAACAACAAAACATGATCTGGTTCTATGCCATCTTCAGAATTAGTATGAGCCAAATATTATGAATATTATGTCAATCCATCTCATTAGATGCTATTTTTTTT
>NW_006399835.1:12244230-12247995 GCF_000299155.1 Elephantulus edwardii | reverse complement strand
ATGGGCACTTAGGTTGTTTCCAACTCCTTGCTATTGTGAACAAAGCTGCAATAAACATGGGTGTGCATATATCTGCTTGGGTGTCAGTTATGGTCTCTTCGGGGTATATTCCCAGTAGTGGTATCGCGGGGTCAAATGGTATCTCTATTTGCAACTTTTTGAGAAAGCGCCATACAGCTTTCCACAGGCGTTGCACCACTTTACACTCCTACGAACAGTGAATAAGGGTTCCAGTTTCTCCACAACCTCGCCAGCATTTATTGCTTGCTGTTCTGTTAAATTTTGCTATTTTGACTGGGGTGAGATGATATCTCATAGTTGTTTTAATTTGCAAAGCAACCTTTTAAACATAGATAAGAAATGTCTGTTTTGAAAACAAAGATCCTGTCTGACCAACACCCCAACCTATAGTGATATGCCTCTATGCACATGACAAACTATTGGCATCTCACCTCTTTTCCTCATTAAATCCCAATAAATCACTTATTTAATTCTTGTTACCCTTAAGTCTTCCCAATATTCCCCCATCTCCACCAAGATCATTCTGATCCAAGCCATTATTATCTCTTACATGAATGCTACAGTACTTGTTGTTGCTGTTATGTGCTATCTAGTTTCTTGAGACTCATAGAGACCCTATGTACAATAGCTCTGAATCTTGTCCTATCCTGAGCCAATCTCACTGTCTGACACCTATCTCCATCCCCCTAGTTAATACGTCTATCCATCTTATCTGGGGTCTTCCTCTCCTTCACTGTTGCTCCACATTTCCAAGCATGATGTCCTTCTCCAAGAACTGGTCCCCCCTGGCCACATGCCCAAACTATTGAGACAGAAGTTCAAAATCCTAGCTTCCAAGGAGCAGCTTGGTTTCACCTGTCTGTTCTCTTGGCAGTCTATGGTACGTTAATACTCATCTCCAGTACCACAACTCAAAGGCATTCATTTTTCTTCTATCATCCTATTCATTGTCCAGCTCTCTGCAGCGTAGCAAGTAATTGCAGAGATCATGGCTTGGATCAGGCAAACCTTAGTCTCTAGACTGACATCATTGTTCCTCAGTACTCTGGAGAGGTCCCTGCAGCAGACTTTCCCAATGCAATTTGACTTTTCATTTCCTGGCTACTGGTACTAGGAGTGTTGATTGTGGAGCCAAACAGGCTGAAGCTGTTAACAATTTCAATCTCTTCTTCATCGATCATGATGTTGTCAACTGGTCCAGTGGTGAGAATCTTTATTTTCTTGATGCTGAGCTTCAATCCATATTGAAGACTGCAGTCCTTGGCCTTCTGAAACAAATGCCTCAGGTTCTCCTCAGTTTCAGCCAGCAAGGTTATGTGGGTCATTTGCATAACAAAGATGGATGATGAATCTTCTCCAATCCTGATGCCACATTCCTCCTCATAAAGTCCAGCCTCCTTAATGATCTGTTCTGCTTATAGATGGAATAGGATGCATCCTTGATGTACATCTTTTCTGATTTATTCATCAGCAAATAATTCCAATCCCACTACATATCAGGCACTCCAGTAGCAGTGGCAAAATTTAACAGGAAAGCAAGTAATAAATGTTGGAGAGGATGTAATGAGACAGGAACCCTTATACATTGTTGCTGGGATTTTAAAATACTACAACCACTCTGCAAGGTAGTTTGGCATTTTCCCAAAGAGCTGAACATAGAAATTCCATATGAATTTCCATATAAAATTCCATATTCCACCGCTTGGAATATATCCTGAGAAAATGAGAACTGAGACACAAATGGAAATTTGTACACCAGTGTTTACAGTAGCGTTATTCACCATAACAAGAACATGGAAACAGCCCAGATGTCCAACCACAATCAAATGGATTGAGAAATTATGGTACATTCACAGGATTGAATACTATATAGAATGCAGGAGCAATGATTTTCAAAATTACTACCTACCTTGGGAGGGACTGGAGAGCATTATTCTGAGTGAACTAACTCAGTGCCATAAGGAGAAATACTGTATAAGACCATAATTGTAGAATGTGTATGAGGATCCAAGGCAAGGAGAGTGGGAGCAGAGTAGTGAGGATTTTGGGGGTGCTGGAGAGAGTTAATCATAGAGTCATACAATTTGATGGGTGGAGGGAACCATGAGTAAAGGAAATGAGAAAGATCCAGTGTGAAAAACAATGTCTATGAACTTTAAAGTAAACCAGTACAAAATAAAAATTTTATTTAAAAAAGCATAAAAAAGTTTATAAAAGCATATATAGAAAACACATAGCCAACATTACTTTCAAAGGAGAGTCATTTAGGCACTTTCCTTGCGAATGAAAACCAGACAAGGTTGCCCTTTATTATCATGCCTATTCATTATTGTCTTCAGAGTCCTAGCCAGAGAAATAAAAGAACAGAAAATAAAAAGCATTGAAATTGGCAAAAAGGGCAGTAAAACTGTCTCTACTTATAGATACTATGATCCTATTGTTGTGTGCTGTGGAGTTGAAACGACTCACTGCTGACCCTCCAGTGGGTTTTCAGAGGCAGTAAGTCTTTCTCCAGTGGAGAGCTAGCGAATTTGAACTGTGTGCCTTTGGGTTGACAGCACAAACCCTTATACACTAGGCCCCCAGAGCTCTCCGTTATGATTCTACATACAGAAAATCTGAAAGACTCAGCCAGAAAATTACTAGGTCTAGTTGATCAATTCAGTAGAGTGGAAAAGTATAAAATGAATACACAAACATGAGTCCAATTCCTCCAATAACATAGAAGATTCTGAAAAAGAAATGAGGAAAAGAAAGACATTTACAATAGCCAACCTAAGATTAAATATTTAGGAATAAATTTAATCAGAGATACAAAAGACTTACAAAGAAAACTAAAAAACACTACAGGAAAACCCAAAAGGCATATATAAATGGAAAAATAGAACATTTCTCATGGACCAGAAGACCTAACATAGTGAAAATGGCAATCTACACACACACATCGTCTATCCAGATATTGTAATCCTTTTTTTCAAAGATATGGAAAAAGTAATCACCAATTTCATGTGGAAAAGAAAAAAGACCGGATAAGCAGAGTGACACTGAAGAAAAAAAAACCAGTGTCCACTAGACATACCTAACAACATGATGCACAATCCATAGATAAGCTATATGATTGAGACCTCTGAAAAATAAAATCATTGTGTATCAAAAGAGTAAAACAGAACCTACAGACTGGGGGGAAAAGTATTTGGCAATAACACATCTGGCAAGGAACTCATCTATAAAATTTGTAGAAGACTCCAACACCTCAAAAACAATCCCAATTACAAAATAGGGGGCATAAAAAGACATTTCATCAAAGAAGACATTCAGAGGGCCAACAAACACATGAAGAAATGTTCCACGTATTAGCAACTGTTGTTGCAAGTGTGCCACTGAATGAGTATGACTCACAGCAACCCTATGAACAATAAACCTGAACTCAGCCTTATCCTCCTTATCTCTCTGACACACAAGAGCCCACTGCTGAAGTCACTGTGTCAGTCTATCTTGTTGGGGGGCTTCCTCTCCATCATTGCTTCAATGGATTAGCTACCAGAGAGGCAGTAATAAGAACAAAATGAATTTTCATTTCACATCAGAATAAATAGTTATATTCATTAAGATACCAAGCCATAAATGCTAGCAAGGATGTGAATAGTCTTTCTAAAAGGATTGTAAAATTGAGCAACCATTATGGAAACAGTTTGGCATCACTATACATTTGATAATAGAAATATAATTTGATTCAGGCATCAC
>NW_006399835.1:12240461-12244130 GCF_000299155.1 Elephantulus edwardii | reverse complement strand
ATAAGAGTTGCAAAAAACAGATATACTCTAACCTACATTTTTGCAGCATTATTTAAAATAGCAAAAAGTTCAAAATAGCTCAACTGTCCATCAACAAACAAATGGCTAAAGAAACTGGTACATTGGCACAATGTATTACTATGAATCACTAAAACAGGATCAAGCAATATGGATGAAACTAGAACATATCATGCTAAATGACATCAACCAGTTACAAAATGGCAAGTATGGTATATGGTCATTAATATAAAAATAATATAAAAAGCCAATGAAGGTTTAAACACAGAATGAATATTGGATGATTAACAGGTAAGTGAGGAAGAGGGAAACAAAATCAAAACATTTTAAATTGTAATGTTCATGTTAATTTTTAAAATACAATGCTTTCTCCTTACATCATTGAAAGTTTTCTCCACTGGAGCTGATTGAGGGGAGATCCTCAATCACTGCTCCAGTAGCCTCTCTCCTTTCCCCTTTTTCTTTCCATATAAAGCCTCTCACTAAAGAAAAATATATTTCCTGGCAGAAAAATCAAAATAGCCTCTACCTAAATACATCAATCTGAGATTCAAGGGCATTCAGAACTTCTGTTTATTCTATGAATTCACAATATTGGAACACATTATGTTGGCTAAACAGAACATCTGCAGATTGACTTTGGTCCAGTGCCACTACTTTAATGTACAATCTCAATGTTAATATCATTTTCACACTAAATTTTCCAAATAAGACAGGAGAGAAATATTTAGTGTTGTTTATCATGTTCAAAAACAAAGATTGCCACCACTGAGCCAAGTGGCAGTACTATGATAGGGAAGAAATTGAGATTGCTAACAACTTCATCTTTCTTGGTTCCACAATCAACACTTAAGATACCAACAGTCAAGAAATCAAAAGACAAATGACATTAGGTAAATTTGCTGTCACGGACCTCTCCAGAGTGCTGAAGAGCTATAATGTCAGTCTGGAGTCTAAGGCGCTCCTGATAAAGACTATGGTCTTCCCAATTACTTGCTATGCATTAGAGACCTAGAGAATCAAAGGATGATAGAAAAATCAATGCCATTGAGTTGTGGTGCTGGAGAAGAGTATTGAACATACCCTATACTACCAAGAGAACAAACAGGTCTCTCCAGGACAGGGTAAAACCAGGTTGTGCCTTGGAGGCTAGGATTTTGAAGTTCTGTCTCACATACTCTGTACATTTTGCCAGGAGGGACCATCACGCTTGGGAGGTTGGAGGGTCTGCGCAGGAGAGAAGGACCCTAGATGAGATGTATAGACAGTAACTGTGGCAATGTAGGTAGGCGTGTCAGAGACAGTGAGACTAGCTCAGGATATTCAGAGCTACTGTACATAGTGCCACTGAGTCGCAGGAGACTGGATGGCACATAACAACTACCTCTACCACAATGTTCGATGCCTTATGCTAATAAAAAAGCCTTATAAGCATCATTTTAAAGATTCTCACCACTGGACCAATTGGCAGCATCACGATTGATGGTGAAGAGATTGAGATTATTAGCAGCTTTAGTTTGCTTGGCTCCACAATCAATAATCTTGGTACCGGCAGCCAGGAAATAGACAATCATACTGGGAAAATAAACTGTTAAGGACCTCCAGATTTCTGAAGAGCAACGACATCAGTATGAAGACTAAGGTGCACCTTATCCAGGCCATAGTCTTCGCAATAGTTTGCTATTCGTCAGAGAGTTGGACAATGACTAGGGATGATAGAAAGAGAATTGATGTCTTTGAGTTGTGGTACTGGAGAAAGGTGTTGAATATACTATGGACTGCCAGGAAAACTAGCAGGTTCGTCCTAGAGTGAAGCCAGCCTCCTCTTTAGGGCAAGGATTCTGAGGCTTCGTCTGACATACTTTGGCAATGTTGCAAGGAGGGACCGGTCCTTTGAGAGGGACATCATGCTTGGGAGGTTGGAGGGACGAAGAGAGGAGACCATAGATGAGATGGATTGATTCAGTCACTGGGACAATGGGGATAAGTGTGTTGGAGACAGTAAAATTGGCATAGGAAAGAGCAGATTTCAGGGCTGTTGTACATAGAGTCGCTGAGTTGCAAGCAGCTAGACGGCACATAACAAAAACTACAAGAAGCGTAATTTTAAACCCGAGTCAGTTTAAACTTGAGTGAGTCCTGGGAAAGGACTACCCCATTTGCACTAATAATAAGAGGTCTGGGCGGATCAAGAGGGTCGTCTGTTCTGTGCCAAAGCCACACGTAGTCAAGTACCAGAGACCACCAAACCACATCTAAACACGACAGCTCTCCACCTTCAGGCAGTGGAAACTAGACTGTCCCGACCTGTGTGACGTCATATAGAGGCGCCTGTAGAAGGGGTGGGACTTCCATTTGCGTGCAGGCGCCTCCGGTTATCCACCCGGGTCTTTAGCAAGTATCGCGTGAAGTTACCTGTGAACCAATCGTGTTGTAACTGCGGCTGGGGCATCGTAGTGATCTTCAACCCTAGGATCTTGTGGTCTCAAGTGTTGGTGTAACAACGTGGAGCTGTTTTCTCTGGTATGGACATGTTTTCGTCTAGAGTGTGGGTGTTGGGGTGGGAGTAAATGGGAGATGTCTAGTATAGCATACGCTGAGAAAGCCCACAGGTAAAACGAGGTACAAAGGTTGACATAGCCGAAAGATTTAAAGTTCGAGTCCATTCAGGGGGTGCTAGGGATCTGCGCTTTAAAAATAAGCCACTTACTGCCCTTTGGAGCACAGTTCTCCTTTAAAACACTTGGGCTCACTATGAGCTGAATGGACTCTACAACACTTGGTTTTAATATAAGCTGAACAAGAAGAGTAAGTGGTTCCTAATGCGTTGTTCATCATCACTTTTCCCCCTTGAGGTTTTATTTCTTAAATATTCTAAAAATCTTGAGCCGACTGTATAGATAAAAGTCAGTGAGATATTTTAGTTTGTGAAGTCAGTATTTCTCATCTAGAAAATATTTTGGGGACACTAAAGTAAATGTTTTTCTTAGAGGCGGTCTAAGAATTTTCGAAATTAAAAAGCACTGAAAAAGTTTTTATTCGAAAAAAAGGATTTTTAATATTGTGAACAAAATACTATCAAACATTAGGTAGTCTCTCAAACTTAACTGCCTCGGAGTCAGAACCGATTCCCAGTCGGAACTTGCAGGGGGTTTCTGAGACTGTACATTGCACAGGAGGAGATTGCTCATCTTCTGCGAAGCTGCTGGTGAATTCGAACCTCCAAAGAGATGCTGCTTTTGAGTCACCAGCACTCCCATTGAGAAAGTATACTGTACCCCTAATAAACAAAGCACTACTTAAAAAAGAGAAACAAGGTAGGAGGCATCTCACTCCTAGATTTCAAATCTTACTACACTGCTGTTGGGGTGAAGACAGCATGGTACTGGTACAATGACACATAGATCAATGTAATAGAATTGAGAACCCAGAAATCAGCCTGTCTACCTATGCTTAACTGATTTTTGACAAGGAGAACATAAACAGTCTTCCAAACATCTGAAAAACCAACAAATAAGAAAGGATAAATGGATGAATGGGACCTTCTAAGAATCAAATCCCTATGTATATCCCAAAACTTTTCCAACAGGGGAAAAAAGGGAAGCAACAGACTTGGAAAAAATACTTGGTAATGACATGTCAGATAAGGGA
>NW_006399835.1:12239241-12239771 GCF_000299155.1 Elephantulus edwardii | reverse complement strand
GGGGGGAAACGAAGAGGGGCTAAATAATGTATGCTGTAATGAAACAGATGAGGGAGAGAACTGTTTAGGAAGAATATATGATTAGGTATTATTCTCATGACAGGAGTCCCCAATGAAAACTGCATTGGGGGGGGATTGTGTAACAGTGAATTTTTTCTTACTTATCAAAGAGAAAAGCAAACTGTGGGGAAAGGATGGGCAGGGAGGAAAGTGTGCAACAATGAATTAATGGAAATCCAAAGTCTCTCTAAGCTTGCATTAAAATGAATAAAAAAAAATGTATACTGTAGTAAGTTAAAACTTTAACCTGATAGCAGTACACACTGAAGTTAATATGATCACTAATCAGATTTGCACTGGCTACAGTGGGTTAGCGATGCAAGCAAGCAAATCAGGAGATTCAATCAAAATAATGCTGAAGAGAAGTGAATGGATTTAAGAAATAATCACAAGGTTAAATAAATTTAATACAAATGCTTTGGGTATTGTGAGTGTAGAAGAGACCAGCATTCGCTGCCATTTTTTGGCTT
>NW_006399835.1:12222827-12232247 GCF_000299155.1 Elephantulus edwardii | reverse complement strand
TTGGTGAGAAACAAGGCTTTAGGTATTGATGGAATCCTAATTTGTTTCAACAAATAGATGCAAACAGGAAGCACCAATCCATCTATGCTAGGAAGTTTCGAAGACAGACACCTCCCAAGAAAACCTTTGTTTCACATCTGTGAACATCTGCTTCATCTCATGTACATACAGACCTTTAGTATAAAATGTGAAGCTTTATATATATATAATTTTGTCTCAGTTTTCAATTTTTTGGTTTGACAGTAATATGCAAAATAAAGACTGAATTAGAGAAGAGTTTGATTTGTTTTTAATCACTAGGTTTCTATAGTTAGGTAAGATAGACTTTACACTGGTAGAGCAACCCTTAAAGTGCTTTTTGAACAGTTGCAATTTTTTCTATTCTTTTGTTTTCCTGAATGGTCTTGTGTTTGTATCTGAATTTAGTATAAAATGTAAAAGAATACATTATCATCTCAACCACATTAGTAGAACACAATGTTGTTATCCAGTAACAGTGATTCTCCTAATCTCTTAGTACACATCTAATTAAGGATATTCAGAATTTCTGTCTATGTTTGTGTTCATAGGCTGCATATCACAAGAATCTAGGAAAAACTGTTTATACCAGGAATCTACTTTGTATGCTATAAATCAGTCATATTTGAGTGCTTAAAATTTGTACTTACATAGTTAGCTGCAGAGGGAGAGAAGGTTGGGAGTTTTTTAATCTTTAACTTTACACAGCTTTTTTTTTTCTTTTATAGGGGTTTTCCTGCGTGGCTGTTTTTCTCAAAATGAACGTTAGTTTCACCTTCTTACGACCTTTTGCTCGGTTTATGATGCCATGTACCCTTCACAGGAAGAGAAGAGATTTATATTCAACAGTTCTACAGAGATACATGTCTTCCAAAATATCAGCTGTATCCTCTTCTAGTAAGGAGGATGTAGCACCTCCTGAAGAGCTAGAATTAGATAAGTGGAAAATGACAATGAAATCTAGTGGTCAAGAAGGCGCTTCTGCAGTTTCCAGCAGTGAAGATGAAGACCCGCTAGCTGCCACAAGAGAATTAATCGAGATGTGGAGATTGCTTGGCAGAGAAGTACCAGAACACATCAGTGAAGAAGATCTTAAAATTGTAATGGAAAGTCCTTCTAAATCATCAAAAAAGAAATATTTAAAATACTTATATATTAAGGAAATAAAGAAAACTGCTAAGCAAAAGAAAAAAGAAATTAAAGCCATAGCAAAGGAAGAAACTAAAAAAGACAACTTGCTTGAAAACACTAAAGAAGATAAACCGCAAAACTTTCTATTTCTACGGCTTTGGGATAGGACTATGAACATTGCAATGGGCTGGAAGGGTGCACAGGCCATGCAGTTTGGACAACCTTTAGTTTTTGATATGGCATATGATAATTATATGAAACCAAAAGAAATGCAGAATACTGTTTCTCAACTCTTAGAAAGTGAAGGATACAACAGAAGAGATGTTGATCCATTCCATATTTATTTCTGTAATCTTAAGACAGATGGTGATTATTATAGACAGTTAGTCAAATATTATGGAGAAAAATGGAACAAATTGTTTTTAACAGCAACAGAAAAGTCTCATGTAGATTTATTTCCAAAGGACAATATTATCTATTTAACTGCAGATTCTCCCAATGTTATGACAACTTTTCAGCATGACAAAGTTTATATAATTGGGTCTTTTGTTGATAAGAATATAAGGCCAGGCACATCCTTGGCCAATGCAAAACGACTGAAGCTGGCAACAGAATGCCTCCCATTAGATAAATATTTACAGTGGGGAACTGGTACCAAAAATCTGACCTTAGACCAAATGATTCGCATTTTGTTAAGTCTGAAAAACACTGGTAGTTGGGAAGAAGCTCTGAAATTTGTTCCCAAAAGAAAACATACTGGTTTTCTGGAGATTTCTCATTATTCTCAAGAATTTGTCAATCAACTGAAGAAAAAGTCAACACTTAATTCATTTCCGAAAAAACTCCCTAAATATACATGCAAAGAAAATGAAGCTTAAGTGACATGGATAGCCGTAAAATAAATGGCTTGGAAATACAATTCTATTAGCGTTCTTGCTTCCTGAGTGGAATTCACTTCGTCTTTTTTTTTTAACGGCAATCTTCCCAAATTAACTGCAGTATTTCATCTTATCACTCATTAGTTAAATATCTACAAAACTTTGGAAATGTATTTTACTTGCTGTTAAACTGAAAAATAAGTTTTTTTAAGTTTATTAAACAGTAATTTTTAGAGTGGACTCAAAAAAATTGTACCATTGGTGTCTTTTTTTAATGAATTTTTTTCCATGTTCCTTTCTTTCTTCATGGATGTTATTTTAGTCATGTCAACTACCCTTTTGTCAAAAAGTGCTGTAGAAAATATTTCTAAACTTAATGTGGTAGCTCACTAAAGTAACATTTGATTCAGTGATATGTATGTCAAATACACAAAATATATTGTTTAACTGAATCATGGCTAAACAGTAGGTTTTAACAGCCCTTGGAATTTAGGGAGATAAAGCACATTTCATGCTGTTTATCCTCTTCTAACACACATACACACACAAAAGTAGTAGTGACTATAATCTTTCCTCCTGTATAATAAATAGAACTTGTTGCCATTTGGTCAATTCTAACCCATAGTGAACCTTTAAAATGGAGTAGAATTGTTCTTGAGACCTTCCAAGTCTGAATCTCAACGGAATAGTTAGTGGTTTGCCCTCCGACCTGTTGGTTAGTAGCCCAGTGCTCACCCACTGCAACTGGGGACCTAGGACAGATATCTTCTATGAAATACAGGGGAAAGTGAGAACTGGAACTTAAGGCGACTGCTGTCCAGGTTTTGAACGTTATCTGCCTCTGCTGGCATAGCTTTAGAACTTTTCTATGGGTGAGTGGAAACCAACCCATAGTTGACCCTCTAGTGGGCTTACAGAGGCTATAAACTGCATGAAAGGAGTCCCATGGAGCAGCTGGTAGATTCAAACTGCATGCCTTTGGGATTGTAGCACAGCTTCTTAACACTAGGCAACCAAAGCTTGTTAACCTCTGTTGTTTACTGTCAGGTTGGAGCTGACCCTCCAACCAGTTTTCAGAGATAGTTAATTGCCCATAGAGTGGCTGGTGGCCTTGAACCATGTGCCTTTAGGATTGCAGCACAGCTTCTTGCTTCTAGGCCACAAGAGCTCCTATTGGAAAGATGGGTTTCTCTTCTCTAAAAGATTTCCATATTAGTAGCATAGTTCATAGGGTTAACCTTGCTAACCCATAGGCCACATCTCTTTGTTCAATTCACCTGGAAGATCCTCAGGAGAAAGACAATCTACAGTTTACAGCCTTGGAAATCTAATAGAGGGTCTGGTAGGAGATAATTCTGCCTTGAGGGCAATGAGTTTGGATTTTCAGGTTTTGAACATAAGATTTCCACACATAAGAACTGGCTTTCACAAGTTTTACTTGACTGCTTTTGCTTCAACTATATGGTTGAAACAGAATCCTCTTTCTGTAGACCTTGTTCTGTTGACCACTGATTAGTCCAAGTTAGACTAATTCTGCCTTCCCAGCCAATTGCATGATCTAGGTATAAGCACCTGACCTAAATATGGCCAGCAAGAACCCTGTTCCAAGGAAAATAAGATACTACAATTCCTAATTCAAGACTGAAGGATCAGAAAAGCCTATGATTATGATAAGAAGCCTAACAATGATAAGTTGTTAAATAAACTTAGACCATGAGAGGAAGCGTAAGCATTTCATCTGTTCGGTGCTAGCAGGTCAATTTGACTCCATGACCTTATATGACAACATAAGCAGAAGAGCCCCATAGCATTTCCTACTCTTCAATCTTCGCAGGCTGTGACACTAATGTTTCAAATGTGTTAATGGTTGGCTACCTAATGCGGACAGAGAGTGGGGTGGAGCTCCCCAATTAAAACAAGCTTGGAAGGAGGAGTGGCATCCACTTCTATAATAGCTTGCCTCCAGAAACCCTACGAACCTGGAGAGAGGGTGAAAGGCACCCAAGCAGTGAGGACTCTCCTTCATAGGGTCGCTATGAGTCACCTGCGACTCGACGGCACTTAACAACAACAACACAATCTTTGCAGGACCATCTGGTGGGTTTCAGCTGCTAGGCTTTTAATGCTGTATGACCCATATCATCTACTCAGTGTCATCAAGGTGATTCTTACCAACTGTGTAGGGCACAGCCAAACTGTTTGATAGGGTTGGCAAAGCTGTAAATCCTAACTGAAGCAGACTTTGTCTGCAGACCATAATGGTGTAAAATTAGAGAGCTTAATCACATCCCCAATGCATCACCAAACCCCACCCTACTAAATGGCAAAGTAGTTAGAACTATTTGTCATGCACTGAAAAAAATAGTTGTAAAGATTGGCAAGAGAGCCAAGACTTTGAGGGTACCATACTCCTCTAGTTCCAGCCCTGCTTCCTAGGTTCTAATTTCTTACAGGCTTTGGCAGTAAGGTATGGATACAGGGAATGAGAGAAAACCCCTCAACCAGGTGTACTGACAGTGACTGCAACAATAGGCTCAAGTGTGTGGGAGATTATGAGGATGGCATAGGGTAAAATGGGTCAGATCTATTCATAGAGTCAAACTTGATGTCACTTAACAAAGTGCTTAAGTCTCTTGGCGGTTCCATTTTCCTCATCTTTAAAAAAAGGAATAGTTCTTCACTGAAAATGGTGTGTGGCCCACTCAGTTGGTTCCAACTCACAGCAACCCTCTATTGGCTATCAGACTAACAGAAGACTCCCCCATCTTTATCCTATGCATCCACTTGTGCATTCAAATTGCCTGAAAAGTGTGGCCTTTTTGGTTAGCAGTGTGATGTGCTAAGTATTATGCCACCAGAGTACTAAGTACCATAATTTAATCCTGAATTTTAAAATTCTATAACTAGAAATGTAAGTATCTGAACTTTTAGTATTACCGTAGGCTGCTACAACAGAGAAGGCAGAAATAGATGGCTTTAACAAACAGATTATTCTCTAAGCATTATGCCTTTTTCCACGAACTGGTCCATTCTAACAACATGCCCAAAATATATATGAGACAAAGTTTCACATCTGTGGCTCTTAGGACTACCCTATGTACTTTCTCCTAGACATATTTGTTCTTTTGGCAGTCGGTACTTTTCTCCAAAACCACAACCCAAAGGTAAGGATGATTCTTCATCTTTAGTCATTGTCCAAATTTTAGATGCATTCCAAGTAACTGAAAAGACCATGATGTGGTGGTCTTCAGACTGACATCAGTGCGCTATTACACTTTGGAGAGGCCTTGAACAGCAGATTGTCCAAATGTAACATGTCTTGATTCTTGTCTGCTGGTACCAAGGTGTTGTACAACCAATTTGTAAATTTGTACAATCGTAAATTTTGTACAATCAATGATTGTAGGTTCAAGTAAGATGAAATTGTTGACAAGTTCAATCTTTGCTCCATAATGTTGCCTATTGGCCCAGTGGTGAGGATTTTTGTCTTCTGGATGTTGAGATGTAATCCATAAAGAAAGCTGTCTGATCTTCTGTAGCAGACATTTCAAATTCTCCTTACTTTGAGCAAGCACAGTTGTGTTATCTGCATAACACAGGATGAATCTTCTGATCCTGATGCCGCATTCTTTTTAATAAAGTCTAATTGCTTAGAGAATTTGCTCAGCATACAGATTGAATAGGTATGGATAAAGGATACAGCTCTGACACAATCTTCTTGATTTTAAACCATACTAGTGCTGCAATCCTGAAGACATGTTCGAGGTTCAAGGCCACCAGCTGCTCCATGGGAGAAGGATGGACAATCTCCTTCCGTATAATTAACTGCCTCTGAAAACCCTCTGGAGGGTCAGCTATGGGTCGGTTCCAAATCAATAGTACACAACAACAGTGTTCCCTTGCGTGGACTAAATTTTGTGCAATCAATGATTTAGTCATAACAAATACCTTTTTAAAAAAATCATAAAGGACAATACATGGACCTCACCTACTGAGTCATACAGGAACAGACTATATAAAAAGAATGACAAGAGAAGCTCAATATCAGCAGTCAAAACCAGGCCAGGTACTGACTCGAACAGACCATCAACTATTCACAAGTAAGTTAAAATTGAAGCTGAGGAAAAATAAAGTCTACACGAACCAAAATAACGATTTTTGAGTCTCTCACCTAAAAGCATCTAAAAAACTCAGAGAAGGAAATCAAGAAAGCAATACCATTTACAATAGCCATACAACAGCTGGTGGATTCAAACAACATTCCTTCTGTTTGGCAGCACAGTTCCTTACTACTAGGCCACCAGAGGAAATCCTAAATACAAAGGCACAGTAAGAACAAAAACTCTTAGAAAAGTTCCCAGTACAACCAATAGATTATTAGTGTGATGGTGAAGAGTAGGTAAAGATAGCTGAAGATTATGGCCAAGAACTAGCAGCTCTGGGCTCAAGTGTGTCAGAAATTATGATGATGGTACAGGATATGACAGAGTTCAGCTATGTTATTCTTAGGGTCGCTATGAGTCATACTCTACTAGATGACACCTAACAACAATTATTACATACAGCCTCAGACCATTATAAGGACTTAAGAGTTTGCTTTGAAGGATAGGGAGACCACAGTTTTGAACAAAGTGACATTTGGCTTATGTTTTAATAGGACAACTAAGAGGGACATCATGCTTGGGAGGGTGGAGGGACAGCACAAAAAAAAGGAAGGCCTTCAGTAAGATGGATTGATTGAGTGATTGGGGAAATGGGGTAGGTGTGTCAGAGACAATAAGATTAGCACAAGATAGAGCAGGGGTTAGGGCTGTTGTACATAGGGTTGCTATGAGTTGCAGGCAACTCGACAGCACATAACAACAACAAGCAAATTCTATGAACACAGATATTGCCTTTCCCTACATTCTCACCCTGTTTTATCCATTTCTGTATCTTCAGGGCCCGTGGAAGTGCACACAAAACAAGTAGTAACAATTTAGTTGAATGAACAAATTTGATTCATTCCAAAAAGAAGCACTCTGGCTACAATGTTCAGAATAAGTCATAAGAGCAGAACCATTTAGAATACTTTTCTAGTAACAAAAGTTAAAAACAACAGTTGTTTGCTAATAGATCATGTCTTAGTTATCCAGTGATGCTATATCAGAAACATCGTGAGTAGATTTAACAGCCAAATTTTATTCTCAGTTAAAGAGGCCGGAAATCTGAATTATTCTTTGCACCTACTCAGCTCATTCTATATTTCAAAACTGATTAGCTTAAATACGTACTGCCTCATTAACACCAAAAACAGAATCCTATTCAGTAATGAGATTATATTAACAGGTATAACCTGTTGCCCTCAAACTGATTCCAATTCATTACGACCCTAAAGCACAGTGTAGTACTTCCTCATAGTGTTCTAAGACAGTATTCTTTTAGAAGTGTATTATTGCATCTTTTTCCTGGTAGAGGACAACCAGTAAATTCATAGCATTGCCCCTTCAGTTATCAGTCAAAGACTTAAAATTTTTGGTCCACACAATTCAATCTATTAACAAATTGGATGAAAGGAGTGGAAGAAAAGTCAATGTTAAAGAAAAATTGACTTAAGAAACTAGAAGAAACCCTAACAAAGAGATTGGTCCATTTTGCTGTCCCATTAGGTTGAAAATGAGCCAGTCCAGAGGCAAGAAGAGAGGTCCTCACTATCACAAAGAAAGAAGACCCAGGAGTGGTCCTTTGGATGAGAGTCCTAGCACTAAGAACCTCCTATATCCAGGACACAGCTTTAATGAGAGACATCAGAATCAGCAACACAGAAACTGTAGCAACAGAACTAGGAAAACAGTGTAGTGTGGTGAAAAATGTGTGAATATGTTCATTGTAGATTACCAAGTACAAGTAAGCCCAAGCTTACCTTGCTTTCTTGGGACTCTGACTATCAGAGATTGTATATTGGGAAAGATGGTTTCATTCCACAGGAAAATTGCCAAAAGCAAATACAACATCATTTTACAGAGAAGATTTGAGAATCCTCTGGTTGATTGGTTCAGCACTAGTGGAACCAATACCCTGTAAATAAAGAGTGTTGGCTTTATGATGTGGTACCTGCAATTGTACCTATATATTCTGTCTATTCTATTACTTAACCTATTCGTTTTATCCCTCTTGCTTATACAAAGTCATCATTCTTCTCACTGTTTCATTAGATTTTTTTCCTCTAAATTTTACTGTTAGATCATTTCCAAAAGCACACCCCCCCATATGGTGTTATATTTCTGATATCAACAAAAACAAGAATATCTTTTATTTTTTTTTTTTAGTCTCTTGATTGCACATCTCATTCTATGCCCTTACTGTTATTTACATTATCAATTGGTCAATAATCAGGCCCAGTGTTGTATTACATAAAAAGCAAGGGAAACGCTTGTTTATTTGCCTTTGCTGATAGTACGTGCAGTCAGGTTGGGTATGAGTCACAGCTGGTCGTTACTCTTAAATATTCTGCTTCTAATTAATCCACAACATGAACAGTCTTCCAAGCTTCCTAAAAAACCTATAACCAGGAGAGGATAAAATAGATTAATGAGACCTTCTAAGAATCAAATCCCTATGCACATAAAAACCCTTCTCCAACAGGGTAAAAAGGGAAGCCATAGACTGGGGGAAATATTTGGTAATGACATATCTGATAAGGGACTAATATCTAGAATTTATAGAATTCTCAAGTGCCACGACAAGCTAAACAACCCAATTGGAAAACAGGCACAGGATATGAATAGACACTTCACCAAAGAAGTCATTTAGATGGCAAACAAACACATGAAGAAATGTTCAAAATCCCTAGCTCTCAGAGAGATGCAAATCAAAACAGCTATGAGATATCATCTCCAGTAAGAATAGCAAAATTTAACTGAACCACAAACAACAAACGCTGGCTAGGTTGGGGAGAAACTGGAACTCTTATTCACTGTTGGTAAGAGAGTGTAAAAGGGTACAACCACTCTGGAAGGCAGTATGTATGGGCTTTCTCAAAAAGTTGCAAATAGAAATACCATTTGACCCAGCAATTCCACTACTGGGAATATACACTAAAGAAACCATAACTGCCACCCAAGCAGATATATGGACTCTTATATTTATTGCTGCTTTGTTCACAATAGTAAACAGTTGGAAACAACCCAAGTACCCATCAACAAATGAATGGATAGAGAATTTGTGGTAATTCATACAATGGAATACTATGCCACACTGAAAAACAAAAACTCATGAAATATTATACAAAATGGGTGACCCTGGAGGACATTATGCCAAGTGAAATATCTCAGTCACAAAAAGACAAATACTGCATAATGTCACTGTTATAAAACAGGACTGACATGGGGTTTGGGGAAAATGAAAAAAAAAA
>NW_006399835.1:12217643-12221087 GCF_000299155.1 Elephantulus edwardii | reverse complement strand
GCTCTTGCTCATATGTTATTTCTTTAAATTCCTCTGTATCTGCCAATTCCTTTCTATATAATGACTCCATATATGAATGAATGGAAATCCAAGTTCTCTAAACTTTCATTAAAATCTCAATAAAAAATGAAAAAGATTCTGCCAGCAGGTTTCTCTCTCAACACCATAGTTCTTCTTACAGTAGAAAAAGTCTGCTGATACAGAAAGCTGACTGCAGATGTAGAATGACTGTTTCAATTGCTCTGTTTTTCTCTGTGAAAATAGGAAGTAAATTTATCTGCATAAGGGAGAAGGCACTGGACTTCCCCCCTGCCCACCAGGCGCAGAGAGTTGTGAAATAGCTTGTTAACACAGTAGTTTTCAAAGTATGGTCCCATACCAGCAACATTACTTGGAAACTAGTTAGAAATGCAATACTTCACCTACTGGATCAGAAATTCTGGCCGTCGACTCAGCAACCTGTGCTTTAATTGCCCTTCATATAATAATATACAAAAATTTGAGAAATACCAACTCAAAACTCATTGCAATCAAGTCAATTCCATTCAGAGCCAAGTAGAACTGTAATGCTTAGAACCATCCTGTAGGGGTTTCTATGGCTGTAAATCCTTCTAGAAGCAAGCTGCTGGTGTATTTGAACTGCTAACCGAATGGTTCGCTTTCAAGCAATTTAACCACTTTGCCACCACTATTAGGGCTCCACTGTGAACCACAAGTGTCAGGAAACAAAAATATTACTAGTCTATTCAAAACCCACCCAGTACTAGAGACAAGATGATTAGCTGTTTTTCCTTATCATTCTGATCTCAAAGTAGGTCTCTTCTGAGTTCCAAGTTCAGTTGTCTTAGTTTTTCCTCGATCTAGCTTCTTTCTCCATAAAAATGGTGCTATTAGTAGCACTTAATTAATGCAAAATACTTGCGGCTAGGGGGCAGGGAGCGAGCCAGCGGCGCCGTCATGAGGCCCAGCGCAGCGGCGGGCTGCACAGTACTTTAAGATTGATATTAAAAACATGATTTTCACCTCACTTCATCAACGCCCATAAACTTTTTCTATTTTACACCACAATGCAACAAACTTTAGAACTAGCTTTGGATCGTGCAGAGTATATTATTGAAAGTGCCCGACAGAGACCTCCTAAAAGGAAATACTTACCTGGTGGAAGGAAATCTATATTTCAGAAACTTTATGATTTATATACTGAAGAATGTAAGAAAGAGCCAGAGGTTAAGACATTAAGAAGAAATGTGAACTTGTTAGAAAAGCTTGTTATGCAAGAGACGTTGTCATGTTTTGTGGTCAACCTATACCCAGGAAATGAGGGATATTCTCTGATGCTCAGGGGGAAAAATGGATCAGATTCTGAGACCATTCGATTGCCTCACGAAGAAGGGGAATTGCTTGAGTATTTGGATGCAGAAGAATTACCTCCTATTTTGGTTGATCTCCTGGAAAAATCTCAGGTTAATATTTTCCACTGTGGATGTGTCATAGCAGAAACATGTGTCTACAGGCAGTCTGGTAACATGAAGTCTCCTGTTTACCAAAATAGACATATTCTTTTACGCCCGACAATGCAGACTTTAATCTGTGATGTACATTCAATAACAAGTGATAACCATAAAATGGACCCAGGAAGACAAACTTTTACTTGAGAGCCAGCTGGTCTTGGCAACGGCTGAACCACTGTGTCTTAACCATTCTGTGTCTGTATCCTGCCTACAGACTGTTTTATAGCAAGCAGAAGATGAACACGTGGGCAATGAAACGGTGTTTCAAGAAGTATTCTAGATCCTCTCTGAATCGGCAGCAGGACCTCACTGTTCACCTCCTCCTCAGTCAAGATGACTTGATTTCTTACAAAAAAGAAAAGAAAGAAAAAGCAGGTCAGCATTATGACCTCAAAATCTCCAAAGCAGGAAATTGTGTAGATATGTGGAAACGGAACACCTGTAATTTGGCTCTACCCTCTGAAGTAGATGTAGAAAAATATGCTAAAGTGGAAAAATCTATCAAATCTGATGACTCAAAACCAACAATATGGCTAGCCCATGATGTAAAAGAGGAATATGTATTTGAATGTGAAGGTGGTAATCAGTATCAGAAAACAAAATTGACCATTATGCAGTCACTTGGTGATCCACTGTACTATGGTAAAATATAGCCATGTAAAGGTGATGAGGAAGGCAATAGCCAGATGTCTTCATCCCACTCCTCTACAGATGATCATTCAAATTGGTTCATTATTGGATCAAAGACTGATGCTCAGAGAATAGTCAATCAGTACCAGGAATTGGTCCAGAATGAAGCCAAATGTCCAGTTAAAATGTCACACACGTCCAGTGGCTCAGCCACTGAGTCAGAATTCTCCAGGAAAAGAATCAGAATCTAAGACTGTGTCCGTTCAGTCATCAGTGTTAGGGAAGGGAGTGAAGCATCAGCCTCCACCCATCAAACTTCCCTCAAGCTCAGGAACTAATTCCTCAGGTAATTATTTCACCCCACAACAAGCAAGCAGCTTTCTCAAGTCTCCAACGCCGCCTCCTGCTTCTAAGCTCCCGAGTCTGTCTCGGAAGTCGTGGACCTCAGCCTAGTTAGCATGCTTTCTCCAGCTGCCTTGTCACCTGCTAGCTCATCACAAAGATCTGGAACTCCTAAATCATCTACTCCTACACCAACCTCTTCATCGACCCCACACCCTCCTGATGCTCAGAACTCAACTACTTTATCCCTACTGCCACCCCTACTCCCCAATATTCAGGCTTCACCCCTCAGCCCAGTTTGTTAACTCAGTTGGCTCAGCAGCAAAGGTCTCTGAGCCAGGTGATGCCTGTAACGACCATTCCTCTTTCCACCATGGTAACATCTATAACTCCAGGAACCTCCGCTACCCAAGTCATGGCAAATTCCGCTGGCCTTAACTTCATCAATGTAGTGGGTTCTGTTTGTGGAGCCCAGGCTTTGATGAGTGGTTCAAACTCCACGCTGGGCTGTATGTAACACTGGTACCGTAACTCCTGCAGAAATAAATCTGAGTGGCCTTCTTCCCTCAACAGGTCTGCTGCCCAGTGCACTGCCAGGTGCTCTGCCAACTTCGCAAGCAGGTGTTCCGTTTGGTTTAAAAAAAAACATACGTCAAGTCTCAGGCCATTAAATCTACCCCAGCTCTCCAGCGGCTCACTCATCTTTAACCCTCTGCAGCAGCAGCAGCAGCTCTCCGTTCACTCCGCAGACCACCGCTTCCAGTCACGCGCAGCCGCAACCGGGGGGGGGGGGGGGGTCCTGAACAAGGTTAAGCCAGTCAAGAATAGGCCTTATCTGCTCAGCAAGCTGCTGCTATCAACCTTAGCGGAGTAGGGAGCTTCATGCAGCCCCAGGCAGCTGCAGTTGCAATTCTTGCAGCATCAAATGGCTATGGCAGCAGCGGCGGCACAAACAGCTCAG
>NW_006399835.1:12195124-12217233 GCF_000299155.1 Elephantulus edwardii | reverse complement strand
AAAAAAAAAAAACCCAACCAAACAAAAAAACCCCGAACTTGAAACTATTCTGGGCTAGTGAGTGCTCTAGTGGCCTTGTGGCAATAAGTTGTGCTGCAATATCAAAGACACATGGTTCAAATCCACTATCTGCTCTGTTGTAGAAGAATGGGTAATCTCCTCCCTTGCAATTTGCTGCCTCTGCAAACCTGCTGGAGGATCAGCTGTGAGTCAGTTCTGACTCAATGGCATTACAACAACATTCTGGGTTAAATGTTGAGCTGTTAACAGAATTCTTTGGAGTTCAACCCATCAGCTGCTCCTTGGTGAAAAGGGCTGAAACCTGCTTCCATCAAGATTTTGTTTGTTTGGGGTTTTTTTAATAAAATTTTTACTTTATACTGGTTTACTTACAAAGTTTGCATACATTTTTAAAAATTTTTTTATTAATTTTAATAAACATTTACAGAGATTTTGGATTTCCATTCATTCATTGCCGCACTTTTTTCCCTGCCCACCCCTCCCCACCAGTTCACTCCCCTCTCTAAAAAGAAAAAGAAAAAAAATTCCTTCATTGGTATACTATTTCCCCATGCCTTCCTCCCACCCCCCCTGCCCCATGTATACATTTTTTTCTCACACCAGATATTTCCCATTTCATTTACCCACCCATCAAATTGTGCGACCCTATGATTAACACTCACCATCCACACACCTCTGCTCTCCCCCCTCTCCACCTTGGATCCTCATTTTCTAAAAAACTATTTCTTAAATTTTTACTCATTCATTGTTGCTCATTTTTTCCCTACTCCTCCCAACACCCTCCTCTACCCCACTTTGCAATTCACCTCTTGTTCCAGATTGTTGTCATACATACCTAATAATGTATTCCTTTTGGACTGTTCTTCACCTCATCTGTTCCAATGCAGTGTTTATCATCTATCCACTATTTTTCTAGGCTCTCTCGAACCCTCCATGTCTATTTTATTTTATAACAGTGGTGTTGTGCAGTATTTGTCCTTTTGCAACAGATAATTCACTCAGCATAATGTCCTCCAGCTCAGCCCTGTTGTCTAATGTTTTAAGAGTTCGCTGTTTTTCACTGCTGTGTAATATTGTGTTAATATACCATAGTTTTTCTATAAATTTGTTGATGGGCACTTGGGTTGCCTCCAACTCTTTGCTATTGCGAATAATTCTGCAATAAACTGATGTGCAGACATTTGCCCGAGTCTCAGCTCTGGTTTCCTTTGGGTGTATTATCAGTAGTGGAATTGTTGAGCCAAATGATTTTGGGTTTGGGTTTTTTTTTCTGATTTTCTTACAAAGTTTGAGTGCGTTGTCTTTCACAAAGATCCTTCCCATTTCCTTCACTCCACCCACCCACACAATTGTGCAAACCTATGATTAACACCCTACCCCTCCACCAAACTCACCCCTCTATTTCCACCTTGCTCCTCACCTTGGATCCTCATACTCATTTTACAACACAGTTTTATACAGTATTTTTCCTTGTGGACCTGTGTTATTTCACTCAGCATAATGCTCTCCAGCCCCTCCCAAGTTAGGTAGTAATTTACAAAATGATTGCTCCTCTGTGCTGCATAGTATTCCATTGTATGACTGTACCACAATTTCTCAATCCATTAGTTTGTGGTTGGATATCTGAGCTGTTTCCATGTTCTTGCGAAAGTGAATAATGCTGCTATGAACACTGGTGTACAAGTTTCCATTTGAGCCTCAGTTCTCATTTTCTTGGAGTATATTCCAAGCAATAGAATAGCTGGGTCATATGGAATTTCTATGTTCAGCTTTTTGAGGAAGTGCCAACTGCCTTCCAGAGTGGTTGTACCATTGTACAATCCCACCAACAATGTAAAAACCAAATGGTATTTCTACTTCCAACTCCTTGAGAAAGCGCCAGACTGCCTTCCATAGTGGTTGTACCATTTTACATTCCCACCAGAAGTGAGTAAGAGTTCCAATTTCACCTTAACCTTGCCAGCATTTATTGTTTGCTGCCCTGTTGAACTGTGTTATTATTGCTGGGGTGAGTTGTTATCTAATAGTTGTTCTGCTTTGCATCTAACAGCTGGGGACTTTTAACATTTCTTCATGTTTGTGTTTGCTATGTGAATGTCTTCTTTGGTGAAGTGTCCATGAAGATTGACAGTTTCAAAATGCTATATGGCAGACCTACCCTGTCCTACAGAGAGTTCCTATGAGTCAGAATCAACCATATGGCAAAGAGTTCAGTTCCTTACATTTTCTTTTTGACATGCATCTAAGTAAATATTAGAAACAAAATATGTAACCTCACAAATAAACATTCGAATCCAAATTATAGTTGTTCATACCACCTTACCAGCTTATTTTTTTAAATTGCCATCATTGCAAGCTGGACAATGAATAAGGATGACAGAAGAATTGAAACCTTTGAGCTGTGGTGCTGGAGAAGTCTTCAACATACCATGGACTGCCAAGAAAACAAATAGGTCTGTCTTGGAAAGGGTGAAACCACGTTTCTCCTTGGAGGCTAAGATTTTGAAGCTCCATCTCACATACTTTGGGCATGTGGCCAGGAGGGACAGATCCTTGGAGAAAGACACCATGCTCAGAAGGGTATAGGGACAGCGCAGGAAAGAAAAACCCCAGATGAGATGGATTGATACAGTAACTGGAGCAATGGGGGTAGGTGTGTCAGAGTCAGAGATTCTGGCTCAGGACAGGGCAGGCTTCAGAGCTGTTGTACATTGGGTCGCTATAAGTCACAGGCAACTCAGTGGCATATAACATCATCTGAATAGCTCTTGAGAGAAAACCAATGATAAAAGCTATCTTTAAGCAAGCTCTCACGACAGGCACTATGTTACAAATTTTTTATGTGCACATGCCAAGTGGTAAGGAGCTGCACTGCCATCCCAAAAGCACACAGTTCAAATCCACCAGCTGTTCCATGGAGAAAGATGAGCAATCTCCTCACATGCACTTAAATTGCTTCTGAAAACCCACTGGGAGAGTCAGTTATGAGCTGGTTCTGACTTGACTGTATACAACAACATTCATGAATAATTCCTTTTAGAAGGATCAGCACAAAGCTAGTTCCTATGACATACAAGTTAAAGTTGTCCCAAATACCTTAATCTTTCCAAATAGCTGTGCCTATCTCTAATATCAACTATTTACCCTTCCCTCAGTACTTTTCCTTACAAATTTGCATTCTGTAATTTGTTGCACGGTCTCACAACTTTCATAAGAAAATGGCTCATGAAGTGGAGGCTGGCAAGCCCCAAATAAGTGTGGCAGCTTCTCTCAAATCGTATAGTTACAGGGGCTGATGACTTTAAATTAATGGATTTACAAAGCTGTGAAAGCCAGAAAATCAGGTCAGATCATAGCATCTTAAGGTCAAAGAACCTGTGATCAGGTGATGAGTAAGATGCAGAATATAGAACAAGAGTGAATATTGACAGTTGTTGTTGTTGTGTGCCGTGGACTTACCTGCAACTCATTGCGAGCCTATGTACAACAGCCCTAAACCCTGCTCTATCCTATGCCCTGACACGCCCACCCCCAATTACCCCAGTCACTGAATAAATCCATTTCATCAAGGGTCTTCCTCTCTTGCTCTGTCCCTCCCCCTTCCCAAGCATGATGTCCCTCTCCAAGGACTGGTCCTGCCTTGTTAACATGTCCAAAGAATGTCAGACGAAGCTTCAGAATCTTTACCTCCAAGGAGCAGCGTGGTCTCACCTTCTCCAGGACGAACCTGTTTGTTCTTGTAGCAGTCTATGGTATGTTCAATACTCTTTGCAGCACCACAGTTCAAAGGCATCAATTCTCCTTCTATTATCCCTAGTCAATGTCCATCTTTCTGATGCATAGCAAGTAATTACAAAGACTATGGTCTGGATTAGAAGGGGTCATGGTACTAGGGATATTGTTGCTGATGTTAGATGGATCTTGGCTGAAAGCAGAGAATACCAGAAGAATGTCTATCTGTGTTTCACTGATTATGCAAAGGCATTTGACTGTGTGGATCATAACAAACTGTGGCTGACTCTGAGAAGAATGGGAATCCCAGAACATGTAATTGTGCTAATGCGAAACCTGTACTTGGATCAAGAGGCAGTAGTCAGAACAGAGCAGGGTAACACTGCATGGTTCAAAATTGGGAAGGGTGTACGCCAGGGATGCATCTTTTCTCCATACCATTTCAACATGTATGCAGAGCAGATTATCCGAGAGGCTGGGCTCTATGAGGAGAATTGTGGCATCAGGATTGGTGGAAGATCTATTAACAATCTGCGTTATGCAGATGACACAACCCTGCTTGCTGAAACTGAGGAGGACCTCATGCACTTGCTGCGAAGGGTCAAGGACTGCAGCCTTCAGTATGGACTGAGGCTCAATGTCAAGAAGACAAAGATTCTCGCCACTGGACCAGTTGGCAGCGTCAGGATGGATGACGAAGAGATTGAGATTGTTCACAGCTTCAGTTTGCTCGGCTCCACAGTCAACACTCTTGGCAACAGCAGTCAGGAAATCAAAAAGTGTATCGCGATGGGAAAGTCTGCTGTTAGGGACCTCTCTAAAGTACTCAGGAGCAACAGTGTCTCTCTTGAGACTAAGGTGTGCCTGATACAGGCCATGGTATTTGCAATTGCTTGTTATGCATCAGAGAGTTGGACAATGACTAGGGAGGACAGAAGGAGAGTGGATGCTTTTGAGCTGTGATGCTGGAGAAGGGTACTGAATGTACCCTGGACTGCCAGGAAAACAAACGGATTTGTCTTGGAGAGGATTAAACCAAGCTACTCCTTGGAGGCAAGGATTCTGGGGCTTCGTCTGACATACTTTGGACATGTTGCCAGGAGGGACGGGTCCTTGGAGAGGGACATGATGCTTGGGAGGGTTGAGGGACAATGCAGGAGGGGAAGACCCTCTATGAGATGCATTGATTCGGTGACTGGGGTAATAGGGATGGGTGTGTCAGAGGCAGTTGGAGGCACAGGATAAAGCAGAGTTTAGGGCTGTTGTGCATAGGGTCGCTATGAGTCGGAAACGACTCGACGGCACATAACAACAACAACAACAACATAGCCTGGATTAGGTGCACCTTAGTCTCCAGACTGACATCATTGCTCTTCAGTACTCTGGAGAGGTCCCTGACAGCAGACTTGCCCAGTGCAATTAATCTTTTAATTTCCTGGCTACTGGTACCAAGAATGTTGATTGTGGAGCCAAGCAAACTAAAGCTGTTAACAATCTCAATCTCTTCACCACTATCATGATGTATTCACATATATAGGATACAAACTACTCATCAAGGAACTTTTCTTAATTGAGCAAGGTGATACAAAGTTGTGGAGGGTGTTGGCTGGGGTAAGAGTGGTGACTTAAGTCATTCCATCTAATAATGTTATAATTTAAGACTCATCCTACTCTAAATGCACCTCATTAACATAATTAACAACTCACTCAAAAATGGGACTATATAAGCAGAGAGGCTAGGATTTACAATTCATCACAAAACGGAGGATCAACACTAGAAAGACAATATTAAACAATTCACTGTACTATAACGTATCAATATATGTATTAATACAATGAAAGATCAGATGGGTATTGGCTGAAAGAGAATATCAGAAGTATGTCTATTTGTGTTTTATTGACTATGTAAAGGCATTTGACAATGTAGAACATAAATTATGGCTAACATTGAGAAGAATGGGAATTCCAGAATACTTAACTGTGCTCATTTGAAACCTATACTTAGATCAAAGACACTGTTACCTAAATAGAGGAAGGGAACACTGCTCAGTTTAAAATAAAAAGGTGTGAATCAGGGCTGGATTCTTTCTCCATACCTATTCAATCTGTATGCTGAGCAAATCAATCGAGAAGGTGGACGTTATGAGTAAGAATGCGGCATCAGGAAGATGCCTCTGAAGACTCACCAACAACCACCTGTGTTATACAGGTGACATAATCTTGCTTTTTGAAAGTAAGAAGGATTTGAAGTGATGCTGCAAAAGATCAAAGACGACAGCCTTCAGTATGGATTACATCTCAACATCAAGAAGACAAAAAATTTTCACCCCTGAGCAGAAAGGCAACATCACAATAGATGGAGAAAATACTGAAATTGTCAATGACTTTATCTTACTTGGATCCACAGTTTAGATTCTTAGTACCAACAGTCAAAAAATCAAAATAAAAAAAGGACATACTGCATTCACAAAATGGTATATGACATTGAAAAACAATGAACTCATAAAACATTACAAATCATGGGAGAGCCTGGAGGACATTATGCTGAGGGAAATAATTTTAATCGCAAAAGGACAAATACTGCATAACACTGCTGTTATAAGATATGACAGACATGGGGAAACTGAGGAGAGAATGGGAACAGAGTGGATAATGAGTACTGCATTAGCTCTCATGAGGGGAAGAACTGTCACAAAGAAATATATGATTAGGCATAACATGTATGACAACAATCTGGAACAAAGGATGCATTGTGGGGAGAAGTAGAGGAAGGGGGAAGGGAGGGAAGAAAATACGCAACAATGGGCAAAAAAACCCCATGTTTTCCAATGTTATTTGTGGTTAAAGCTGAACATTCATAAGCTGTTAAAGGCTTTGCAACTATATTTTGGAACAATATGAAGGCTCATAAATGTTGAATCTTTTCAGCTCTAAGTATTAATCCTGAGAATGAATAACAAAGAGGCATTTTTGATGGCAAAAAAAAAAGTATTGCACTGGGAAAGTCTGCTGTCAAGAACCTCTTCAGAGTACTAAAAAGCAATAATGTCAATTTAAAGGCTAAGGTGCACCTTATTCAGTCTACTTTTCAATCACTTTCTATGCATCTGAGAACTGGACAATGAGTAAGAATGACAGAAGAAAAAATAATGTCTTTGAATTGTTGGTGTTGGAGAAGAGTACTGAATATTCCATGGACTTCCAAGTCCACAAAAAAACAAAAACCAAAAAACTGTCTTGGAGAAAGTTCAACTAAAGTGCTCCTTAGAGGCAGGGATGACAAAGGTTCATCTCACATACTTTGAGCCTGTTGTTAGAAGGGCTTATTCCTTGGAAAGGGACATCAAGCTTAGAAAGGTAGAAAATCGGCAAAAGATAGGAAGCCCATCAATGAGATGGACTGACACAGTGCCTACAGAAATCGGCTCATGCATGTCAGAGATGATGAATATAGCACAAGATAGGACAGGGTTCATTCAGATCTGTGCTCATGAGGTCATTATGAGTCACACTCAGTGGCACTCAACAACAACAACATGTTCAACACTTCAATGTTTGGCTGTGTTTTCTTGATTATGTAAGTTATTCAACTGTGTCGATCACAACAAATTATAGAAAACATTGCAAAAAAAATAAGAATTCCCAAATATTTAATAGTACCCATTCAAAACCTGTGCAAAGATCAAGATGTAACTGTTCAAGCAGAACAAGTATTTGCATGTGTGGTTTAAAATCAGAAAAGGTACTCATCAAGAATATGCCCTTTCCTCATACTTATTCACTTTGAAAGCAAATCTGTATGCTGAGCAATTAATTTGAGAAACTGGATGGTATGAGACATCAGAAATTGAGGAAGACTCATCAATAACCTGTGATATATAGATGTCCACCAATCACTGGGTCTGATATTCATTGTTGATTCACAGTTGTGGTACCAAGAATGGGGTTTATTAGTGAATTAAATTGGAGAGTGGAGGAGGCAAAGAATATCATTGAAAGCAAGTTCAGATTTTAGTCGAGCAGTTCACAGGCACAATTCCTCAATTAATCCTGGCTCTAGTTTCAGTTCAGCAGTCAGCTTTTCCTTCTATCACCCAGCAAGAGTAGCAAAACCTTTAAATGTGGCCGTTATCTCAGGGCTCCTCTGGTTACACTTTGCCAAAGTTTTTCCATAGTAATACCACAGTCTCCACCACCATCACCAGGGTCTTGCCATCAAGGTCTTACTCCATTCGCCCTCAAGTCTTGCTGCATAGTATGGGAAGCACTGTCTCTTCTTCTTCTAATCCCACAGCTGTTAATGATTTGCAAGGCCATATGTCTGCAGTTAAGGTAGGTGGAGACCAGAGGGGGCTAAGGTAATGGCTAAAAGAGCCAACTTTCAACTAACACCACAGTGATGAACATCAAAGATTACAGTTTGAAACAAGGATTACACCTCAACATCAAGAAAACAATAATCCTCATATCTGGATTAAGAAACATCATGATGGAAGAAAGCCTGAAATTGCTAAAGATTTCATTTTGCTTGGACCTCCAATCAACACCCATGTAGGCAGCAATCAAGAAACCATATGGCATTCTGCATTAAGTAAATCTGCCCAAAACTCTTTCTTTAAAGAGTTAGAGAGTAAAGATATCACTTTGAGGAAAAAGGTGAACCTGACTAAGCCATGGTATTTTCAATCGCAAAAGCTCAACAATGATTAAGACTGAAGAATTTCTTCTTTTGAATAATAGTGTTGGCCAAGACTATTGAATATACTATGTCTATCAGCAGAACGAACACATCTGGCTCAGAAGGACAATCGAAATGTTCCTAACATGCATGTGAGCATGCTGAAATTGTCTCATATTCTTAGGACGTATCATCAAAAGCAGCCAGTCTCTGGGAAAGACATCATGCTTGACAGAAGGGTCAGAAAAAAAAAGAGGGAAAATGTTCACAAAATGGACTGTCACAGCAGCCACAACAATAGGTTTAAAAATGCAGCAGCTGTGAAGATGGCACAGTGTTTCATTCTGTTGTACACAGGGCTATTTTTCTGAGTCTAAACTGACTGAGGGAACCTGATAGCATTATCTCACTTAATCTTATCACTAAATTTCAAAATAATTTCCAGAATCAGAAAGATTGTTTCTCAATGAGAGGTCACAAAATTAGCAAATGTCAGATCAGAACAGTTTTGTCTTTCTCCTGCACTCCCTTTTCATTCCTTAATCTGTTGCAGGGTATTACTGAAGTCTTCAATTGAGACTGGTATATGCTAGGTTTCAGGGGAAACAAAGAAGTGAGCAATACAGACAAAACTTGATGGTGTGGAAGTGACAAGATAATGGATTCCTATTTTCCGTCCTTTAACTTTTATATAGTAGTGTAGTATATGGGAACTGGATCTGCTCTTACTGGTGTTTGGTAACCTCTCTGTGCTTCATTATCCTAATTTAAATATACAGATATCTATACATGCATAGAGAAGAGAGCACACTTTCTGAGATGCGCCTCATCCAGGCCATGGTCTTAGCAATTACTTGCTATGCATCAGAGAGCTGGATAATGACTAAGCATGAAAGAAGACGAATTGATACCTTTCAGTTGTGGTGCTGGAGAAGTGTACTGAATGGATTGCTAAGAGAACAAACAGGACTGTCTTGGAGAGGGTGAAACCAGAATGTTCTTTGGAGGTAAAGATTTTGAAACTCCATCTAACATACTTTGGGCATACTGTAAGGAGGGACCAGTTCTTGGAAAAGGAAATCAGGTTTAGAAGGGTAGAGGCACAGCAGAGGAGAGGAAGACCCTGGAAGAGATAGATTGACTCAGTGACTGGGGTAATGGAGGTAGGTGTGTCAGAGACAATGAAACTCGCTCAAGATAAAGCAGGGTTCAGAACTATTGTACATACAGTTGTTATGAGCTGGAGTGAGCTCTATGGCACATACAACAACATATATAGGTACAAATATAGTAACATTTAAAAGTTTCATGTTTAGGTCTCCATTTAAAAAAACCCAAACTTACAGAACTGAAGGTCCCAATTAAGAAACTTGCAAAGATCACAATTTTTTTTGGGGAAAAAAACCCATAAATTAGAGGGATCTGCCCTATAAAAATGTGTTTTTCTGGGCACTTTTGCATAGCCTATGTTTTAAATGGTGAACCAGGGCCTTTAATCTCTTCTTCTGTCATCCTTATTCATTGTTCAGCTTTCAGATGCAAAGCAAGTTACTGAAAAGACCATGGCCAGAATCAGGTACAACTTAATTTTTGTTGTTGTTTTGTTTTTTTATTTTAATGAAAGTTTATAGGGACTTTGGATTTTCATTAATTCATTGTTGCATACTTTCCTCCCTGCCCACCCCTCCCTCCAAGTTACTCTTTGAAAAGTAAAAGAAAAATTCTTTCATTGTTATACAACCTTCCCTCACCCAGTCCACTCCACTATGCAGTTCTCATTCTGGACTCTTGTCATGACAATAATACCTAATCAGCTCTCTCCCTCATCTGTTTTCACCACAGTATACATTATTTATCTCCTCTTAATTTCCCCTCAACCCCCACGTCAGTCCTGTTTTATAACAGTAGCATTGTGCAGTATTTGCCCTTTGTGTCTGAGATATTTCATTCAGCATAATGTCCTCCAGGGTCACCCATTTTGAATAATATTGCATGAGTTCCTTGTTTTTCAATGCAGCATAGTATTCCATTGTGCGAATATACCACAGCTTCTCTGTCCATTCGTTTGTTGATGGGCACTTGGGTTGTTTCCATCTCTTTGCTATTGTGAACAATGCAACAATATACATGAGCGTGCATATATTTGTTTAGGTGGCAGTTCTGGTTTCTTTAGGGTATATTCCCAGTAGAGGAATTGCTGGGTCAAATGGTATTTCTATTTCCAACTTTTTGAGAAAGCGCCATACTGCTTTCCATAGTGGTTGTGCCATTTTACATTGCCACCAACAGTGAATAAGGGTTCCAGTTTCTCCACAAACTCACCAGCATTTGCTGTTTGTTGTTCTGTTTGTTCGCCATCTGAATGTCTTCTTTGATGAAGTGCACAACTTAGATTTTAAACAGACATCTTTGCTTCTCCTTGGAGCGGTCCTTGACAGCCGACTTTCCCCACTGTAATACATCTTTTTATTTCTTGACTGCTGATTCAAGGGTGTTGACTGTGGTTCCAAGTAAGATGAAATCATGTACATCTATCTTATTTCCATCCATCATGATTTTGCTATCGGTCTAATGGTGATAATTTTGGGGTTTTTTTTATGTTGAGATGTAATCCATATTGACCTTCTGCAGTAAGCATTTCAAGTCTTTCTCACATTTCAGCAAGCAAAGGATGTGTCATCTGCATAACACAAATTGTTGATAAGTCTTACTTACTTCTATTCTGATGCCACATTTTTCTTCAGAGTCCAGCTTCTTGAATGATTTGCTCAGCATACAGATTGAATAGGTATGGAGAAAGGATACAGCTTTGACCCTTATTCTAGAGCATTCAGTGCACACAGTATGGCAAGCCCAGGAACTGCAGTTTCTTTGCTACTAAGAAATAGATTCAACTGGGTGACCAAATAAATTCATATAAAAAAATGTAAGATAAGGCTGAAAATGTAAGCTGGAGCCAAATAAAACGCATTCAGATGTCCCTCTGCAAAACCTAGGCAGTGATTAAAGATTTCCACCTACAACTAGGAGAGGATAAAACAGATGAATGGGATCTTAGAAGAATCAAATCCCTATGCACATCAAAAAAACTTCTCCAATAGAAAAGTAAAGTCACAGACTGGAAAAGAATATTTGGTAATGACATATCTGATAAGGGATTTTTATCTAGAATTCATGGAATACTCGAGCACCACAACAAGATAAACAACCCAATCGCAAAATGGGCACAGGATATAAAGACACTTCAACAAAGAAGAGATTCAGATGGTGAACAAACATATGAAGAAATGTTCAAAATCCCTAGCTCTAAGAGAGATGCAAATCAAAACTATGAGATATCATCTCACCCCAGTAGAATAGCAAAATTCAAGAGCAGCAAACAACAAATGCTGGCAAGGTTGGGGAACAACTCAAATGCTTATTCACTGTTGGTGGCAGTGTAAAATGGCACAACCACTATGGAAAGCAGTATGACACTTTCTCAAAAAGTTGGAAATACAAATACCATTTGACCCAGCAATTCCTCTACTGGGAATATACCCTAAAGAAACCAGAACTGCCACCTAAACAAATATATGCACGCTCATGTATATTGTTGCATTGTTCACAATAGCAAAGAGATGGAAACAACCCAAGTGCCCATCAACAAACGAATGGACAGAGAAGCTGTGGTATATTCGCACAATGGAATACTATGCTGCATTGAAAAACAAGGAACTCATGCAATATTATTCAAAATGGGTGACCCTGGAGGACATTATGCTGAGTGAAATATCTCAGACACAAAGGGCAAATACTGCACAATGCTACTGTTATAAAGCAGGATTGACGTGGGGGTTGGGGAAGAAGTAAAAAGGATGGGATAAATAATGTACACTGCATTGAAACAGATGAGGGAAAGAACTGCTTAAAAGGAAAATATTAGGTATTATTTGCATAACATTTCTGAATAAGAGCTGCATAATAAAGTGGACTTGGGGGAAGTGTACAACAATGAAAAATAATTTTTCAAAGAGAAAAGCGAACTGAGAAGGGCAGGGAGGAAAATGTGCAGCAATGAATGAATAAATATCCAAGTTCTCTATACACTTCCATTAAAATCTCTATTAAAGGAAACTCTGCTGGCCTGGTGGCAAGAAGCTGCGCTGCAATCCCAAAGGTGCGGGGTTTTAATCCACTGGAGGAGGGGGAATCTCAGTACACAAAAAGGGAGGAAAAGGTATTTACAATTAATAAATAATTTCCTCATTTAAAAAAACTCCATTAAAAGATATTTCCAAAACTGGCCGAAATGTCAAGTTGTCTCTTTCTCTCTTTCTTTCTTTATTATTTTTGTGTGAGTGTACCGTCAAATCAGAGACTGGTACATGAGATTGTCCCTCCTTCCTCGGCAAAGCATCTGGTGGATTCGAACCGTGTGCTTCTGGGATTGTAGTTGCAGCTCCTTGCCACTAGGCCACCAGAGCTCCCCATCTATTCCTTCTTAAAGTGATTAACTGTAGCACGTTTAGAAGAAACTAAAAGTGGTCCTGCCATTGTTCTACGTGATCTCTGAGAAATTGCTAGTCTCCTTGGGCTTCACTTTTATAGCTAATTAAAAGCTGTTAGCATTACTGTACGAACGGTGTCTGACAGTAGAAGGCGCTAGACAAATGTTGTTTTCTCCTTAGAGATAATATGACTGTACTTTATTTACGCAAAATCCGCACACGAATATAAGCAAGGTTCGAATAAAAGGCTCTGCCACTTACAGCTACAATGGCACCTGAGGCTCCAGAAGCCTTCTTAGATTCCCCCAAATTTCAAGGGTGATGGTTCCATGGCCTTTCACTTCTCTGGACCATGGCGGGGGGGGGGGCGGAACCACAAAACCCCTACCTAAACTCGAATTAGTAAATCCGTATCATATCCTCTACAAAGAAGTGGCATTCTTGCCCCCGCGTCATTCATTGATGACATCACATCCACTTACGCTTGCGCGAGGCATTCTTGGCACGCCCCTGGGCCGCTCTAGGCGGCCGCCTCGCGGGTTCGCTGCGAAGCTCGCTGTCGAGGCGGGGCCGTGACGTCCTTGGCGTGGCTGCAAGAGACCGCGGCGGGGAAAATGGCGGACGGGAAGGCGGGAGAGGAGAAGCCGGAGAATCCGCAACGAGCTGGAGCCGCCGGAGGTGAACACAACCCCAGCGTCGCGGGCGGAGGGGAATGCTCCGATCCATTCTTTGGCCTCCCTGGGTCGGGGGGAGTGTGATGGGAGAGAAAGGGTGGGACTGGCGCTCTCCCGGTGCTGGGCCCTGACGAGACGCGGGCACGCCCGATGCGGCCTGCAGGAAACCCGGCCCACACCGCCTTCCTCCTGGGGGGTGGGAAAGCTGGCCACTGAGTGTCACCTCCTGCCCCCAGAGGATGCCCAGCTTCTGAGCAGAGGAGGAGATGGGCTCCAGAAAAGGAGCCTGAAGTCAGGGTGGGATCTGGAGCGGCGTGCGGGAGCCGCTACGGCCCCATCAGACGCACATCACGCAGAACACACACCCTGCAGAAGTCCCTGAGCCTCGGGAACTGGCCGCAGGCCGAGTTTCCGGCGGGGACCGCCTCTCAGTGACACCTGAGGATGAATTTTGCGTGTTACTCCTTGTACGGTGAGGAGGCTGACGACCCTAAACGGTTTTATTTATTTGCCAGCCTGTGCTGCCTCTTACATGAGGTGGGCGGAGACCAAAGAGCAAATTCTCTTCTCTTCACCCGTTTTTAGCCGCGGGGAGCAGGGTTGATTGCTTTCATCGGCCTTTCTTTTAGGCTTGTAGTAAATGCCAAGAATTTAGGTTAGTAATGCCTTCTCTTAGTTGCTTTAGGAGTGGCGCAAATTCAGATTCACATTGTCTTAATTTTATCAAGTAATATTCTCTCCCCCACAAATTAGGGTATTGATCTTTAAGGAAAAGAGAAATGTTACCTCCCCCGCCCCGCACATGCGAGTTTATCGAAGTTTTAAATGTTCGCCGGCTTACCTAGTCTACCAAGTCTTGTCTCTGATTTAATAGGAGGATATACAGACGGCCAGCGTTTGGAGAAAATTTAGGATCCATTTAATAACCATGTTTACCTTCTTGTGTAACATAGAGTCGGAATCGACTCATAGCTGACCCTGTCGCGGGTTCTCAGAGGCAGTTAATCTCATGGGACATCGCTCTCCCTCAGTTACCTTACGGACAAAATATTAAAAGATAGTTACTGTGGAGCCCACAGTTCCTTCACACACACACACACACACACACACACATTCCTTTTTAAAAAACATGGACACAGCTTTTCGACCATCGCCCCCATCTGGGAAATTAACATGAAACCAGGTAGAGAGTTGCCAGGTTGCGTTGTTGACTCAAAGGCCATGCATGAGTCTGGCGGTTCGAAACCATCAGCAGCTCCGTGGGGGAAAAGATGGAGAAGTCCGCTCCGTAGTGATTTACAGCCTAGGAAACGCACTGAAGGATCCGCAGTAAATCATTTTCCCAACTCAGGGCATTGAGAGAAGTAAGAGCATCCTTAAGACTTCCTCCGAAAAATTGTTTTGGAAATTGTTGAGGAAGAGTTCATTTTAAAAGTAGAAATAGCTTGAGAAGAGATGTACAGCGTAAAGATCTAATATGACTTTTACTTTTAGGTTGCCTTTTAAAACTGTGTTGACTCAGTATACTCAGAAATGTATATACAAAGATGTGTTTACTGTGCTGTCAAAATATGCTTTAAAATATCAGCATAATTAATTGAGAGTTAGTAACTAGTGTGAATTCTTAATCTGTCTCTAAGCTTACACTTTAGCCTATCTGGGAAGACGGGGAGGGGGGGAAAGAAAGAAGCCGCCTACCTTTGTTAACCCACGTCAGGGAAATAAGTAATATGGCTCAATTGCTACATAGCTCCACAGTTTACCCTGGGTAAGCGTTTCTTTACAAGAAGTCAGTATCGTTGCCTTTTTTTTTTTTTTTTTTTTTTAAGTATTAGCTGTTGTCCATGAAGTTCAGAGGACTCGATAATTAAAACAGCTCATAATATTAATAAATTATTAATTATATGGCAAGTACTAGTACATAGGAACCCCTCTGCTGGTTCAAATCAACCAGCGGAAAGATAAGATGTTTCTTCAATGTGGTCCATGAAGTTTGGAAACCTGGTAGATGGCCAGGCAGTGGTCATGAATTTTGAGTTAATAGTAGATAGTCACTGTTATGAAAACACTTAACCTACTTTGTCTCAAGGACTTACTTAGAAAAATATTTTGTATTTTCAGTTGAATATTGCACTGCCTTGGCACTACTCTAGGTATTTGAGTAGGTTACTCCTCTACTTGACATGACTTAAATAGAAAGTGAACAGCTTTGGACAAGATCCCCTCTTTTTACACACTGTTTTTTTCTTTCTTTTTTTTACACACTTTTGTTTACTGATATCAAAAGCATGACCTTTGGTTATGCTAATAGTAAAATTGACATTTGTTGTGCTAAACACTAGTGGAATCTTGATTATATTCTCACTTAAATCTCATACCAATTGTAGTAGAAATATGGCTTTGTGCCCTTTCTTAGGTGAGAAATTGAGCAAAATGATCTTTAGGACTTAAATTTTCTTACTAAGTAATTTTTTTCAAACTTTAAAATCCCTCTTCTCAAACTAGCCAGTGGGAAAGTACAGTGTGATTTGATTTCACATTAATCACATTTATGTGCTCAAGGAGAAATTCAGAGCCCCTTTCATTAAAATATTCTTGATAAATATTCTTGATAAAGAATCTTGTAATTTATATCATTTTAGTCTTGTTTGGTGACTTGATTGTGTAAAAATTAATTTGTGATTTGATTATTTTTAAAAGATAATCTTTCAAATATAATTAAAATTTTTTCATTACTAATTTGGGCTCACTTAAAATTTTGTTTTCTGAGGTCTTTAATATGTAAACTGAACATAGAAACTTAAGTGCTTCGAAATGAGTGTTGGTATTTATAATAATATTCTCAAATTCACGTTAGGTTGAAGTAGGTTTCTAATGAATTATTAATAATAGAATTCTATAAGTTACATAACAGTTGTGTTAATAACATGACTATCACATTTCGCTATCTTAACTCACTGACAATTTCATTTGCCTTTTCCTAATGCTTTGTGAATTTTTCTGTGTAATTTTTAAAAGAAGACTATATAAAAAGATAATAACAGCTTGAGTTAAGTGACATCTTCCTTTGTTCCCTCCTAAGACATGTCTCCTAAAGACAGAGATGTCATTTTTACAATTGAGTTTTAAAAACAAAAACATAAGAACTTGTTGAGTATGGGAAAATCCAAACAGTGACTTGTTAGGCTCAGAAATAAATTAATGGATTTGAAATCTGTTATATGTGTAGAAAAGATCTAATAGAAATGGTTTATTTAATCTTGTGTGGCTGTGAATTGGGTAGTTGTCTTAGCCTCTTCATCAATCAAGAACTTGGGTGTGAATAAAACTGAGCTGCTGTTAGTTGATTGAAAAAAATAGTAGAATAGTTCCCTAAATTTTTTTTTTTTCGTGCACACTTTTTTGGAACAGGACAGCTCTACTAAATTGCTCAACTAAAAAGTTGCACACTTCAAATCTACCAGCTACTCTGATGGATTTATCAGAATAACTCTGAGTCAGTACCAACTCAACAATAGTGAGTTTCTGCTTGGATATCTTTGCTACTGAATAATAGGAAGGGTCAGATAATACAGCACATTTCCTGTATTAGCACATAAGATAGTTATAACATTTATGTTAATAATACTATTTTAGTACAAGTTATCTTTTTATCGTATTTATACTTTTTAATTTTACTAGATTCTCCATTTCAATTATTTTCTTGGTAAAGGGAAACTTAAAAGAGGGACTAGTTTATAGCCACAGTTTAATTTAAACTATACTGAGGTATATTTTTTCAGTGCCTTTTTAAAAAAGTTACCACTTGGTGGTTTTCATAGTTTTTGCACAGAACGTGTGCTTTTCATAAGGATGTAGAACCAATGGATAGGCATTTTAGCTGTGTCAAGAGCAAGAAAGTGCTTATTTTAATTTTATTTAAAAATACTGTAGGCAAATGAAACAAAATAGAATACAATGTAGGTTTTTATATTTCAGCTATTGTATGATAGGCTAGTTTTGGTTTTTTTTCAATTAAGTTCTTTTGTAATTTCATATCTAAATTCATGAATGGAACCTCAAGAAACAATCATACACCTCCTAGAAGTTGTTAGAAGCTAGGCTGCATTCCCAAAGGTGCACTCTTCAAAACCACCAGCTATTTTGTGGGAGAAGAATAGGTATTCTCTTGTGCAGTTTCCTGCCTCTAAAAACCTGCTGGAAGGTCAGCTATGAATCGATGGCACATAATAAGAATTTCTTCTTATTCTTGACAAAATTGATTGTTCTATTCAAAATACATATAAATTCAGAGACTTATCCCAAAATTTTATAGTTCTACATCTTCAGGTTTTTGATCCTTGGCTTGCCAGTCTGATTTTTCTATTCATCCTTTTTTGGCTTTTTGTCCTGTTTCTTCAGTGAGTATCAGAACTATAAGCTACTCATTGAGAATAGTTGAATAAATATTACAGGGTATAAAACTAGGGGAAGAAAATTTTTTTAAATGATCAGCCAACTTTCTCAGGTCTGTCTTCTGACATGTTTTTAAATAGTGTTCTTACATTAGAAACCTAAGATAACTCATATTGCAAGGTAATCATTAACTTAAAAAAGAAGTAAAATTAAAGATATTTTTAATTTTATAACAAGTATTGTTTTAAAAGTAGCTCTTTATTTTATTAGAAAAAAATTGAGAAACTGAAGTACTATTTTTTAATTGCTCTTAAGTGAAAACATTTGATAGCCAAACCTTCAGCATTGAGCTCAGTTGCTCAGACTACCTTAAAGTTCCCTTAAATTGCTTTTCAGTTCTTAAGAGTGTGTGAAATGTATGCTGGAAACACATAACTTAAGAGAATTATTTCAGATTCTATTAACATTATAGTGCAGGTAATAATTGATGTGTTTCTGTTATGTACATTTTATAATGAAGGTGCATTATTGAAGAATATTATAATTTATTACCCAGTCTTATGATGTAATTGCCCACAAACTAGTTTGTGTAGAATTTATAGAGCTTAACTTCTGCAAATGCCATAGATAACAAGTCTGTTGTATAACTCACATAATAGTATTTAGTTGAAGGGTCTTTACTTTGTATGAACTCCATGTTTATAATTTTAAATTACTCTGTATTTTATGCTAGTTAATTCATGGGAGCCTCTTCTACTGCCACACAATCTCAGTTCCTGCTGTATACTCTAACAAACAGTGGAAGAGACTGTTGGGTCAGTAGGTGACAGCTGCAGAGGTATCTTCCTTATAACGATGCTTTTTGAGGTTGCTGCTCCCATCAATCTGCTCAGTAAAAATAGCTCATCTTGGTAAGTTGTTTCGACTTCACCAGGACCTGAAGAAGAAGCAGAAAAACCTGTGAAAACTAAGACTGTTTCTTCCAGTAATGGAGGGGAAAGTTCCAGTCGTAGTGCTGAGAAACGATCAGCTGAAGAAGAAGCTGGAGACTTCCCAACAAAGCCTACAAAGATCTCCAAGTTTGGATTTGCCATAGGTAGTCAGACGACAAAGAAAGCATCAGCCATATCCATCAAACTTGGATCAAGTGTGAGTTGTTATTTTAATTATGTTGTTTGGAATTCGTTTTGAAAACCCATTTAATAGGTTATAGTAAACTAAATTAAGTATAGAAGGATACTTTGAAGGAATCTTTGATGCATGAACTTGGATGTAAGTATTTAAAAAGTGTTTAGCACTTTGAAATACTAGAAGGAACAAGTGTGATGGGGAAAATGTAAAGTGATAACTTTTAAGTTTTTCAGAGTTGACCCAAACCTCTGAAAAAATTTTCTGAGAGAATTTCAGTTTTGTGTTTCTTTTTTCTTTCAGTGCTAGTGATAATTTTTTTAATTATATCTCTAAGAATTTGTTCTTATCTAAAAAAATTATTGGTAATAAGAGATTCTCAGTTACTTAACATTAGCACTACAAATGAACATTGAGTACTAATACTCTATGATAATGGTGATAACCATTTATAGATAAACTTTAGCCTCCTTTTTTTTTTTTTAAATTTTTGTGTGCGTGTACCGTCAAATCAGATCTGATTGGTACAGGAGGAGATGTCCCTCCTTTTCCCGGCAGAGCATCTGGTGGATTCGAATCGTGTGCCTCTGAGATTGTAGTTGCAGCTCCTTGCCACTAGGCCACCAGAGCTCCCATTAGCCCCTTTTTAAAAGCTAAAAACCTTGAATAAATTTTTAAATATTAACTGTGGGACTACTAGAACTTTTAAAAATATTATGTTGAACTTATAAAGTTATAGATACTCAACTGTTTCTGACCATGTAGAGTCAGCAAAATAGATCTGTCCAAGTTATTTAAGTAGTGCATTGCTTTTGGGGGTTTTTTGTTGTTTGTTTTGGTGGGGGGGGGGTTTGTTGTTGTTAATGGTTACATTTATAGAAAATCTTTTTACAGTAGTGGGACAAAAATGAACATATTATGTTAAAACCTGTGCAGTGATTACCCATATTTTCTGATAGAAAAAATGGGTTTGTTCCGTGTCCTGAGTTCTTTATTGTGTAAGAGTTTGTAAGTAAAAATAAAGTTGAATTTTTCTATATCATTTGTTTAACTATTCATTAAACAAGTTTGTGCATGATACTTATGTGGTATATTTAAATTACGTTCTACAGAAACCTAAAGAACCTGTTCCAACTCTTGCTCCAAAAACCCTTTCAGTAGCTGCAGCTTTTAATGAAGATGAAGATGTAAGTTAATACCTAATTTTCTTTATTTTAGTTCTTTAAAGGAGTTAATGGCAAATATCATTTGCCTTTATGATACTGGTCCCTTTTTTTGTCATTTTCTTGTGAAACCTACAAAAAGCAGGTACTTCTTTCTGCATTAATTTTCTCTGGTAGTAAAACATTTTTGTAAGAAATTTGGAGGATCCATTAAAAAGATCCAGATTCATTTTAGTTCTTAATGTTTAACTTAGGAAATGCAGCTGTTAAGTATTTGTCCTCTGCACCCCAGGAGGAATACCAATCTACATTATGCAGATATTCCTGCACATCTGCTATCCTCTCAGCTTCAGTTCTCATGTCACTAGTAGTGTCCCTGTATTACCATACTTCTAAATGATGTATGGAGTTTGCAAAGATAATTCTGACTGATATTTTTGCTTTGTAGTTTTACTTTAGCTAGCTTTACCTAGCTCTCACTTAACAATATGATCTCTATTTTACAAAAAATGCTACAAGGTAAATTCATAATTGCTCCCAAAAACAATGTGCATAAGAAAAATAAAAATACATACATGTCTGTAAAAAAAAAAACAACAACAACACAACAATCCAAAACCCAAATCCTATGGAGCTAAAATGATTTGAAAAGAAAATGTGAAAGGAATGCTTTCATAATCCCAAGGCCTCAACTTTCGAGTGTAAGTAATAAATACTGAATAACTGCAGAATTTTGTGGAGGAGTACTGGGTAAGGATAAGCACAGCACCATGAGATAACAAAGATAACCCAGAAATGTTGCCTATTAGGGCAGAAACTTAACCATAAAATAGTAAAAGATATAAAATTAAAAATACCTAAGGAGGTTGTAAAAGGAGCAAGGGCCACATAGGGAGTGCCATATCTGACCTTTACTGACTTCACATGGGGGAACTCTCCCCATCCACAGCATCAGTAACACAAAACAAATTCCAGTGAAATCAGACAAGTCCCCATGCTCCCATACCTCTTTGTACTCATATCAACACCAATCTTACTGTTTTGCTGGGTCCAAAATCCAATGTAATAGTTCACAGATCACACAGAACCATAGTGGGGAAGTCAAAAGATTGTAGTTCGGATTAATAACAGAATATAGTCAAGACGCCTTCCAAAATGTGCACACAGGCACTTGAGCCTCGTGGCTTCAGAACATGTTTCCAAATTTGCTGTCCTGCCAATTTTGGCTTTGCTCTCTAATTGTCCTTAGTCCTACCAGTCCCATCTAACTTCAATTCTCTAGTTTGGCCATGGTGGCAGCTGCTGTCCTAAAAGTGTATCCTACATTTTCCTGCCTCTTCACTGGAGTGGGGAAGGTTTCTCTTCTCTAGGTGGGGAAAATATGATTCTTCTGTCTGGAGCTATTCAATTTATTAGACTAGCCAAACCTCTTGAGATTGTTGAGACTAGCCAGTCCCTTTGTGGATAAGCCAATAATGCCCTGTCCACATAGCAAAATCAAGTAATGTCTGGAAAAGTCAAAAGATGACTCCATAGAGATGAATTAATACGGAAATTGAGGGGAAAAAAAGTAACCAGGAAATTAGATGCAACGGGATGGAAATACCTACACTGGGAATCAAAAAGCTTGGATTCATACTCAGATCTGACTTGCCATTTACTAACAAACAAAACACATTTGATTAAGTTCATTTTTACTTTACCTTTTTTAAGCTTAGTTTTTTAATTTTATTTTTTTATTATTATTATTTTTGTGTGAGTGTACCGTCAAATCAGATCTGACTGGTACAGGAGGAGATTGTCCCTCCTTCCCCGGCAGAGCATCTGG
>NW_006399835.1:12164202-12195024 GCF_000299155.1 Elephantulus edwardii | reverse complement strand
TATTATTTTTGTGTGAGTGTACCGTCAAATCAGATCTGACTGGTACAGGAGGAGATTGTCCCTCCTTCCCCGGCAGAGCATCTGGTGGATTCGAACTGTGTGCCTCTGAGATTGTAGTTGCAGCTCCTTGCCACTAGGCCACCAGAGCGCCCCAGTTTTTAAATTTTTTTTGTTTTTTAATTTTTTTATTTTACTTGTGATTTTAACAAAAGTTTACAGAAAAGTTAGATTTTCATTCATTCATTGTTGCACATTTAACCTCCAGTCTCTCTGTCCCCCTTCCCCAGTTCACTTTTTTTTAATATTCATTCATTGTTATAAAATTAACCTTCATCCCCTCCCCTCTAAGCCTTAGTTTCTTCACTGTAAAATGAAGGTCTAGTAAAACAATTATGAGATATCATCTCACCTAGTAAGAAGAGCAGAATTTAAGAGAACAGCAAACATCAAATGCTGGCTAGGTTGTGGGAAAACCGGAACCCTTATTCACTGTTGGTGAGTGTAAAATGGTGCAACCACTATGGAAGGCTGTATGACCCTTTCTCAAAAAGTTGCAAATAGAAATACCATTTGATCCAGCAATTCCACTACTGGCAAGGTACCCAAAAGAAACCATAACTGCCACCCAAGCAGATATATGCACACCCATGTTTATTGTGGCTTTGTTTGCAATAGCAAAGAGCTGGAAACAACCTAAGTGCCCATCAACAAACGAATGGACAGAGAAGCTGTGGTATATTCACACACTGGAATACTATGCAGCATTGAAAAACAAGGAACTCATGAAATACTATTCAGGATGGGTGATCCTGGAGGATATTATGCTGAGTGAAATATCTCAGTCATAAAAGGGCAAATATTTCATAGGGCTACTGTTAAACAGGACTGACATCAGGGTAGAGGGAAGACAAAAGGAAGGGAGGAATGATACATATTGCTTTGAAACATGAGGGAGAGAACTGTTTAAAAGAGATAGATGAATGGGTATTCTTTTCATTACAGAGGTCCAGAGTGAAGACTGCATAGTGGAATGAACTTAAGGGGAGGGATTGCATAACAATGAGTTTTTCTTTTCAAGGAGAAGAGTGAATTGGGAAGGGGATAGGTAAGGAGCAAAGTGCAACAGTGAATGACTGGAAACCCTAAGTCTCTCTAAACTTTCATTAAAATTAATAATAAAAAAAGGTTCCATTTAGATCATAGATTTTGACACTTGCTTTATTACATTTTGATTTATAAAGTGAGTTGTGGCAACCTGGATGGGAGCAAATCTTTTGGCACCGTTTTTCCACAGAGCATGTATGTGCTCACTTCATGTCTTTTGTCACATTTTGGTAATTCTCAAAATATTTACAATTTTGCATTCTACTGCATACATAATTAGAGTATAATATAAACATAGCTTTATATGCACTAAAAATGAAAAACAAAAGTACTGACTTTGAGTTGATTCTGACTCCTGACAGCCTTCTATTGGGTTTCCAAGACTAAATCTTAATGAGAAGAAACTGCCTATCTTTCTTCCTTGTAGTCATTGGTGGATTTGAACTGCCAGACTAGGTTAGCAGCTCAATATATTTATTACACACTGTTGCCACGGCTCCTTTACAAGCACTGGGAAACCAAAATATTCATGTGACTTGTTTTATTGCAATGCTCTGCTTAGATTCAAGCCAGCAGTATGTTTAAGGTATGCCTGTATTTCTCAAAATTCTGAGGTCTTGGGAATTTCTCGATATGAAAGAGTGATGCCTGATAAGTGGATCACTCCACTTTAATTTCCTGACGTTGCTAACGTTATTAAGAGATTAGGAAGTGTATTGGTATTAATAGATTGTATGATAATATTGTAAGAAGGCAACAATAAACAGATAAGTGCGGAGGCTAGAAATTTTAAGCACATACATAATAATAATAGCTTTATTTGAATGACTTAACTTCTCACATGACTTCCTTTCCATATATCCATATGTAATGATTATTTTATTTTGCACATAAAAAACTTAGTAATGAAAAAAAAAACAACTTAGTAATGAACTGTACTATGTGCTGATACATAATGCTAAAAAATAGATCTTCTGGTAGTTTGGTGTATCCTTTTTGCATCATAGCTTACTATTTTAATTTGAAATTGTAATGAAAGTTTACAAAGACTTTGGATTTCCATTCATACATTGTTGCACATTTTCCTTCCTGCCCACCTCCCCCCAGTTCACTTTTCTCTTTGAAAAGAAAAAAAAATTCTTTCATGGTTATACAGTTCCCCCCCTTCCCCAGTACATTTTACTGTGCAGCTCTTATTCTGGACTCTTGTCATGAAAATAATACCTAATCATATATTCCTTTTAAAAAGTTTTTTCCCTCAACTGTTTCAATGCAATATACATTATTTATCCCCTCTTTTCTTAGATTCCCCCCAACCCCAATGTCAGTCTTATTTTACAACAGTGGCCCTATGCGGTATTTGTCTTTTTGTGACTGAGCTATTTCACTCAGCACAATGTAATGTCCTCCAGCGTCACCCATTTTTGTATATTTCATTAATTCCTTGTTTTTCAATACTGCATAGTATTCCATTGTGTGAATATACCAGAGCTTCTCTGTCCATTCATTTGTTGATGGGCACTTAGGTTGTTTCCACCTCCTTGCTATTGTGAACAAAACCACAATAAACATGGGTGTGCATGCAACTCTCTTAGAGCTGGAGATCTGAATGTCCTCTTTGGTGAAGTGTCTGTTCATATCCTGTGGCCATTTTTCAGTTGGATTGTTTACCTTGATCTTGTTGTGGTACATTTTTCTTTTAAAAGAAACTCTAGACAGTTTCGAACTACATTCTTTTGCTATAAGGTTAATGGAAATAAAGGGTAAACTAAAAGACACTTGCTTCTTACCACTTACTCTAGATTAGATTGTGTTTCAGGGTGACTCCATGTGTGTCAGAGTAGAACTGTATTCAATAGGGCTTGCAGTGACTCATTTTTCCAAAGTTAATCACCAGGCCTTTCTTTTGAGGTGCATCTGGGTGGGCTCAAACCTCCAGCTTTTCAGTTAGCGACTGGACAAGGGAGTTAGCAGTTGGACTAAAGGACTACAGAAGACAAATTATCTCATAAGTAAAAGATCCCATGCATCTGAAATTTTCATTGGCTTTTAATTGTTGTATAGACCATAGTTAACTAACCTTTGATATAATTTGATCCTGAAAACATTGGACAACCAGACCACTTTGTTAAATAACTGCTTTTAAAAATTCTTAATTTTTAAAAAAAATTTATTTTTATTCAAAAAAACAATTTTTAACAAATCGATCAATGTATTTATTTACTTTTCAGTAAGTTTAAATCCTAGAGGGATACAGCATTACCCAGATTCTGTGTCCAATGGCCTTAGCAGGAAGGTTACTCTGAAAGTTGGCCTGATCTCTGCCACTATTTCCAGAGGCACGAGTTTCCTTTACCCAGATTACTCTGGCTTTGTTAGATTTGCCACCAGGAGTCACTGGATTATTTTTTGCTTTGTAAACATGAGCACATCTCTTACCTAAATAGAATTCTGTTTCATCTTGGGCATAAGCACCTTTAATTTTAAGAAGAGACTTGTGCTCCCTCTGTTTCTGGAGACCTCCTTTGTAGCCAAAAGTGGTTTTGTACCACAGCCTCCCAGGCATCTTCATGATTTATAAGTCCTATTCCCCGGAGGCCTTAATGGGCTCCAAGATGGTGGGGTGGAGAACAAAACAACTCAAAACTCTTGACCAGATTGGAACCCATTATTCATAGCTGACCCTACAGCAGATTTCCAAAGTGGTAACTCCCACAAGAGGAGATTGCCTTTTTTTCCTCCCATGAAACCACTAGTAGATTCAAACCACCAGAGAGTTAACAGCTTTTAAGCATTTAAAATGGTTTTTGTTTTATTTTACTTTTTTTAGCTGTTGCATCTCTTTACTTGAACTCAAAACTCATTGGGTTTTCTGAGGCTGTAAATGGGATGGGAGGAGATTGTCACTTTTATCACTCTCAAAACCACTGGTGGATTCAAACCACCCACCTCTAGATTGGGAGTCAACTCCCCTTCCTAACGACCAGGCCAGGCTTCTCTAATCTGAGAAAATTTTTCAGACTGATTATTTTGTAAAATATTTCTCAGCTTGAGTTTGTCTACATTTCCTTATTACTACTAGCATATTTCTGGCTTTTGGCAATAATATCCCAGACCTGATGCCGCCAGGCTTTTAGTGCACCACGTGAAGGAGCACACATGCTGTCATTTTTTTTCCTCATTAAACATTCACTAATGTTACAGCATCCATTGATAATTTTTGTTTTAGTCAGTTACTATGATGATGGTTACCACAGTGATTCTTATTTTGTCATCCCTTTTAAACGTATTCAGTGGCTTTTATTGTAAGAAAGACCTAGATTCTTATTTTTATTCCCCCCAGTAAGGTAAAATTATTTTTTTACCTGTAGTACTCTAAACTATTTCACATTTAACCAGAAGCAGCCCTCTTTCAGATGCTGTTTCCAGGACACATTTTAAAAATAACAGATTCATTGATTTTGACTCTGCCATTGCATTTTTGTGTGTGTGTGTTTAGCTCTGCAGCCATATTTACGTATTAAAAACATAGTCATTTGATCTTTCAAATGTATTTTTAGCAATTAAATTGGGAAAGTAGTAAGGAATGAGCTTTCAAACTATCCTTATCTTGAAGTAGGCACTTTTGAATATGGGCAGTAAAGTAAGTGATTATAAGAGCCTTTATATTGTCATCAGACTGCTAATTAGTTTAATGACCATGGGCAAGTTAATTTTACTGTATTACCTCATTTATAAACTAAGAATAATTATACTTACTGTAGTAGTATTATTATTAAGACTTGTAATTTAGGCATTTAACATTGTGTCACACATTATTAATTTCTTTTCTTCAGAGCGAACCTGAGGAAATGCCCCCAGAAGCAAAAATGAGGATGAAGAATATTGGAAGGTATTATAATTTTTCATAATTTTAGTATTACATAAAGTGGTAGTGTTGTAGTGATCGTGTTTTTCTCTCCTCGTAAGAAAAGTTGAGCATATAAGGAACATAGTAGAATAGCTTAAGGCTGTTTCTTTGCAGATGCATGAAAATCTTCATTTCTTCAAAGAAATTGTTACCAGAAATGTTTCTTTTTGAACACTTAGAAAATCACAGAAATAGACTAAGAACAAGCATGTTGTTGTGCTTTGCCATCCAGTTGCCTGTGACCCATAGTGACCCTATATACAGCAGTTTTGAAGCCTGCTCTATCCCTAACCAGTCTCACTGACCCCAACACACCTGATCCCGTTACCCCAGTTACTGTAATATAATCTATCTCATCCAGGGTATTTTTCTCCTGAGCTGTCCTTCCACCCTTCGAGCATGATGTCCTTCTCCAAGGCCATGTGCCTTGTATGTGAGAAAGAGTTTCAAAATACCATCATTTAATAGTCAGCATTTTCTCAAGATATTTTGACAAAATAGTTCTCAATACTTTATGTGCTACATGTTTAAGATTTCGAAGATAATTAAGATTTGGACTAATCCTTATGAGGGAAAAGAATAATAGTACAATGTTTTGTGAGCTGTCTGTAATAGTGATCTCATTCTCTCTGGTAGGAAAAATTGCATATATAAGGAAAATAGATTAAGGTTGATTCTTTGCAGATGCCTAAAGCCTGTGTTCTTCAAAGAAATTGTTACCAGAAATATTTCTTTTAAATTACTAATGACAGCCCAGTAAGATGTCATCTTACTGGGATCCACAATCAGCTCTTGGCATCAGCAATCAAGAAATCAAAAGACATGTTGTATTAGGAAACTGCTGGCAGGGACTCCTCCAAAGTACTGAGGTGCAGTGCTGTCAGTTTAAAGACTAAGGTGCACCTGATTCAGGCTGTGGTCTTTTCCATTACTTGCTGTGCAACATAAATAGAGCTGGACAGTGAATAAGGATGACAGAAAAAGAATCGATGCTTTTGAGTTGCGGTGTTGGAGAAGAGTTCTGAATGTCCCACAGACTGACAAAAGACCAAATAAATCTCTCTTGAAGAAAGTGAGGCCATATTACTTCTTGGAGGCAAGGATGGTGAGGCTTCATCTTATGTATTTTGGGCATGTTGTTAGGAGGGGCTTTTCCTTGGAAAGAGTCCTAATGCTTTGAAAAGTGGAGGGTCAGCAAGTGAAAGGCAGACCCTCAATGGGATGAAGTAACACAGTAACAACAGCAAACGGTTTAAGTATGTCAGAGATGATATTGGCACAGGCTAGGACAGGGTTCAGATCTCTTGGTCATAGGCTTACTATGAGTTGTACTTAGTTTCACAGCACGTAACTAACGACATTGACACTTTTCTACATTTAGTCCCTTCACATAAGGTGTCATTCCCTTCATTTATTCTTGATCCTGTATATACCTCTTTGGTACTACAGATTCCAAATGCCAGAAGAACAGAGAAAGATAATTCCCCTTGTTATTGAAATAGCATTGACTTCACATTAGCATGATAGTGATCTGTATTTATATGCATACATAGATAACTTAGAGGCCAGTTAGAAACTTGAACTTTAAACCAGATGTATGAGCCTTCCCTAATGACTGCTTACTAAGTCCATAAACAAGCCATCAGTTTGCACTTCTAATTCTGGAACTGAGTTGAGAATATCCCACTGGGTGCCTGTGGCTTCCTCTTACGTTTGTACTAGGAATTAAAATAAGAAACCTATTTGACCTTATAACCTGATCTGAACACGTAGACTACATAGTACCTGTATTTTACTTATTGCTGTTGGAATAGATTTGTAACCTACCCCTCAGCGAGAGGAGATTGCCTGTTCCCATGGAACAGCTCATGAATTTGAACTGACAGAGATGTGGCATTTTACAGAACAGTTCCCTACAGACCATACTGCCAGAACTCCCTTGCCTATATTTAACCAAAAATTGAACAAATGCTCATAAAATTTATGTTGAGCATACTATATAAGTGATAAAAGAAGTTTTTGTTGGCTAGTGGTAAGAAATTTTGCTGACAAACCAAAGGCAAACAGTGCAAATCCACCAGCTGGTGAAAGGTGCACATTCTCCTCCCACACAATTTACTGCCTCCAAAAAACTGCTAGAAGATAAGCTGTGAGTAGATTCTGATTTGATAGTCGTTATTGTTCTTAGGTGCCATAGAGTCAAGTATGATTCATAACAACCCTGTGAACAGCCAACCTGAACCGTGGCCCTATCTCTGACACACTTGAACCCATTGTTGAAATCATCATGTTAGTCCTTCTCATTGGGGGCCTTTCTCTCCTTCGCTGAGCCTTTAATCTTTGCAAGACACTACACATCAACAAAAGTGATACATTTTCATGGTGGTTTTCTAGTTCTTTTTTAAGAGAAAAAAAAAAAAAAAACAAAACAAAACCCAACCGTGTGGATGACAAGCCATCAAATTGATTTCATGACCTTATTAATGGATTTTAAATAACCAAGAATTTGTAGTTGTTTTCACTATTAGCTGTACATCAGAATCTACCTTAAATGTTAGAACTACAGATTTACCTGTCTCCACCTCAGGCATCTGTAATTTTAAAACCAGCTTTCTTTCTATTTTTTGGAAAAAAAAAGTTTACTATTGATATTTTAATGAAAGAAAACTTGTATTTCCATTCATCCATTGTTGCACATGAGAGGTTATTTTTTTAAATTCTTTTGTGATCAATAATCCTCAGTCTGCGTTATGCGGATGACACAACCCTGCTTGCTGAAACTGAGGAGGACCTGAAGCACCTGCTGCAGAGTGTCAAGGACTGCAGCCTACAATATGGATTGAGGCTCAATGTCAAGAAGACAAAGATTCTCACCACTGGACCAATCGGCAGCATCAGGATGGATGGTGAAGAGATTGAGATTGTACACAGCTTTAGTTTGCTTGGCTCCACAGTCAACAGCCTTGGCACCAGCAGCCAGGAAATTAAAAGGCGCATTGCCATGGGAAAGTCTGCTGTTAGGGACCTCTCCAAAGTGCTGAAGAGCAGTGGTGTCTCTCTGGAGACTAAGGTGCGTCTGATACAGGCCATAGTCTTCGCAATCACCTGTTATGCATCAGAGAGTTGGACAATGACCAAGGAGGATAGAAGAACTGATGCCTTTGAGCTGTGGTGCTGGAGAAGAGTACTGAGAATACATACCATGGACTGCTAGGAAAACAGATAGATTTGTCCTGGGGAGGGTTAAGCCGGGTGGCTCCTTGGAGGCAAGGATTCTGAGGCTCCGTCTAACTTACTTTGGACATGTAGTGAGGAGAGACCGGTCCTTGGAGAGGGACATCATGCTTGGGAGGGTGGAGGGACAGCGCAGGAGAGGAAGGCCCTCTATGAGGTGGATTGATTCAGTGACTGGGATAATTGGGATGGGAGTGTCAGAGACAGTGCGATTGGCACAGGACAGAGCGGAGTTTAGGGCTGTTGTACATAGGGTCGCTATGAGTCGCAGGCGACTCGACGGCACATAACAACAACAACAATAACAACAAGCAAAATTTCACTGAATGAGTTCAAAACATAGCCCAGAAAGCTGTATTTAAATTTGACACTAACTACTTTTTTTTTTCTTCCTACTTTTTAAAAAAAACAGGGACACACCAACATCTGCAGGACCAAACTCTTTCAACAAAGGAAAGCATGGGTTTTCTGATAACCAGAAGCTATGGGAGCGAAATATAAAATCTCATCTTGGAAATGTTCATGACCCAGACAATTAAATAATAATGTGTTTTACGATTGGGGTGTAGGGTGGGTGTAAAGTTAAAAGGAACAGTTTCCTTTTTTTAAAGATTGGAATAAGACTATCTTTGGAGCCCATTTTTTTTCCCTTTCCTTTAATTAAAGATTGAGTGGTACACTAATAAATGAGAGTTGGAAATTAGAGGTACTTTATGTTTTATATACAGATTCAAGACATTTGCTAATTTTGTAGTTTCATGTGATTAGTTTCCAAAGGTTACAGATAATAAAGAAATCCGAAATGGTACCTTTCTAAGAATTGCCTATTTTTTTAGTCACAGCTATTATTAGCACATTAAGAGGGAAGCAAAAAGTTACTGTCTATTTAAACTGGTTCAAACTGCAAGAAATTACTCTGTAAATTAACTCTCTCATTATATAAACTGTTTGGCTCCCAGGAACAGCCTTATAGAAAAGGGAGTATTATATTGGGAGGAACAATGTTACTGCACTATTGACTGAAAGTAAATTTAGATAACATGAAATACAGCCTTTTGTTGTTGTTCTTCTTCTTCCTTACATAATGGGCATTTGTTTTAAGTCAGAGTATTTTTTGTGTTGATATCATTGGATAGAAATGCTTAGCTCTTTTAAAAGTAATCTTTTTTTTTTTTTTACTTTATGTAAACTCTTAGATATTGAAATAGCTTAATTAATTCACCTTTATTGGGTCTTGTCAGTCTTCAAAGAACAACCATTTGCTACCAAAGTAAATCAGTATTTTGAAAATGCTTCTCTTGGTTTTGTTATTAACTAGTTCCTGAAAGTATTTCCACCAGAACTTGAGGAAGCTGTTTCTTTTAAAATACAAACCACCACCAAAAGAATTATATGTACATATTGCTTAAGTTTTTGGCTGGTTTTTTTTTTTTTAAAAAAAAAAAAAGGTTATGAATGCCCACAAAAGAAGTTGTATAAAGATGAGAAGACGCACTTTCTGTATTTTGTCAAAGCCTAATTTAAGTTACAAATTTGTGAAATCTTAAATGAACTGGCCTTATTGCAGGAGTTCTTACTAGTAAAACCAGTGATTATGGTTTAAGTATATTGATCAGTGACTTCTCAAAAGCACATTTTAGAGAACTGAAAATAGAAGGAAAGAAAATGCATCTTCAAATACTTTGTTACCTCTGAGCATACATACTTTGTTCTCTGTATTGTGGAGTTTGGAATGATTTTGGTTTCGATTGGTCTTTGGGTGGGTTTTTTTTTGTATTTTTGTATTGTATATTAATTTTTTTTTTTAATTAATGTGACAGTTGAACACATTTTTAAAAGCCTAGTCAGAAACAAAATGCAATGGAGTTCTTGCAAAAGTCCTACAATGTTAAATTTGGAAGACACTTCAGACTGTTTTATTGGTGGTAATTTTAACTGTTAGCAGAGTTCTTTTAGTAAATAATAGCTCCAGAGAAGCATCTTGACTGTTGTATATTCCTAATACTTTGTTCACTTGCTTTTAAGTTTAGAATCAGTCCCAAGTAAAACGATGGAAATGTATATAGAACTACTTGTTCTTAACATGATTTAATTATATATGAAGACACATGAATTTAACTTTCTTAACTTCCTTTAATGTAGGCAACCTTTTCATTTTTGTTCATTTTATTGTTTATAAGAATTACCCTCTCCTATGTATTCTTTTCTTGACCTAAATGAAATAATTTACCTGTGGTCAAGATAGGAGAGAGAAACGACTGAGATGAATGTCTTTACTAAAATACCAATAAATTGTCAAATCAATACTGTTCTTATTTTCTATCCTACTTATTATAACTTGTTTCTTGTTTGTTATATTTGTTTTGCCAGAAAATTAACAAATGTCAGTTGTTGCTTTCTTCAATATTAGCTAAACTAATGGAGGATTTGAAAGTCTTAGTTATTAGAATCTGCCTAACATGGCAGCAGTTCGTTAGCATTACAGTATTTCAGTTTGGAAAAGACATAAAAGATCAAACAGATGCACATATTCCTTCTCATCTGTTGCCAAAGAAATCGCTATGCTATGTTGTAGGAAACCCTGTAGAGGCATATATACCTTTGAATATATATACTTCAATCTTAAAACATACTCCCTTACATTTAAGACCATAAAGAAGTGAGGGTGGGGGATGGGAAATGGAATCCTTGATAGCTTTCATCAGATATTAAAGGGGCTTTTCTGCCTGTACCTTTACTTGTTCCCTGTTGATGAAATATTAATAATTAAATACTGATAATCCATTTTCTCGGATTAGTTTTTACTATTGTTACTCTACTGACTTGATTTATCCTGCATGCTGTGCATTCTTCTCTCAACACATTGTAGACACCCAAACTTTTCTTGTTTATCATAAAGCCAAAGGTCACATTGGTTGCATTTTCTTCATTTCCATTGCTTTTCTTTGCTACTGCAAGGAGCTCTGATTCATAGAGAGTTAAGCTACCCTAAAGATAGTGCTGCTTTGACAATATAAATCGACCAGTGGCTCGGAGGCAGTTTCTTCCCATGTGATTCACAACCTCCAAAAACCCTCTGGAGGGTTAACTATGGGGCACTTCACACTCACTAGCCCATGAGTATGTGTTTTTTTTAACTCATTACATTTAAGAACTAAGATTCCTTTCTCATTTGATTATAAAGGCTGAATTACAAGACAAGTGTTACAGTTTAGTATGTGCTATAACTTCGAGTTAGCTTGATATGGAGAGATTGTTCAAGCTATTTTCCTGATCAGAATAATTTTGGTTTCTTTGACATTTTGATAGTACTTTGATTTAAAATTTAAGAAGTAAATGGGTTTTCCATTCAGTTCATAGGCAGTGTTTTGTGCTACTGATTACAGTTCTCATATGGTAATAGCTGTTTCCTTCTGTGTAATGGAATCTGTGCACCACAGAAGGCAATCCTGCCAAGTCCTGCACCCTCCTTACAATTGGCTGTGCTTATGACTGTTGCAATCACTGTTCACCCATCTTGAGGGCTTCACTTTTCTGAGCTTTATCCTGGGAAAATCCTGCCTTTTTGTTCTTGTTGATTGTTTTGTTTTTTCCAGGAAATACTTTGTTGAAAACTAGGGACAGCCATGAGAGGGGAGCACACAGGACAATAATTAAAACCCATCAGTTAACAAGAACCTTTTGGGCCAGGCACATTGCATCCTGGGGTCCTCTTAGTCTCCCACCTGTAGACACACAAAACTAGGCATCCAGTGGAAGGGGACAGTGGCTCTGGGCTCCTGGAGGAGAGGTAATATGATCCCTCATTGTAATTGACAGGGTAAAGAGTAAAATGGAGGGAGGGTCCTTCACTGCCTTAAGGCTACTTCCTCCTAGAGCCAATACAAGGAGGACAGAAGAATCTTGTAATCAGCTGCTATTTTCTCATCATCTGTTTGCCACTGTAGATGAGTTGATGCTGCTGTGAGGGGATGCCCTCTTTTTTCCTCCACATGCTCCCTGATTCACTCCACCTTGTCTGTGGGTTCAATGTCAATGTCAATCTCCTTTCCAGTCAGGGTCTTCAGTTTAATTAGCATCTTCCCAGTTTAGGGCTGCACACTGATAAACTGCTGCCTGTACCACTGTGGTCACTGCTGTACTCCCTTATATGTTTTTTGTTGGTGGTGGTGGTTTGGGGTTTTTTTAAATTTGTTTTTAAGGAGTACTTCCCTGGTGTTGTTAAAAACCTAATAAACCTGACTGTTGATTGCCTAAAATTTCAGTTGTGGAAGATTGATATCCATTCTCGGTGTGAAGGGTGACTAGGGCCATATATAGTCTGATGGACCAGTAGGCTTGATCTTTTTTATTACTTTGTTTTACTACTTTCGTAATTTGTTTCAGATTTCCAGATTTTTCTTTTACTCTATCGAAGACCCTTTTTTTAAAAAAACATGGAACTTTTAACAAATTTGTCATGCTTGCACAAGTTAATCTTCTCTATTATTCCAATTTTAGTATGTGTGCTGCCAAAGTGAATTTTTTTTTTTAAAAGAAAACAAAATTTTCGTGTGTGTACCATCAAATCTGATCTGACTGGGCCAGGAGGCGATTGTCCCTCCTCCAGCAGAGTATCTGGTGTATTCAAACTGCTTACCTCTGGAATTGCATGCAGCTTCCTACCTCTAGGCCACCAGAGTTCCCTGGGAGTAAAATTCTTTTAAGATCCTTTGAGAGCACTGGTAGGTAGGCATCATCTGTTTGTTCTGGTCTCAGACTTAACAGTAAGTAAGGAAATAGATTTTTAAAAAATTTTTAATTCTTTATGCACTTCCCTTTGTCCACCAAATGTAGAGATTTTAATAGGACTACAGATTGACTCAAAAGTCTGTAATATAATACTATTTGCTGCTATTCTACATTGTACTGTGGTTCTGCAGATCTTATTCCAATTTTACCCATGTCCTTGGAATTGTTTTATTTCACACATTGAATTTAACTGTTAATCTCCCTTCACTAGTTGCCACCAAATTTATTCTGACTCATGACTACAGGTGTGTCACTAAAACTGCTCCATAGGGAGTTTTTTGGGTTTTTTATATTTGTTTTATTATTACTAATTTTAATGAAAGTTTACAGAGACTTAGGGTTTCCATTCACTCATTGATGTACTTTTCTCCCTGCCCAACCCCCCCCCCCAAGTTCGTTCTTCTCTTTGAAAAGTAAAATTCTTTCATTGTTACACAATCCCTTCCTCCAAGTCCACTCCACTATGTATCCTTCATTCTGGACTCCTGTCATGACAATACCTAATCATATATCCCTTTTAAACAGTCTCTCTCATCTGTTTCAATGCAGTATACATAATTTATCACATCTTTCTCAGTCTCCCCCCAACGCTGATGTCAGTCCTGTTTTACAATAGTGGCACTACGCAATATTTGTCCTTTTATGACATATTTTGCTCAGCATAATGTCCTCCAGGGTCACCCATTTTGTATAATATTTCATGAGTTCCTTGATTTTCAATGCAGCGTAGTATTCCATTGTGTGAATATACTACAGCTTGTCTATTGGTTTTTTCCAGCTCTTTGCTATTGTGAACAAAGCCTAGATAAACATGGGTGTGCATATATCTGCTTGGGTAGCAGTTACGGTTTCTTTGGAGTATATTCCCAGTAGTGGAATTCCTGGATCAAATGGTATCTATTTGCAACTTTTTGAGAAAGTGCCCTACCACCTTCCACAGTGGCTGCACCATTTTACACTCCCCCCAACAACAAGGGTTCCAGTTTCTCTGCAAACTCACCAACATTTGTTGTTTGCTGGTTTTTTTCGTATTAAACTTGTTTTATTCAAGTTTGATTTTAACGAAGGTGTCTGGGAAAGGGCCCACAGGGAAGCATGAAGCCCATGGGGGAGGATCCATAGGAGGGGTTTTTTTCCAATAAAATTTTTTAACTGTCATTTTAACATTCGACATTGGTTTAGCAGTGAAATATGCTATTCACTATACTGTCAGAGTTCCTAATATTTTTGTGGTAAAGTGCCTTTGAGTACAGTACTATTCAGAGACCCTAACAACAACAAATCTGAACCCTGTTCTATGCCATCCTCATCATCTCTGACAACACTTGAGCCCATTGCCGCAGTCACTGTCATCCATCTCATTGAGTGTCTCCTCCACTGATCCTCCACCTTTTCAAAATTATGTCCCTTTCTAAAGCCTGTACTAGCAACATCTACAAAGTATGTGAGTTGAAGCTTCATCATCCTTGCCTCCAGAGGGTACTCTGGCTGCACTTTTTCCAAAACATACCTCTTTGTTCTTTTGGCAATATTCTTCTACACCACCACAACTCATAGATAGCAATTCTTCTGTTATTATTCATTGTCCAGCTCTCAAACGCATAGCAAGTGATTGAAAAGACAGGGTCTAAATCAAGCGCAACTTAGTTTTCTAAATTACATCATTGTTCCTCAGTAGGAGTTCGTGACTACAGACTTTTCCAGTCAACATGTCTTTATTTCATGTCTGCTGGCACCAAGGGTGTTGGTGGATCCAAGTAAGATGAAATCCTTGACAATTTCAATATATTCTCCATCTATCATGATGTTGCTTATCATCAGTCCAGTGGTGAAAATTTTTGTCTTCTTGATGTTGATATGCAATCCATATTGAAGCTGTGGTCTTTGATCTTCTGCAGCAAGAATTTAAAGTTCTCTTCACATTCAGCAAGCAAAGTTGTATTATCTGCATACTGCAGATTGTTCCTCCTATACTGAAGCTACATTCTTCAGAGAGTTCAGCTTTTCAAATGTTTTGCTTAGCAAACAGATTTAATAGATATGGAGAAAGGATGCAATTCTTATACACACAATTCTGATTTTTAAGCCATCCAGTGTTCTTTTGCTCTGTTCATGCAACTTCTTGGTCTAGATAGAGATTTTGTATGAGCATAATTAAGTGTTCTGAGATTCCCTTTTTTTCTCAATATTAACCATAATTTGTTGCAGACAGGGCAAAGTATTTTTATAATTATTAATAATGAGACACAAGCAAGAATGAGATAAAACAACATAAAACAGTAGTTCTCTACTGAAGCGCCTCAAGCCATGCCTCTCTGCATTTATTGAGAATCATCAGGAAGGTAAAGGAAAATCACAAGGGAGTGTTTGTTGTTATGTGCCATGAGCTTGGGACTCATAGCCACCAGCTCAGGCTGAACTTTTGGCAGTTCTCTGTCAATATAGTGTTTTAGCCATTTTTAAATGATCTTCAGCAATATTTTACTTGAATGTTTAATTAATGACATTGTTTGATAATTGCCACGTTTTGTTGAATCACCTTTCTTGAGAATGGATCTCTTCGAATCAGCCAGACTGTTCTCCATATTTTCTGGCGTAGACTGGTGAGCACATCCAGGGCTGCATCATCATTTGAAACATGTCTATTGATAGTCCATTGATTCCTGGGGCCCTTCCCCACCCCCCATTCGTTCAATGTAGTTTGAACTTCTTCTGTCACTACCCTTGGTTCTTGTTCAAACTGCAAAATTTTTCAATATCAGTAATCCTATTATAATTCATTATATCCTTTTCTGCATTTGTTAACTCCTTTCTCTGGACAATGAGAAACTGGCTTTCAGTATCCTTAGTACATTTACATATTTTATCATCTGTATATGCCCAATTTCTTATGGTTTGCCAGGAGAAAACTGGCTTAATCTTCTAGGGTGTTAACAGCCGCATAAACCCAATGGAATCAGCTATAAGTGTTCTGAAAACAGGATTGCTTTCAGTGCCCATATGGACACCTCCCTAACCTCTCTTTATCTTTGGCACACCAATTCAGATTGTCTCTTTACATGGTCTGACTGACTACCTGTTCAGGCTTAGATACCCCAAACTGAGCAGTCTTCTACACAGATACAGACATTACCTTGCTCTATCTTCAACAAGCCCACTGTAGTCCACAGAATGCCCAATTTTCTGATCCCACCCAAAGATGTTAGGACTGTTCAGGAAGGGAAGGGAACTCATTTTATACTGAGTGCTGACCTATAAACTCTATCAACATAAAGAAATGATGTTAATTATAGAACAGAGTTCTGTTCTTTTGTTCACAGGGTTGCTATGAGTTGTGTTCGACCTGACAACACTTAACCATTACTTAGTGAGACTAGTGTTGTTATATTTTGGAGGAACATTCTTCTACTTTGTATAGCACTCTTTGCCAGTTCGCTGTACTGAGGTACTCTGGGTTTGCTGTGACGCTGAACCTTGTGCCATTGGGGTGTGAAATGCCATAATGGTTTCCCAATGTGGACAGTGTTGGGTCGAGCTTATAGTTGTAAAACAAGTTTAGAAGCAAGAATGGCATCCACTTCCTAAACCACATGCCTAAGGAAACTCTATGAACTTGGAGAAACAATGATAGTTATAAAACAGCATTAAGTCTTTTTTTCATGGAATTGCTATGAGTCATGCTCAACTTGATGGCAATCAACGACAAGAAGGAGAAATTACAGGTCAATCTTACTCAGACATCAGTGCAGAAATCCTAAATAAAATAATAGCAAACTCAATCTAATCATATTGATTTAACATTCCAAATATCTATTCACGTTAATACAATTAGATGCACAATTAATACTATTAGAATCCACACTTATTTAAAAAAACCCTCAAATCCTCTTATTACGCTTAATAAGAATGCCAGTTCTTACTCTATTAACATATACTGAAAGTCCTAGACAGAAATAAGGCTAGCTAGAATTACAAAAAGGAAATAAAAAAAAAAACAATGACGTCTTTACAGCAGTAGACTGCCGCCGCCGCCTCTGGCAGTATGACTAGTGGGTTCAGTCAGTAACTGAGTCTAAGCACGGGACTACCAGCGTTTTTTCAGCTATGATTGTGCAGTAGACAAGAAAGCAACAGAAAACGAACATTTCTCTAGTAAACTGAAAGGAAGAAGAGTCTGTTTAGCCTAGAAAAATGGAAGGAACACCCCCCTCCCTGAGACTGGAGCCCTCATTCTCTTCACCTGAAATAACGTTTTTGACAAAGATACCAAGTTACAATCCTTTAACTATTGAAGCTTGCCTCTTCACCCTGAAAACTATAGTCAAACATCATTCTCTGCTGTTAACGAAACTTTACTTTCTGACTTTGTAACAAAGATGACTTTATCAGTGAAAAGGAAGGAAAAGTTTATCTGTTTTAAGCCTTAAGAGAACTACTACTAGGTTTACTTTGAATTACAGACATTCTTATTTTCCTGTTTCCTTTCAGTCTTTACATGATGTATTGAATGAAAGTATTTTCTCCAATTAAAAAAAGAGAAAGGAAATGAAACTATAATTTTCAGATGACATTATTAGGTCAGAAAAACCAATTTAATAAGGGATTTTTCCCCTCTAGTAACTCTTGTTCAGAGTAGAAACCATTTTAGGTTTCTAGATACACAATTCAGTGACACTGATTACATTCTTCAAATTGTACAGCTCTTCTCACCTTTACCTTTTTTCCTCTTCTATTAACTTACCACACCGTATCCTTGAATTACTTTTGTTAATGTGATCTCACATAGTTTTTTAAGCACATAGTGGTCATGGTAGAGGTAGATATTCTTTACTAGTTAAGCTAGACTAAACTGGTGTAAAAGAAGAAAGAAACAAAACCCAACAAACCCAAAACCAACCACTTTAGATGACATTTCTATTTAAGGTTTAAAGATGATTTTAGAGTAATAGTTTCAGATGTCATCCAGCATCTGAGACTCCACAGACTGGGTTCTATGTGAATTTGATATCATGCTTCTCAATTTCTCTTCCATCAGGATTCTGCTATAAAATCTTTATAATCAAATTGTTCCGTAATGGTAGCCAGGCACCATTCAGTTCTTCTGGTCTTAAAGCAAAGAGAATTGCACATGGAAGCAAGTAATCACACGTATTCTTTCTGACTTTTTGCTGTTGCTCCATGTAAACTGATCAATTGTGCCTTCAATTTTTGCTGCCAGTAAGCTTTTCAGATTCAACAGACTATACAATGAAGTACTATCTATGTTATTAGACCAAAATCTTTTTATTATGGGCTGTTTTATGATACCTGTTTTATGACTATTTATTTCCAATCTTAGTGAAAACTGAAACACATTTCACTATTGAAAATGTTTTGTTAGAGGCATTTTGGTTTAGTTTTTAAATTTTATATTGGTTTGTATACAAAAATTAATATACATTTCCTTTATTCATATTGTGTTTCATATGATCATTCCCATACATTGTGTTTTCTAAAATTAATCACCATTGATTTATGCTCACCACTATCCCATCTTTTCAGGTCCCCACTGTATCTTTCTTTCATGTTTCCTTCATCCCCTCCCTCTGCTCAACAAACTCTGTGACCCCGTGATTTTCCCGTTGTCCATCCCCAGCATCCCACCTCCCTCCCCTTCCCCTCTTGCACTTCTATATACATCTTACTTCTTATTCTTAGACTTTTACAAGAATGGTCTTAAGCAGTATTTGCTCTTTTGAGACTAAGTTCACTAAGCATAATGCTCTCTAGTCTCTCCCATGTTAATGTAACATTTTTCAAAACCATTGCTCCTGAGTGCTGCATAGTATTCCATCTTGTGAATGTACCACAATTTCTCAATCGATTCATTTTTGTGTGTGTGTGTGTGTGGACATTTGGGCTCTTCCCATGTTTTTGTGACTGTGAATAATGCTGCTACAATCATTGGTGTACAAATCTCCATTGTGTCTCAGTTCTAATTAGCTGCTCCTTGGGAGAAGGATGGGCAATCTCCTCCTTGAGATTAACTGTCTCTGAAAACAGTCAGAGGGTCAGCTATGGGTTAGTTCCAACTTGACGATAAAGAACAAACAATAACATTGTTGTGTGCCATTGAGTCAGAACTGATGTGGAGCTGCTAGTGGATTCGAACATGCCTTCAGGATTGCAGTGCAGATTCTTACCAGTAGGCCACCAGAACAAATGGCAAGAAGCTGCATTACAGTCTTGAAGGCATGAGTTCAAATTCACCAGCTGCTCCTCTGGAGAAAGATGGACAGTTTCCTCCTATGCAATTAAAATTCGCTGGAGGGTGAGCTATGTGTTGGCTCTGATTCCACATTACACAACATTGTAAATGGTATTATTTTCTTAGTTTCCTTATCTGTATTTTCTTTGTTACTGTGGAGGAATCCCAATGACTTGTATTTTGATCTTGTATCCTGCCTCTCTACTAAATTGGTCTATTAGACCTAACAGGCTTTTTGTTGAATCCTTGGGGTTTTCTGTATATACCATCATATTATCTGCATATAGCGACAGTTTAACCACCTCTTTGCTGATCTGGATGCCTCTTATTTCCTTCTCTTGTATGGCCCTAGCAAGTACTTCCAATACAACATTGAATAGGCATGGTAAAAGTGGGCTTCTTTATGTGATCCCTGTTTGTAAGGAGAATGCCTTTAATGTTTCTGCATTAAGAATGATGTTGGCTCTTGGTTTTGCATATTACTTTTCACTATGTTGAGGAAATTATCTTCTATTTATGAAATCATGTAGTTCTTGTTAATGTGATGAATTATGTTGGTTTTTTTATGTTCAACAATCCTTGCATACCTATTATGAATCCAACTTGGTCATAAAAAATGAATTTTTTGGGGGGTGGATTCAGAATTTTAAGGATTTTTGCATCTGTGTTTGTTAAAAGATATTGGTCTGTGTTTGGGGGGGTAATATCTTTGGTTTTCTTAGGATTGTGCTTGCTTCATAAAATGGCTTTGGAATTGTTCCTTTTTCTATTTTTGGAAATAAGTAGAATTGATGATAGATCTTCTCAGAATGTTTGGTTGAATTCTTGCTGGAAGTTTTTATAGACACTTTTATCAGATGAATATCCCCTTCATACAGACTTTTGTATTTTTCAGCAGTAATTAAAAAATGAAATTTAAAAAATAACATTCATAATTGAATAACTCGAAAAAGAAAAATCCTAAAATTTACAAGAGCTTTATCCATACACACAATAAACAGTTTCAGCAAAAGATTCAAAATTATAAAGATGTTAGTTCTTTCTGAATCATCAGTGAATGATCATTAGAATGATCAGTGAACCAGATGGCTCTGCTGGAGAAGGGGGGCCAGTCTCCTCCTGTACCAGTCAGATCTGATTTAACGGTACACACACACACACACACAAAATAACAAAATTTAAAAAAAAAATTTATAATAAAAAAAGAATGATCAGTGAAATCCTTCTTTAGGACCCTTCATGAAGAATGAATAAGAAAAGATCAATCATAAGCAAAAAGTATAAGCACCATTAATTCACAGTAATGCTGTAACAAAACTTGAAGGTTTGATTTTCAATTTAGGTCCAGTATGGTAGTCATTACTAGGTGCCATCAAGTCAAGTATGACTCACAGTGACTCTATGAACAACAGTTCAAAACCTTCCCCTATCCTGCACCATCCTAACATCACATCAATCCATCTACTTTCGAGGATCTTTTCATTGACTGTCTTTCCCAGCATGTTATCTTTTTTTCCCTGACAGTATGCTCAAAGTATTAGAGATGAAGTTTCACCCTTCTTGCCTCTAAACAGAACTCTGCACTGCCTCCAAGACAGATCTGCTTGTTCTTTAGCAGTCCATGAGATATTTAATCCTCTTTGCCAGCATCACATTTCACAGACATCAAGAACTTCTTTGAATTTCCTTATTCATTGTCCAACTTTTAGATGCATAAGCTACTAAAAATTACCTGGCTTGGCTCAGGCACACCTTAGTCTTCAATCTGACATATTTGCTCTTTAGAATTTTGGAGTGATATTTGAAAGGGAATTTTCCCAATTTAACAAGCCTTGATTTCTTGATTACTGTTACAATCTTTCCCCCATCAATCATGATGTTGTCTGTTGATCTAGTGATGAGGATTTTTCTTGATGTTAAGATGTAACCCATTTTGAAGGCTATAGTCTTTTGACTGTCCTCAATAAGTGGGTCAAGTCTTTTTCCCTTTCTGTAAGCAAGGATATATCATTTGTATAGTCCAAGTTGATCATAAGTTTTCCAATTTTTATGCCATTTTTCATCAATGATTTGCTCAGCATTTATTGAATAGGAATTAGTATGGAGAAAGCATACAATCTTGAGTCACACTTTTTCTAATTTTAGACCATGCAGTGTTTTCCTTGTTCAAGTCTGTGGTCTACTGGGGTATTGTGGGTCTACTGTTTAAAAATTCCTTTCCTCTTAGGCCATTACCCTAAATTCCATCATGTGGCCAGAAGAGAGCATGCAGAAAGAACGGATACATGCTGAGGCTCCACCCTACCTGAAGGCAAGACTCAAACTGTATCTCTTAGCACATGGGCTATGCTCCAGCACTCCTATAAGAGAACTTCATCTGGGACATCTGCTGACTCTCAGCCCACTTGCCTATAAAAGTGCCTCAAATCTGATTCAGCCACTGGCTTGCTATTCACCAGCATCTTTGACATTTATCAGACTACATCAACAACTACATGAGCCATTTTCTTCCTTCCCTTTCCTGTGACAGTTGAGTTTCTGGTGAGTTATAGAACCCAAAGACACAAACGTTAATTAAGGTGGGCTGGGGGTGGTGGGTGGGGAGAGAAGGAACAGTTAATGCTGGAAGTGATGGAGTGGTACAGCAGATTGAGCATTTGGGACAATTCCAACTGCTGCCTTTGTAGTTACTAATCTGGTACTAATCTTTGTAGAATGAATTCTTTCTATGTATAGGTTTCCCATGAGGACAATTAAATGGTTATATTCTCATTCTCAAATATTAGCCATAATTTGTTATAATCCACCCAGTCAAATGCCTTTGCAAAGTCAATAAAATACATGTAAGCATCTTTCTGGTATTTGCTTTCAGCTAAGATCCCTCTCCCATCACTAATGATATCCTTCACTCCAAAGGCTCTTTAGAATTTAGCCTCAATTTCTGGAAGTGCCCTTTAATGTACCATACCAGCTAGTTTTGAATAATCTTCAGCAAGATTTTACTTGAACGTGCTATTAATGACAACTGTTCAGGAATTTCCACATTCTGCTGGAGCACCTTTTTTTAGTCCCATTTTTGGGGGATGAACAAATATGGATCTCTATATTGTTGTTGTTAAGTGCCGTGGAGTCACAGGCGACTCATAGCGACCCTATGAAGGAGAGTCCTCGACGCTTGGGTGCCTTTCATCCTCTCTCCAGTTTCATAGGGTTTCCAGAGGCAAGCTATTATGGAAGTGGATGCCACTCCTCATTCCACACTTGTTTAATCGGGGAGCTCCACCCCACTCTCAGGCTGCATTGGGTAGCCAACCATTAACGCATTTGACACATCAGTGTCACAGTGTTCAGCCTCACAGCAACCACAAGTGACCACAGGATGGCAACTTGGACACCAGGGCTATACGACCTAGAGGAATGTCTGAACAAAAACAATGAAAGACTGCCCGAGGGCCCTTTTGGGCTTGAAGCCGCTGCTGCCTTCAACCCAAGGCCAAGGGTGGCTTCCCTGGCTCCTGGAGGCAGAGTTGCCCCTCTCCAGAGACCACCACAACACAACACAACACAACTCCCACGTACTCCATGCTCTCTGGCCAGAGGATCACAGCCACCCTAGGTGGGGCAAACCTGGGCAATTATGGTCGTCTCCTCTCTCCTCCTCTTCTCCCTTGGGGCTTGAAGCCGCCACTGCCTTCAACCCAAGTGCTGTGTACGTGGGAGTTGTGTTGTGTTGTGGCGGTCTCTGAAGAGGGCGACTCTGCCTCCAGGAGCCAGGGAAGCCACACTTGGCCTTGGGTTGAAGGCAGCAGCGGCTTCAAGCCCCAAGGGAGAAGCAGCAGCAACAGCTTTAGCCACCTTAATTATAATTAGAGGCTAGTCAGGTTATTATAATTTTGCTTTATTACTGGTATTTCAGAAGCTCCCCAAGTACTGATAGCAGGTAAGAACAATACTTATAAGAATGGGCGATTATGGCCGTCTCCTCTCTCCTCTTCTTCTCCCTTGGGGCTTGAAGTCCCTGCTGCCTTCAACCCAAGGCCAAGCGTGGCTTTCCTGGCTCCTGGAGGCAGAGTCGCCCCTCTCCAGAGACCGCCACAACACCACACAACTCCCGCGTACACCATGGATCTCTATACGGCCATGTAAATGTTTTCCAAATTTCTTGCCATAGACTAGTCAGCACTTCCAGGGCCGCATCTGTTTGTTGAAACATGTCATTTGGTATTCCATCAATTCCTGGAGCCTTGTTTTTTGGTGATGCCTTCAATCCATTTTAAGAATTCCTTCATTACCATTGGATCTCGGTCATATGTTACTTTCTGAAATTCTTCATTGTTGACCATTTCTTTTTGGTACAGGCACTCTGTATTTCTTCCACCTTCTTTTGATGCTTCCTGCATCATTAAAGATTTTGACCATAGAATCTTTTAGTATTGCACCTAGAGGCTTGAATTTGTTCAATTCTTTCAGCTTAAAGAATGCCAGCATGGTGGTGGTTAAGTATTGTGAAGTCGATTATAGTTCATAGCACCCTTGTTCATAGGTTGCTATGAACTATAATTCTGTGGAATTTTTCATCCAGCCACTGACTTTTAAAAATTATAATACTTAATTCATTTCTGACAAAATATGCAATTCAGTGACTGGTTACAATTAACTCACATTACTTAGCAACAGTACTTAAAATTTTTAGATTTGAGAAGAGGATACCTCTACAGTTTGAGAAACTCATCTAGCAATAAAAACGTTGCAGATTTCTAAAAGAGGATCGTAAAAAAGTGCATACAAAAGTTACTAGTTCTCCCATTGTGCTAATGTTTCAAATTTTAACATTAGTTTCTGCATGAAATTGATAAAATCCAAAATTTGAAATATGCTTACTTTTGTGATAAATTGCATAGTATTTAGTGTTCTGCCAATGATTATTTTTAAACTACTTCCTTTAAAAAAACTGACTCATCCTATATCCTTTTCTGGTTCATAAGCATGATGGTTAGGAATTCATACTTCTGTATGATATGTGCCACCTTTTAAACCTTGTTACAACATAGGCAGTACCCATCTGACATGAAAAAAAAATTGACCTATCCTAATAGTTAAATAGCAATTCATTAATAATTTAAAACAGGGAAAAGTTCCATCCCAAGTGTACACTTTTAAACAAGATTCAACATCTTTTATTTACATATTTGTGACACACATTAATGATCTCATACAAGTAACTAAATATGTAATAGTGGAGAGGGTGGAACATTAAGACAAAATGACAAATTTTTGTCATATTAAAGTACATTTTCATCAAATGAAAATAACCAAGTAGCCATTATAATATTATGGGCTGTATGTCGATTCACTTCTTAAAACTCAAAGTCAGCCACACAGCTATTAAGCAATGGGAAATTTGCAAATGCAAATACTATACATGTGCAGGTATAATGCATGCATGGCCATCACATTTATCCTTTATCTTTAAAGCCATTTTCAAAGAATATGTATTTCAATAATATATGTACATCAAGGCACATTCTTTTCTTGTGCTTTAGGAATAATTTACATGTGATTTGCTTCTTTCTTCATTTTATACCTATTAATAGTTTCTAACACTTAAAAAAAATCATTTAACAATTAAACCTATGCGGGTAATTCCTTAGAAAAGTGGGATCTCTTTACTATTATTTTGAAAATCAGAAAACTGGACAGATTCAATGTGGGAAAAATTAAGCATGACTTAACAGAATTTAGTTTTCAGATAATTTTTTAAAAATAATTTACTTTAGGTCATTTGGTGGACCATAATAATTTCTTTAAGTAATAAAATAAGGATTGCATTAAAGAATTTTCAGTATTTCTCAAATTATTTGAGAAGTATATGGCATCAGGAGATTACCACAAAGATCTGTATTGTTGCTTTCTTTCTAAACTGTACCTTTAACAAATTTAACAAGTAAGCATGATAACAATAGCTGGGAATATAAAAGCTTAGTTTTAACTTGTTTAGCAAAAGATCTAGATTCCTTTTTGTTTGTATTCTCATGGCTTGCCTTACTTGCCTTGAAAGATAGTACACTAAGGCTGTATAAAAGGCATTTCATGCATGTTAACAGCATTTTTTTAAAGTTAGCTATTAATTTATGGTTTCCCAACATAGGTAAGTACACTGTGCAAACTTGATTATACAACATGTAACTTACTAAATGCTTGAAAACAGAAGAAGATCCTTGACTTAGAGAGGGTTAAAATAAATAGTAAGTCAACAATCACAGATCTGAAGTATTTAAAAACTGTACTATTCATATACAGTCTACATTAAAATGCTTTATATTAGAATTTTCATCTAGGAGTGGGGCAAATGAAATAATAGATTTACCTCTTTATTTTGAGGTTAAAAAGAAAAGACTATTGGTACAGCTTTTTAAATGAAAATTATATAATAATGTCAAAAAAACAAATGAAACAGAACAGTTTTTAATTCAGTACAGTCTTTTATAAACTTTATAAAAAAATTTATACCATGATAAACCACTACTATCAAACTGATTTTCAATTCCTTTACAGTAAATGGACTTTTTTTAGAACCCATTGGCCAAACCATTTAGAAATGTCACAAAATTAGCAAACAGCCCAGAGCTTGACATACAAACTCCAAGTGGATAGTCACCTGGTATTGTAAACAAATGTTTAATGAGTTCAATGTACACAAGAGGCCATTTCTTTTTAATCTCCATTACTATATTCATTCTGTTTCTGAAATATGTGCAACCTCTACTTCAACAGTTTGAATAGCCTCTGCAACTTCAGAGAGTTTCTGTCCTTGCTGCTGTGCCAATACGTAATTAACCACTTGCATAATACTTTGGTCAGAAAGTGTTGATACCGATGGACATTCTTCAGTAGCTGCAACAGCTTCAAGAGCTTCCATAGTTCCTCCAGTCACAACTACAGTTTCAATTTCTTGAGGGCCCGTGCTCTCTTGTTCTTGCATATCTGTTAAGATACTAACAGCATGCTCCACTTGAGTTCCTTGGTTGTGAAACTGAAGGGTGTCTTTTTCCAGCATAATTTTGCAAGGCACATAATCCCTGTGGAATTTAGTCATATGTTTGCGGAGTGTCCGTGCATCTATGTAGGCTTCAGTACAAACAGGACAGACATATGGCCGCTCCCCAGTATGTGTTCTGACATGACGTTTCAGAGACCGGGCATCAGCCCAAGCTACTCCACAAGTTAAGCACTCAAATGGCTTGACTCCTATTAAAAAACAGCAATAGTGGGGTTGGTGAGATACAAATACCAAAATACATTCAGGTTTCTCTTTAAAATCAGTAGCCTTTCTATCTTGATTCTGACTATGTTTTATTCAGGACTTCTAATTAACTTAGAATAAATGACAATCTTTCTAAAGATGTGCCCATGAGTATAAGTTACTAAAACACAAATCTGATTTAAATGTTTCCATTTATAATCTCATTTCATTTGCACAGCAATTCTTTAATGAATAAGAAAACCCTAGCATAAGGAAAACAGGTTTCAAGTATTTGGTGTAGATAAAATGTTGATATAGAATTACCTTAATTAAAAAAAAAGAATATACATCTAACAATTAGATAATTGGTTCAAAATCACCTGTCTGAACTAAGCATTCATAAAAAATCAAATAGAATTACTACCTTCATGGTTGTTCATGTGTCTCCTATACTCTCTGAGCTGAGTGAATTTTTTTCCACACTGTTCACATACTCGTTCCAGGTTTTGCTTTGCTCTTCCTTTTTTCCCATGAGTAGCCTTTTTTACATGCCTTCTGAACAATGCTTTTTCATAAAATTCTTTGCCACATATATTACACCTAAGAGAGTGAAGAGGAAAAATATCCTAAATAATTTTAAGATTTTTTTCAAAACACCAAGAGCCTTCAGAATCAGTCCAACCATGTGTCTGTGTCTATCTGATTTACCCACCTGTAAGGCTCAGTGACAGAATGAGACTTCACATGAGAATACCAATCTTTCTTCCAACTATAGCATTTATCACAAAACTGGCACTGGAATGGCTTCACACCAAGATGTTTGTTCATGTGCTGGCGAAGATCTCTAGCTTCAAAGAAACTTTTTTCACATCTGCAATAATAAAGCTCAATCACCAAATGGATCATCATCTTATTCCTTTAAAACAAGTTTCTAAGAACTCAATTTACTTGGATTTCTAGAATCCACTGTCAAATTACCTTAATGGAAAACAAAAGAATATCCTAGCATTGCAACCTTGTATCAAGGCTGCAGAAGTTCAATTTATTCTATCTCTAAAGTTATTACCAAATTATTTAAGTCGACCAAATCAGAGAATCTCAGGGAGTTACTGGTAAAGAATGATGCTTTTCAACTGTGGTACTGGCGAAGAATACTGAATGAAGTGCCAAAAAGAACAAAAAAAGTCTGTCAGAGGAAGTTCAAAGGGTGCTCCTAAGAGAAAAGGAGGTAAAACTTCATCTATTTTTGGCATACCATTAGGAGGGATCAGTTCTTAGAAAAAGGCATCACGCTAGCAAAGGCAGAGGGTCAGAGAAATTAAGGAAGATCTCAAAAAGCTGCAATGATGCAGTGATTTTAATAATGGGCTTGAGCATATCAGAGCTTGTGAGGATGGAGCAAAATAAAGGCAAGATTCACATCTGCTGTTTATAGGGTCTCGATGAGTTGAAGTTGACCTGACACCTAACAGCAACTAGTGAAAAGTCATGACTACCTGGAAGCTGAGATGACATGATGCTTAAGAGCTGCCACTATTTCAACTTTCTGTTACTATTGTTAGGTGCCACTGAGGTGGATCGGTTCGTAGCTAACCCTCTAGTGGATTTTTAGAAGTTGTATATTGCACAGGAGGAGACTACTCATTCTTCTCCCATGGAGGAGCTAGTGGATTTGAACCACCTACCTTTGGGAGGGTTGAGGGACAGTGCAGTGGAGGAAAACCCTCGATGAGATGGCTTGATCCAGTTACTGGGGTAATGGGAGGTGTGTCAGAGACAATTAAGATTGGCTCAGGATAGAGCAGGGTTTAGGGCTGTTGTACTTAGATGGGATCTCTGTGACTCACAGTGATGGCACATAACAACCACCACCACACCACCTTTGGGCTGCGAACACTTCTTAGCCACTAGGAATCTGAGAGGCACTCTGGTGGCCTAGTGGTAAGAAGCTGTGCTGCCTACCCAAAGACAAAAGGTTCAAATCTCCCAGCTGCTCCATAGAAGAAGACAAGCAACCTTCTCCTGTGTGATTTACAGTCCCTGATAACAGCTGCAGTGTCAACGATGAATTGGTTCTGATTCAATGGCACATTACCACCTCCACCACTACCACTTTTAGGTTGGCAGCACAACTTCTTATTCACTAGGACTCTGAACCCAGTTTAGACTCTGAACCCTCTTTAGACTTCACTTTTTCATTCAAGCCAGTTAAGGGTGCCTTTTCGTTCATCTACAACTGAAAATGTCATCATAGTATATGTCTTTTTGTAAAACAACCCTGATGAGGATGACAGCAACAAATATGGCTGAATAGGAAGCTCTGAAAGCCCACCACAGAAAATAAGTTAGGAAAAACTGTCAGAATGAACTCTATCAAAACTTGGGAATATAAGTTTACAGGAAGCAGACAATTGCTTAAGAAAAATTTATTTCATTAAGAGAGCTTTATGAAATTTTACTTCCTGATCCTCAATGGGGCAGCAATCTTGAACATAACAGTCCTACCACAAAACGAGATAAAGGTATACAACCCAACTGAAAAATGGGCACAGGGTATGAACAGACACTTCACCAAAGACATTCAGATGGCGAGCAAACACATGAAGAAACGTTCAAATCTCTAGCTCTAAGAGAGATGCAAATCAAAACTATGAGATATCTCATCCCAGTAAAATGGCAAAATTCAACAAAGCAGCAAACAACAAATGCTGGCGAGACTATGGAGAAACTGGAACCCTTATTCACTGTTGGTGGGAGTGTAAAATGGTGCAACCGCTCTGGAAGGCACTTTCTCAAAAAGTTGGAAACAAGATACCATTTAACCCAGCAATTCCACTACTAAGAATATACCCTAAAGAAACCATAAGTGCCACCCCAAGCAGATATGCACACCAGGTTTATTGTGGTGTTGTTCACAATTGCAAAGAGTTGGAAACAACCCAAGTGCCCATCAACAAATGAATGGATAGAGATGCTATGGTATATTCACACAATGGAATACTACGCAGCACTGAAAAACAAGGTAGTCATGAACTATTATACAAAATGGATGATCCTGGTGGACATTATGCTGAAATATCTCAGTCACAAAAGGACAAATCCTGCATAATGTCACTGTTATAAGACTGACATTAGGGTTGGGGAGAAACTAAAAAAAGAGGGGATAAATAATGTACACTGCATTGAAACAGAAGAGGGAGAGAACTGCTTAAAAAGAATATATGATTAGGTTTTATTTGCATGACAACAGTCCAGAATAAGCTGCATAGTAGAAGTGGACTGGGGATTTTATAACAATGAAAGATACATTTTTCCCCTCAAAAGAAAAGCAAACTGGGGGAGGGGTGGGCAAGGAGGAAAATGTGCAAGAATAAATGAATGGAAATCCATGTTCTCTATAAAATTGCATTAAAATCTCAATTACCGAAAAAAAGAAAATAAAAGAAAGAAAGAAAAAAAAAAAAGAAAATAATAATAGTCCACCTTCTCAACATAGGTATCAAATACGAGAAGTTGAAGAACGGATCCTACTAAGGTACATGTGTTAGCTGATGACACCTGGGGGCAAAGAGTAATATTCATATGGTTGAGAGTAATGGCTTGGGGATCTGGTGCTTTTGAAGAGATGCTCTGTTATGTCCCGATGATTTTGATTCATGTTGTTGTGGTTGTTAGGTGCTGCCCAGTCAACTATGACTTATAGTTGCCTCAGGAACAACAGATAGCAGCCTTTGCCCTATCTCTGCCATGCTGGAACCCATTGTTAAAGTCACTGTGTCAATCCATTTCATTGAGAGTCTTCCTCTTTCTTTTTAACCCTCTACATTCCCCAGTATGGTGTCTTTTTCCAAGGACAGGTTCCTCCTGATAACATGCCCCAAGTATGAGAAACAAAAATTTCACCATCCTTGCCTCTAAAGAGCACCCACATTGCACTTCTAATTCATAGGAACCTTACACAACAGAATGAAACAGTGCCATTTCTTAGGCTGTTATCTGTATAAGACCATCTGTCTTCTTCAGTGAAGATTCACACAGACAAACTTTCTGTTATTAGCCAAGTGTTTAAGCACTGTGCCACCAAGAGTTTGAAAAGCGTTTCTAATTTTCTGGGACTCTAGAAGGTTACACGTTATGCTGTAGCTGGGCTGGGCCCATGCTTAAAAAAAGATGTGACAACCCAGATGCCCATCAACAAAAGAGTGGGTAGAGAAGCTGTGGCATATTCGCACAATGGAATATTACGCTGCATTGAAAAACAAGGAACTCATGCAATATTATTCAAAATGGGTG
>NW_006399835.1:12156547-12163887 GCF_000299155.1 Elephantulus edwardii | reverse complement strand
AGAGGGGTGCAACAATGAATGAATGGAATTCCAAAATCTCTGTAGATGTTCATTGAAATGAAAAATAAAGACATTAAAAAAAAAAAAGATCTGAGAAAGTACTGAGCTCTAACTTCTGGCTGACCTTCAGGCTCAGCATAAGCAGGAAGTATAGACTAAGATAGAGTTAGTAAACCAGCTGGCTGAATACTGAAGACGTTCTGGAATTAGGAAGCTTTGGAAAATGAAAATGGAGGGATAAAAGTAATCTGCAGGAAGTCTGGGGCTTAAAGGAACTGTCAAGAAAAGAAATTCTGAGGGAGCTCTGGTGGCCTAATTGCGAAAAGCTGCACTGCAATCCCAGAGGTACACAGTTCGAATCTTCCAGATACTCTACTGAAGAGGGAGGGGCAATCTCCTCCTGTGCCAGTCAAATCCGATTTGATGGTACAAACACACAAAAAAAAATAGTAAAATTTAAAAAAAAAATAAATTCTGGCTAGTAGTAAGGATTCTTCTTTCCTACAGTTGCCAATACAAGTAGTACATTTGGCAAATCTTTCTAAATTTTGAATTTTATTTATATGGCATGTGGTTTTTAGCTCAATAATGTGGTTTTAAAGTAAGAGTAAGAAGCCACATTTAGGCAAAAATAAAAACAAATGAATCTGATTAAAGTCAAGTAAATTTCCCCACCCTCCATCAGTTAGTTCTTCATCTTGTTCACCAACTCCCTCTGATAAGTCATCGTTGCCAAGTCTATGTGAGGCTGGGACAGCCTGGGCAAGGCTTCTTTCCTGAAAGAAAGGAGGAAGCCTGGCCTCTCACTACTCTAGGTTCGTGTAAGGGCAGATGGAGGAGGCTGAGCCACCACCCAGGAAAGCAAGCCAAAGTAAATTATCATTAATATTATCACTGAATATTTTTTTTACTGAAAACAATTTTCAAATAGCTTGAGTAAGAATCCAAAGACATTAACAACGAATGTGTCACATATGAACTACTTACTGAGTACAATGATAACCTCGAACCTCAGGCTTTGGCTGATGCTTCTTAAGGTGCTTGCTGAGTCCAGAGCCCCTATGAAATGACTTTCCACAAATTGAGCAAAGGTATTTTGACTCTCCTGCAAAAGATAAATAACATGTCACAAATCTTCCATAAAGTCCATCCAAAAGAATTATATATTTCAGAAGTTATCTTAACACAGAAACTCTAATATTTGACAGCAATCTTGTAAAAATAACACATTTTATGCTGCAGTGAATTATTTAATATAGCCATTATTATAGTCATCATCTTTTTATTTTCTATTAACTGGGTGGGAATATGCAAATTAGGTGCTATAGTCCACTATGGGTCTTGGATATATTCCTAATAATGTGACTAAGGATCATGGCACTCTATTTTTGGAGGGAGGATTTGGACAAAGCAAGTAGGTATATAGAACCCTAACAAGGGTGTTGGTTCTGTTTTGTCATCCTGCTAGGCTTAAAAGAATGCCAATCTCAGAGCAGAAATAGGACCTCAACTATCAAAAAAGAGCTGAGAGTGGACTGAATCCTTTGGACCGAGAGCCAGTGTTGATAGCACTGAGAGCCTCTTAGATCCACAAGACAGAGAGAAGTGGTAGCAGCTAAACAATGGCAGCAGAATCATGAAAGTGGCAGGAAAGGGCAACTTCAGGAAGGTGGCTTGCTGGTACAGGGTGGTGTTGGTAGTTGTAAATGTGTGTGCATGCACTCACGCATGCCTCTGATCATTTATTAGCAGAGCTGAAAGACCTCTGTGATACTTGCCTGAGCAAGGGGAGGTCAGGATGGCTAACAAGGTCCTCTGGGAAATGAGCATGTTATCATGTGGTGAACACCCTAGTTTACCCTTCTCACACAGGCCAAAGAATTGTACCCAACAGGTGAGATATAGAATGGTATTCAAGTACCAAGGGATTACAGAGTACAGCAGTTTTAGTGTTTCTTGGGAGAGCAGACTTCGGTGTCTGGAGCATTAAAGTAAAGACAGGGGCCTTTTATTAGAGCACAGGAACGAGAAGAAAGAGATGAGACAGAAATGTGGATAAATAGTAATGATAGATTTATTAGAAAGTTACATCAGCAAAGGGATGGACCTTCCTCCTAGAAAGAAGATAAGGCCTCCTGTTTGGAAGGTGAATCTCTATTTAGGGCTCATTCTCTCAGTGTACCTTGAGGCTCAGGCCTGAGTCAATGAGACAATGCCACAGAGTTCAAAGTTTGGTGGGCAAGTCTCCTTCTGGTACCTGTTTTCTGATGTCATTCAGGCCCAAAGTGTCCACTTCTTCTGACATCACTCATGCGCCCGAGTACTATTTCTATATATGCCAATATCTGCTTCCTGGCTCTGGTGTAACTTTGTCTTCCCCATATCATTGGTTCTAATCCTACCAAGCATGTGTCGGGGTGAGGGTGGGGTGGCGGCAGCAGGCTAGGTCCAGGCTGACTAAGGAGCTGTAAAGAAGCTGTCCTGATGTGAAGAACTATATGGCTCGAGTTTTTGCTGATCCTGAATTGTAATCTGGTACTTTCCTAATAAACCAGTAACTTTGAGTGGTTTTGTCACTGTAACAAATTATTGAATTATCAAAGCCAGTTGTGGTTGTTGTTGTTGTGTACCATAGAGTCAGAACCAATTCATAGCCTCCAGTGGGTTTTCATAGGCAGTTAATCACAGGGGAGGAGATTGCCCATCCTACTCTTGCAAAGCAGCTGGTAGCCTTGAACCATGTGCCTTTGGGATTGCAGTGCAGCTTCTTGCCACTAAAGCTGCTCCCTTTGAAAGCCAGTTTGTTGTTGTTAAGAGCCGCGAGTCGCTTGCAACTCATAGTGACACCATGTACAAGAGCCCTAAATCCTGCTCTATCCCGTGCCAACCTCACTGTCTCCGACACACCTACTCCCATAGAAGAGGCTGATGGGTGCCAGAACTGGTAAAAAGGTGGTAGGACAGAGTTATAGCTGGCCCTTGCCTCATAGCTATCAGCCTTGAGGTGTTAATGATGATAAAGATATCATATCCCTCTTAAGAACCACCAGACCATTGTTGCACTTCTCAACCATAGTACTAGCAAAGATTAGTGCCCCAAGAATGTGATATGTTTGCATAATCTCTGGGTTACAGTAGTAACAGAGGTGAATACAAATTCTAGACCACATGACTAACCTTCATCAGCCATTTCCACACACTTGCTTTAAAGGATTTGGAAATCAGTCTGTATGAACTAAAAGTTCTAACAGAATTATAAGCCACTTACTATGTTAGCTTTTATAGTCTGTCTAATGCTTCACTACTGTAAAGAAAGGTTATTTCTTTAGTGACTAAATAGCCATAAATTAACTCCCAGCACATGATCTTCCCACACTAAGGAAACAATGTTTTCACACAAAATCAGACAATAAAACAAGGTTTACTAAAACTTTAACTTCAAGCCCTTGTTAATTAAAAAAATTATTATTTCCAATATAACTTCAGTATGTCAGCCTAATAAACTAATATTAAGGATGCCAATATAAATTTCCCATTACCTGTGTGAATACTCATGTGTTCTTGAAGACTTCGTTTGGTAACAAATGATTTAACACATAGTTCACACTGAAACTGCTTTTGAGATTGGTGGAGACTCTGGTGTAATTTTAGGCCATGTTTATAGATAAAAGCCTTTCCACAGACCTAAGATAGAATAGAGATGTTTAAAACAGTAAAACAAAAGATATGAATTATATGTGAAATACAGGAGCAGAGAAATTATCATATTGCTTTAAATAAAACTTTGTAAGTAAGATGACAAAGTGAATGTTAAAACCACATATGCCAAGGATATTAGCTGGTTGACTCCCGTTTGCTCAGTACTTAAAATACTATTAATGTTTTCTTGTATCTCCGATCTCTGGAGGGGCAACTGAATCTCGTTCTGTTCCTGTAGAGTGGTATACAATATTTTATAAAACCAAATAAACCACTAAACCCATTGCCATTTGTAAAAATGCTTCCATATGGACCACATTTTGTGAGCAGGGATGCACCAAAAGACCAGAGACTAAATTAATTCTTAGTATTTAAACATAAACCAAGACTGGCCAATAACCATTCTACAATAACAGTCTTATATAATATTTATCCTTGTGGGACTGAGTTAGTTCACTCAACATAATGCTCTCTAGTCCCTCCTCATAAACTGACTGATAATGCAGCAAAAGAGCTCACTTTAGCCTCATGTAATAAAAAAATTCCAAAGACATAACCTATGAACTTTAATAAATCTTGTTGTTGTTGTGTGCCGTCGAGTCGTTTGCGACTCATAGCGACCCTATGTACAACAGCCCTAAACCATGCTCTATCCTGTGCCAATCTCATTGCCTCCGACACAGCCATCCCGATTTCCCCAGTCACTGAATCAATCCACCTCATAGAGGGTCTTCCCCTCCTGCGCTGTCCCTCCACTCTGCCCAGCATGATGTCCCTCTCCAAAGACCTGTCTCTCCTTACAACATGTCCACAGTATGTCAGGCGAAGCTCCAGAATCCTTGCCTCAAAGGAGCAGCCTGGTTTAACCCTCCCTAGGATGAATCTATTTGTTTTCTTGGCAGTCCATGGTACATTCAATACTCTTCTCCAGCACCACAGCTCAAAGGCATCAACTCTCCTTCTGTCCTCCCTAGTCACTGTCCAACTCTCTGATGCAAAACAAGTGATTGCAAAGACCAGGGCCTGTATCAGGCACACCTTAGTCTCCAGAGAGACACCGTTGCTCTTGAGTACTTTAGAGAGGTCCCTAACCGCAGACTTTCCCATCACAATACGTTTTTTGATTTCCTGGATACTGGTGCCAAGAGTGTTGACTGTGGAGCCAAGGAAACTGAAGCTGTGAACAATTCAATCTCTTTGCCATCCATCCTGATGCTACCGATTGGTCCAGTGGTGAGAATTTTTGTCTTCTTGACATTGAGCCTCAGTCCATATTGAAGGCTGCAGTCCTTGACCCTCTGCAGTAAGTGCATGAGGTCCTCCTCAGTTTCAGTGAGCAGGGTTTTGTCATCTGCATAACGCAGATTGTTGATAGATCGTCCACCAATCCTAATGCCACGCTTCTCCTCATAGAGCCCAGCCTCTCGGATAATCTGCTCTGCATACAGGTTGAAAAGGTATGGAGACAGGACACATCCGTGGCGTACACCCTTCCCAATTTTGAACCATGCAGTGTTGCCCTGCTCTGTTCTGACGACTGCCTCTTGGTCCAAGTATAGGTTTCACATTAGCACGATTAAATGTTCTGGGATTCCCATTCTTCTCAGAGTCAGCCACAGTTTGTTATGATCCATGCAGTCAAATGCCTTTGCATAATCAATGAAACACAGATAGACATTCTTCTGGTATTCCCTGCTTTCAGCTAAGATCCATCTAACATCAGCAACAATATCCCTAGTACCACGACCCCTTCTAAACCCAGCCTGGACTTCTGTTGTTGTTGTTGTTAATAAATCTACCTGTAACGGTTTCTCAACTGAACTTCTGTCCACATGCACACTGTAAAGTGGAATCACAAAAACTATCCCCCTTAAAAGTAAACATAAATAATATATATAATCTTTCATTTGTTTAAAAAAAAAATTCCAAAGAGAAATATAAGAAATCTCAATAGTTCCGAAACTGTTTAGCTAGTTAGTCCCACTAAGCTTATCTTCTGGACCCTAAAAAGAAGTTCTATGAACATTCTAAATAATTTAATTTCATACTACAGCTTCCCACAGCAAATTAAAGAATTCAGTAAGAAAATAATCACCATTGACCTGAGCAACAAACTGAAAGGAGCCCCAGATTTTATCCTGACATTTTATAAGAAGGGAATTCCAAAATATACATCAACCAGTCCCCATCAATGTAGTTGTATTTCCGTTTCCTTTAAATCACAAAATAAAACATATGGCTTTACCTGGCATGCATGTGGCTTCACACCTGTGTGCTTTAACATATGTATTCGAAGAGAATATAATTTAGGTAATGTCCTTCCACATATGGAACATATAAATTCTCGCTTGGTTCTGCCCTTCTCAGATGATGCTCCTGATGCTTCATTAGGTGTGGAACTGGAAGATGATGAAGTAGGTGCATCTTTTCTTGTATGTCGGATAAGGTGTGCTCTCAAGGAGGCACTGTACTGAAATTGTTTTTTACACAACTAAAAGAAAAAGTAAGTAAGTGTCTAAATGTATTTCATTATACAACAGTAAATGAAATTCAACTTGTATTACTATTTATGTAAATTAATAAACCCAAATATCTTAAGAGGCAATATCCTTTGTACATACAACATGATCTAATTTGAGCAGAAATAGAGTTATAGTTAAAAAGATAAAGCACTCAAGAGGAGAGGGTACTTAAAAATAGAAAAATGCTAGCAGCAGGAAGTTGCACCACAAACCCAAAGGCATGAAGTTCAAATCCACCAGATGTTCCACTAGAGAAGGAGGAGCAATGTTCTCCTGTGCCAGTGGGACTTGACTTGATAGTACACAACAACAAAAAAAAGAACGCTATCACTTATGATTACTAACAGTTGTGAGGTGAATCACAAATAGGGGTTGGAAAAGAGAAAAAAACCAGGGTAATTCTAGAATTTTTTATCCTATAGCTTTGGAAAGTCATGAAAGCTTTTATCCCCTTTAAAAAAAAAATCAAAGTTACATATACTAAACATTTACAAAAGTTATTTAAAAAACAAACAAACAAAAAAAGGTTTCTGGATGCACCTTCTCACTTTGTTTCTTGGAGGTAACTTTTTAAAATTCTTCTCAGTGCTTACCCCTCTGACATCTCTTTGCACACCCTGCCTTCAAACTGTTTACAACTTCCAGTGACCCTCTATCAGGTTTCCAAGCCTATAAATTTCAACAAGAGGAGTCTGAGCATCTTTCTGCAACAGAGCTGCTAGAGCCGCACAGCCCTTACCTCAGTAGCACTCACAAGCCTCCAGAACAGTCCCTACACATGTATAAACGCTTCTTAATACCCTGTTTCACTATTTACAAATTGCACACACACTTTCTCTAATTTTGATTAGGTAAATTTCAGAGTTTGCAGTATTTAAAAACAAACCTCCAACCAGGAGAAGATAAAATAGATGAATAGGATCTTCTAAGAATCAAATCCCTGAAGGGAGCTCTGGTGGCCTAGTGGCAAGACACTGCACTGCAATCCCAGAAGTATGCCGTTCAAATCCACCAGATGCTCTGCTGGAGGAGGAGGGGGCAATCTCCTCCTGTACCAGTCAGATCTAATTTGACGGTACACGTAAAAATAATACAATAAAAATTAAAAAAAAAAAAAGA
>NW_006399835.1:12150220-12155717 GCF_000299155.1 Elephantulus edwardii | reverse complement strand
TGCTGAGTGAAGTTATCGCAGTCACAAAAGGACAAATACTGTATGTTGCCACTGTTGTAAAGCAGGACTGACCTCGGGGTTGGGAGAAGACTGAGAAGGATGGGTTTAATAATGTATACTGCATTGAAACAGATGAGGGAGAAAACTGTTTAAGAGGGAAAATTATTAGGTATTTTTGTCATGATGGGAATCCAGAGCGAAAGCTGTATAGTAGAGTGGACCTGGGGGGAGGGATTGTAAAACACTGAATTTTTCTTTTACTTTTCCAAGAGGGTAGTGTACTAGGGGGGATAGTTGAAATGGGAGAAAAGTGCAACAATGAATGAATGGAAATCCAAAGTCTCTGTAAATTTTCATTGAAATTAATAAATGCATAGAGCCACACACTTCTCCCACCAATACCTAATGGGTTTGAACTCCCAGGCTTTCAATTAGCTTTTGACAGTATGCCACCATGCTCATTATTAGGATAGTATAAATTTTATAGTAGGCCCTATGTTGTTGTTATGTACTGGTGAGTCAGAACTGACTCACAGCTGACCCTCCAGTGAGTTTTCAAAGGCTGTAAACAAGAGTTGAATGTCCATCTGTTTCCCACAGAGCAGCTGGTGAATTTGAACTGTGTGACTTTGCATCATCAGCAGTGCAGCTCACCAGTAGGCCAGAAGAGCTCCCTAGCAGACCATATAGTACACTAAAAATGTTTCTTTTCTTTTTTTTTTTTGTTTCCATTTTGCTTACTTTCTATGTATGTACTAATTCATCACTAAACCTTCTTCCAGCTGCCTACTAAGAGGAGATTTAAAACATACCATCTTACTAGAGAATTTTGTCTAATTTCAACCTGGGACATGTGTTCCCTATGTTTGGCAGTTTTATTCAAGAGATCTCTCTCACTACTACCCTGGTGGATCTTTTAGACTCTGTTTAATTGAATCCTCATGTTTCCTGTTTGCTATGCTGTGCTCATTTCAGAATAAGATGTCCATCATAGCTTTTTGAGAAAAAGGGCCTGAGAGGTAAAACTTTCCAGATCTTTTATGTATGGACCTGTTCTTATTCTACTCTCAAAAATAACTCAGTGTGACTCACTATAGATTCCAAGAGAAAAAACTACTTCCCCTTACATTTCTGAAGGCAATGTGTCTTTGATCTTTTGGCTCCCACTGTTGCTATTGAAAAGTCAAAAGTATTCTGATCAGGGTTCTTTTTCTAAGAGAGTAGTCATCTTTTTTTTTTTTCTTTCTAATAATTTGTAAGACTTTCTCTTTGTCCCATATACTTTAAAAAAATTGTGATGAAAATACATACAAGAACATATCCACCAATTTCAATGTACTCTTTTAATATACAGACTGATAAAGTTTTAAATTTTTCTTTGATTATTTTTATCCATTTTCTCCTTCCTCATGCTGTTTGGAATTATTTAGATATGGACATCCTAGACTAATCCTGTAATTTCCTTTTCCTTCCCATTTTCTAACTTGTCTTTTGTTCTGAGAGATTTTGTTATCTCTATTTATCAACCTTACTGAGAATCTCTGTATTTGCTATTATATTATTACGAATCTGTTCTCTTAAGGGTGCTGTTCAAAGAAAATATATGGTTATTATTTTACATATGCATTTCCCCCCCACTTATCTCTGATATGAAGGGTACTCTGTATACTTTAAATTTTTTATATTACATTTTTTGTCTGCATATTCTCACATATTTTTAAAAAGTGTTTATCTTGAAACGTTGTCATGAATCTGATGCCCTTGGTGTTTGTGTCTATTTCAGAGTAAGGTATTAAGAAACTAACTGGCATTTCTGCACGTGTAGGGGTGTCAACCATGGACTATAATCAGTATATTTTAAATCTGCAACTACAGGGTTTCAGAGTTCTCAAAGACAAGACTTTCTATCTTTTCATTTTATGGTTAAAGGCTTTCTTGCCAACATCCTGGGACTTAAGAAAAAGGGAACTTGAAAGGCTCAATATTCAGTATGTAAATATTCCTTCCCATTTTTGGCATGGTCTATCTACCTCTATTTTAGTGTTCCAGAGCAATTAAAGCTTTATCTTTTTCAAAGAGTAAAATATATATCTATTTAGGTATGGAAATGGGACTGGCAATTTAACTGTTTTTTAAAGCAATTTTTTTATTAACTGGACTTACCTTTACTTTAAGACCACCAACTTTTGGCATGGCTTTTTTGGGGGGAGGAGAAGGTGAATGTAATTTAGCTTGATCCTTAGATTTCCCTATTGAAAACCTAGAAATGAGTTCATGCAAATCTGCTACATTAATTACTAGCACTCAATAGCTTTATGAGCTTCAAGAATTTAGTTGCTAAGAATGCTTCTCCTTTTAGCCATTTTATAATTTTTAAAACCTTTTTTATTGTTGTTTTTCTAGGGTACTAGGAGGAAGCAGAATTGAGTTTATTTGGAAGGGGCAGGAAATGATATGTATAAATCAAAAGGTTAATCTTGCACAGAAGGTTGCAAAAGAGACAGAAAATAAAAGTTGTAGACCAGTCAAGCAGTAAACAGGAATCTATATATCATAAAATCACTTTACTGTCTCTGTTATCTCCCCATATACTTACCGGACATTTGTAATCTCTAGCTCTTTCATGTTTCAATGTGTGCATTATAAGGGCATATCGTCTCTGAAAAACCATCCCGCATTCTCCACATTTATGAGACGCTTCTTCAGTGTTGTCTTTAGCTTCTCTTTTTGGCTGTTTCATTTTTTTTCCTCTTTGAACTAATTTCTGGGCAACCTAATTAATGGATATGAAACACAATGCAAGTAAATATACTTACTCTCTTTTTAAACTTAGAAGTCATGTTATAAACAAAGTAATTACTATTTCCCATTACCTTATTGTTTGTATTTAAAACAGTAAGTTACTTTTCTATCTCTCTCCCAAATACTCTTTATGAATAGAATGCTTTTAGCCTAAAACGGAAAGCACAAAGGACAAGTCCTTTTATAGCATACCTGTTGAACTGCTGACTTGGGAACAGCTTTCCTTTTCTGCAGCTTTTTTTCTATTCCTTTGTGTAGTCGGATATATCCTCCTTCACTAACAGAACGCTGGCGAAGCCTGCTTCGGTAGGTATCACCATCAGGTCCAATATCTGCCTTAACTATCGATGTAACTAGATTCTCCTGATCTTTCAAAGGTTGGCCAAGGTTCTGTCTATGTTCTGCAATGTTCTCAGCAGAGATATCTTCAGGTGATGTATCATTTTCCGTATCACTGTCCTCTGGAGAGCTACTGATTACGCTGTCTTTGGAAAGTTTAGGATCAATAGTAGTATCTTTTCTTCTGTCTGAAGTTTCAAGTTCTGTGTGGTCGTTTTTTGTTGCTAAATCCATAGATTCTATTTCAGGATGGGAATCAGCCGTACATCTAACAGGTGACAAAGCAGTTTCAGCCTCTGAAGAAACCTGGGATTCATTCTGTTGTCTTAGCACTCCATTCTGCTCAGCTTCTGGCAGTTCTCCATTGACTACAACGACAATTTCACAATCTCCAAGTTCAGTAGATAGAGTTGTTGTAGTTCCTTCACTGCTAGCCACAGGTTGTGTGGTTCCTTCAGTCTGAACTGGCAGGTCCTGGGTAGAGGCAACTGTTTGTACTTCACCCTTCTTATATACTGTTAGCTGCTTCTCTTCCATTAGTTTGTGTACACTTTCACAGATTTCTAAAACTTCTGACATGAAAAGATGGCGAGCCAGGATGGCTACATCAGCCATGCTACAGAAGTCAAAGCTTAGCACAGAAGTATAGGCAAATTCTAATAAAGGAAGGAAACTTGCCTTACAAAAACCTGTATGAAACAAAAAAGGCAGGGGGCAGCACAGTCAATCACCACAAAGACATTTTACAAGAACAATTTATACAGAATTGTGATAAGATGAAATAAGACTATACAAGTGAATGTTACCATTTATTCTGCAAATAACACACTTCGACATTTGTCTTATGTTCTGTTTTTTGCACTTCTATAAGCCCAAGTGTCTTTCAATACCTAAAATATAGTATCAGACTTCCTACCTCAAAGAATCGTTGTAAGGCAGTCATTCTCAGATTGGACTCCATTTTCAAATTGGAACTCCCCTAGTGGGGTTTCCACAAATTCTCAAGAAATAGAAACTGGTGGCATAGCCATGGCAGTTAACGCTACACCAACCCCTCACAACTACTGCCACTAGAACTTGTGGACAAATGTATAGGATGATCAAGGACTGATAAGGAAAGTGCTGGCATACTTCTAAGTTTTGATAACTTTGCCAGTATGATCTTAGCTGTCACTTAGTTTGAAAATACACTAAAGAGAAGAGTTACTAAATTAGATCAGATTCTGCTCAAGGTAAATAATATAATAATGCTGGTTCCTGGAAGAGAAGGACCTGAAGTATGAGTGGATTTTCTTGACTGAATGGTAGCTCCCGTTTTGTTTTATAAAGACAACAATATGGATTTTTTTTTTACATTTTAGTCTTGAAACTCTGAAACAGGGAAATGTTTTGAGATAAACTGTAAATGCCAATTTTTATAAGTTAATCATTATTATCTTAGGAGAAAAGTAAACAGTTTTATGTTTGAAGACCAAAATAAAAATTTTTTTGGTTAACTGTAACTTTAAAAAAAAAAAGAGAGAAAGAAATAGATACTGGAGAATGTAGTGTAGAAAAAGAGGGAGAGAGGCAATAGGCAAAGGTACAAACCAACATATTCCCTAACCTTTCTTCACAAAGGATAGCTATAATTTTATTATTATTATTAATTTTAATGAAAATTTACACTTTGGCTTTCCATTCATTCATTGCTGTACTTTTCTCCCTGCCCACCCCTCCCCCTTAATAGCTGTATTTTTTTAATATCAGGGAACCTGTAATATAGTTGGATTGAACAAAGAGTTTTACAATTAAAAAATATAAAAGGTTTAAGGCAGAGACCAGCAAAATTTATCTGCAAAGAGTCACATGGTAGAACATACCATAGATCATAAGGCATCTCTAGGAAGGATTCAACTTGCCATATAGCTAAAAACCAGCAGCTGTAGATAATATGTAAAGGCGTGGATAAGGTTATGCTCTAACACAACTTTATTTACATAACCAACATGGCGAAATGTTGGCTGTTGTACTGTAGTTTAGCAACCCTAGTCTAAGGAGACACATGCGGTATTACACTCTTATTTGAGAAAACAAGGTTGTTTATTTTTTTTGCTAAGTTCTTGGCACCTCAACTTTCAAAAATTTTAATGTTCACCTGATTCAAAACAGAAAAAAGATAACACAGTGTTAAATTGTTAAATTCAGAAGGGGTCGTGGTACTAGAGATATTGTAGCTGATGTTAGATGGATCTTGGCTGAAAGCAGGGAATACCAGAGGAATGTCTATCGGTGTTTCATTGACTATGCAAAGGCATTTGACTGTGTAGATCATAACAAACTATGGCTGACTCTGAGAAGAATGGGAATCCCAGAA
>NW_006399835.1:12146805-12149385 GCF_000299155.1 Elephantulus edwardii | reverse complement strand
GATAATTGGGATGGGAGTGTCAGAGACAGTGCGATTGGCACAGGACAGAGCGGAGTTTAGGGCTGTTGTACATAGGGTCGCTATGAGTCGTAGGCGACTCGACGGCACAAAACAACAACAACATTTCCATACTCAGTATAAGTAAAAATTCATATAACCTCCCGGTTTATTGAAAGAGTCAGGCAAATATTCTTATTTCCCCTTCTTAGAGTATCACCAGGTGAGCATGCCATTCTGCACCTTGCTTTTTTAATCTAACAATTTATCCTAGAGCTCTTTTGTTAAACGTGGAAAGCCAAAGCAACCCTTGGGAAGATGGAGGAGAAATTAATACCTTTTTAATTTCAAAGTTCAAAATCACAAGAAAAATTTCTCATGAACAAATTAATATTTTTCCAAATAACACTTTATGCCGTTTAACTCATAATGGCTCAAACCCTGGAAAATCTTTAGTAAAAGACCAAAGACTAGTAAGCTCCAGAGTGAAACCTGAGTATCCAAATAACACTTTAAATATCTAAACAGACTTTTCAAAGATACATGTTTCATCTTCACTGTACTATTAATGTATACAAAATCAACATACACTAAAAAGGCATAATTTTATAAATAAACAAAATAGTATCAAATGGATAAAGTTCCTTGGAATATATCTAACAAATGATGTAAAAGACCTTTATGGATAAAATTCCTTAGTTGCACTTTCTATCAAAATATATTCTTTTGGGTGGGGGGGTGGAAGTTTAGAGCTGATTTTACAATTTACAAGAAAGAGCAATAGGTTATGAAGAGACAAGAATGATTTGATAACAAGGGTCAGAAATTTTCCTTTATGATATAATTACAAAGATAAAGTTAATTAAACACAAAGGCATTTATACACATTCTCGCTCTTCCAGAGTGTACTTAATGAACAAAACCAAGAATATAAGAAAATCTTACCGGAAAGATCCACTACAGTCTCATGACTAGAAATTGCTCCTTTCTCAATAAAAAGATCTCGAAAATATTCACTATTCGCTGACAAAACAGATTTGTGAGCTTTGTACTCTTCTCCTTCAATTAACAAAGTAACATCACAAAACTGGTTGGAGAGTCTCTGCTCATTCAATTGTTTTAAGACAGTCTGACAGTGTTTTGGAGAAGATCGTTTTACCACACCTTTGGTATCAACCTATCAAAATAAATTTGAGATCAAGAGTTATATTACACAAATGCATTTTTATACTTGATAGAACTTGTTGTTGTATACCATCGAGCCACAAACGACCCCTAGCGGACTCCCTAGCAGGTTTTCAGAGACAGTTAATCCCACAGGAGGACACTGCCCATCCTTCTCCTGCAGAGCAGCTGATGGATTTAAACCACGTGCCTTTGGGATTGCAGTGTAGCTAATATAAACCATGCCATTTTAACAGATATAGCTAATTCATAACCTTATCTCTTTATGTATTTAAGTTTAAAAAGACAACTTGTCCTTATTATATTCTATGTTTCATCCTACATGACCTAATAAAAATCATCTACTAATTGGGGATTTGACAAAGTATAAAACTAATGATCAAAACAGATAAAAAAGAAAACAATGTTCTAGTGATTTTAATTTTACCTTACCACACGACCTAGAGATTGCTTCGAAAAACCAGTTTTTGGACTGATGGAGTGAGAGAGATGTTGCTGGCCATGGGTCCCTATGGGCAGTGGCAACCAAGCTGCTTTGACCTCATGAAGATGGGCTTTGTGATGGGCTGTGCTGTGGGCATGATAACCAGGGTGCTCTCTGGTGCCTTTTCTTATCTCAGGATTGGAATGTGGGGTCGGCAGCTGATGGGCAGCACTGGGAAAAGCGTAATGAAGATGGCAGGCACTTTTAGCACATTCATGGCATCTGGGATGAGCACCCGGTACTAACCACTGTAGTGGTTGCCCTCTATCACAATTCTCTATGATCATTCCCAGCTCATGTACTATATAACAAAACAGCCTCCGAGGGTAAAAAAAAAAAAAAAAAGAGCACTTTCCTATATTATCAGTAGGCATTAAATAATCATAAACAAGGAGAGGAACAATTCATTAAGAACAAATTAGGTTATTAAGACATTCTGAAGAGAATTACTGAACACTTGAAGTAGTAGCAATGGCATATTTTCACTTTTCTATCATATATAACATGCATTATTTTATCAGCCAAGTTCTACTTCAAACACATAGACTTGTTCATATCTTTAATTTCTGGGCCAATAGTCAATCAATTAATAAATCTTGCGGTAGATGTCACTCACAAAAGATGACACAAGAGCAGCCGATACCCTGAAAGCCGAAAGGCTCATGGACATTTCTGACACAGAACTTAAAAGAGGAGTGACTGAATATTTCCTATGGATGAAAGACAAACTTGACGAATTAAAAGATGTTACAAGCAAAGACCAGGAGGAGTTAAAAGAAACAATGCAAAACATTGCGGAGAAAACAAATAAGGCATTAGCGGCACTGGAAAAACAAGAATCCACCATTCAAAATATAAGCTCCAGTGTTTCAGAGGCTGTCAACATGATGGAGGGACATATGAGCAGAGTTGAT
>NW_006399835.1:12132474-12134083 GCF_000299155.1 Elephantulus edwardii | reverse complement strand
GAAATCCAAAGTCTCTGTAAATTTTTACTGAAATTAATAATAAATTTTTTAAAAATGGAGAAAAAAATAAAATAAAAAAGGAGTAGGATAAAGGGTTGAAATCTGATTAATCCCATCACAGGCCTAATTAGATGTAAAGGGAATTTCCCCTAGGGTTTGGCTCAGTAATGCCTTTATTTCGATGGCAATAAAAGGGGAATTCATCAGTTCTAATGCAGTGTTCTATCCACTTTTCCTATTCTCCCTCCAAGACTGGCCTATTTTATGACCCTGGTGTTACGTAGTGTTAGTCCTTTTGTGACTAAGATACCTTACTTAGCATAATGTCCTCCAGGCTCATCCATGCTGTGTTTTACAAATTCATTGTTTTTCATTGCTGTGTAATATCCCATCATGTGAATGTACTATAGTTTTTCTATCCTCTGCTTGTTGATGGGCACGAGGGTTGCTTCCATTTCTTTGCTATTGTGAATAACACAGCAACAAACATGGGTATGCATATATCTGCTTGAGTAACTGGCTCTGGTTTCTTTAGGGTCTAGTCCCACAATCTTGCTGTTTGCTACACTGTTGATGTGTCAAATGTGACAAAGGTTACCCAAGGCAGACATTGTCTGGTGGAGCTCCCCTATTAAAACAAGTTTAGAGTGCTCGCTTCAGCAGCACATATACTAAAATTGGAACGATACAGAGATTATCATGGCCCCTGCGCAAGGATGACACGCAAATTCATGAAGCATTCCAAAAAAGAAAAAAAAAACAAGTTTAGAAATAGGAGTGGCATCAACTTCTGAAATAAATTGCCTCAAGAAACCCTATGAACTTGGTGAAAAAATTAAAGTCATACAAGTGTTCAGGTCTTTCATTCATAGGGTTGCTAAGAGTCGTCTATGGCTGGATGCCACTTAACACTACCACCATCACCCTGTTGAACTGTGCTATTGTCACTGGCTGAAATCTTTTTTGCCAATGTTTTCAGTGCAGCTTGGACTTCTTCCATCAATATTATTGATTCTTGAACATATGCTACTTCCTGAAATGTTTTAATATTGACTAATTCTTTCTGGTACAGTTTCTCGTGTTCATTCCATCTTATTTTAATGCTTGAATGAAGAAGAAATGACTCGAGAAATTGTCTAGAGAATCCATCAGAATAGTACCTTAAGGCTTGAATTTGTTCTTCAGTTCTTTCATTTAGCATGAGTAAGGCTGAATGTTGTACATAGGGTTTTCAGAAGCCTGCTATTTCAGAAGTGGATGGCCAATCCTTCTTGCTAGTCTGTCTTAATCTGAATGTTTAGGAGTATCTGACAGACAGCAATTTGTGGAGCAGTGAAAGATAAATCCCTCATTGTGGACTTATCATTAGTTACAGTGTAGTCCCTGTCCTTAGCCCAGTGCCTTGACCCACTTATTTCCCTGACAATTTTTTTTTCCTGTGTCCAGTGTCTCTTTAAGTTAGTTGTAATGTCTCCGAAGGGAAGGTGATGTGTCCTGTAGAACTCCGGTACAGAACCTCTATAAAGTACTCAAGAGCAACGGTGTCTCTCTGGAGACTAAGGTGCACCTGATACAGGCCATGGTCTTTGCAATCACTTGTTATGCATCA
>NW_006399835.1:12125610-12130937 GCF_000299155.1 Elephantulus edwardii | reverse complement strand
AGAGAGAGGTGAAGTAAGGAACTGCTTATGAGGTTTTCCGTCCATTCCAACAACTAAGAAATAGTGAGAAGAGTTGGGACCTCAGAAGACTTTTAGGACCAATTAGTAGGCTCTGTGTCCAGGAGAAAAATGAATATACTTATGTCAATGCTTATCTACGGCTCTTCTGGGAGGATCTAAATAGTTGAAGTGTCTAAAATGGTTTTTAAATTCAGTTGAGATACACTCAAAATCCTAGTTTGGCTCTCATGGACTTGCTTTAATTTTCTTCAACTTCAGTTTGAAATCGCGTATGATTTACTAGCATCCTGAATTTGGACTTCTTGTTTTCTAAACTAGGGAGCTCTGATAGCCTTGTTCTAAGGAATTGTGTTGCCAACCCAAAGGCACATGGTTCAAATCTGCCACCTGATCCACAAGGAAAAAGATGGACAATCACTTTCATTGCAATTAAACTGTCTCTGAAAGCCTACTGGAGGGTCAGCTATCAGTCCTGCCCTTAAGGTTTACAGCCTTGAAAACCTAGTGGAAGATCATCATGAGCTGGAACTCACTCAATGGCAGGTTTAGTAGTCTATTTTACACATTATGGAAAAGTCTGAAATACTGTGAGAATGATTGAAATGTGAGAGAGACTTGATGTGAGCACAAGCTATTTGGGAAAATAGTGTCAACACATTTAATGTAGAATTGCCATAAAGTTTAAAGCTACAATAATAAAAAACAATGACTGCAAAGTAAAATAAAGTCAAAAGCAATAAAATGAGATATGTCTCTATCTACTTAGCTCATTTGTACTTTATGAAAGTTTTAAAAGATGGCAGTAAAAATGCTTGGTTTATCAGACATCATTCTAGATCATTCCAAAATTTGTTTTAATACCAATTCCAGAAGTAAAATCAATTAGTTTCAGAAGGATGATGCTTAATTACTCAGAAATAAAAAGATTATGATACAAATGATTACTGAAAATTTCTTGCATTCCACTTCTGTGCAGAGTATTCTTTTCTTATTTGAGAAGCTATTGCTATGGATCACTAAGTGGATTCTGACTCTTACCAAATCCATATGACAGTGGAACTACCCCTCAAAATTTTGTAGGCTGTAATCTTTTCATAATGAGTGCTGGTGGCATACATAGTGCATATAAGATTGTTGCTTCAAACTCACTAGCCCCCCTCCATGGGAGAAAGTCTCCTATGACAGAATTCCAGCTTCTCCCCATTTGTAGGACAAACTTTTCTGGATGTTTTGTTCTGGATATGTAAGAATTTTGAAATTCCACATATCGAAGTATGTATGTTGTTTTTAAAAATTAGGCTAATATAAATATGGCACTCCCTTTTCCCTGTCCTTTAAGACAATCACACTAACACCAAAACAACACACATACAACAAAAGCCCATATTATCCACACATAATCTGAACATTGTCTTTTAAATGGTCTTGCTATGCATCTGGGAACTGGACAATGAATAAGGATGAGAGAAGAGTTAATGCCTTTGAACTGTGGTGCAGAGAAGAGTGCTGGATATCCCACGGACTGTCAAAAGAACAAGCAAATACATCTTGGATAAAGTGCAGCCAGAGTTCTCCTTGGAGGCAAGGATGATAATAAGCTTCTTTTTACATACTTTTGTCATGTTGCTAGGAAAGGTTACTCCTTGGAGAGGGTCGTCATGTATGGGAAGGTCAGTGAAACAGAGGAACACCCTCAACCAGATGCAATAACACAGTGACTGCTACAATGGGATCTAATGTGTTAGAAATTTTAAGGTTGGTACAAGAGAGGATAAGGTTTAGATTGGTTGTTCAAGGAGTCAGTATGGGTAATACTCGATGACACCTAACAACAACAATCTGAAAACTAAACTTCAGATTCTCAAAGCATTACCCGTGGTGTCAGATCCATCTCAGTGGCAGTCCAAGGCTGTAAATCACATCAGAGATGCCTACCTTTCTCCCACAGATCCAATGGTGGATTTGAACTTCAGGGAGGTACAGACTTTATTTTGGAAATACAATTCCCTATGGACTATGCCACCAGAGCTCTCTATATAGCACCAAATATTAGTAATTAAGAAAAGTGTGAAAAGACAAGTATTCTTTGACATATTATTTAATCTGTTGATGCTTTTTTAGTTTTCCCCTCTGTAAAATAACACTAAGTATTTAACCCTTCAGTGAGCTCTGGTGACCTAGTGATAATAAGTTGTGTTGGAATCCCAAAGGCACATGGTTTGAATCCACTAGCTGCTCTGGGGCTGAAGGATGGACAATCTCTTCTATGATTTACCGCTGCTGAAAACTCACTGAAGGGTTAGCTATGGGTTGATTCCCACTCTGAATTTTTCTTTCTTCAAAGGAAGAATATCTGACTTTTTTACCTCACAGCACTCGGCCCTGGCTTATATCAATATTGATTCTTTGACCCTTTATTAAGTTAGAGGTGTTCAGACACAACCACTACCCCCTTTGTACACCAATTTCAGTCTTAGCCTGGCCCTCCACTGAAATCTGTCCACTGTGGGTGATGGTTCGCACATCTGAAATACTAATTGTACAGCTTCCAGAATGAGTAACAGTCAAGTCACAATCACAATGACAGATGGTGATGCTTATGAAGATTAAATGAGTGAAAATATATTAAGTGCTTACAGCTAAGTCTGCACATAAAAGTGTGATGTTATCTTTAGCTAAAATAATCTTTAATTTCTCTTCAAGTATTAAACCTGAACCATTGATTCAACAAAATGTCTGTCTAAACAGATCCTCACAAAATGCAGTGATTCCCCTATACTTTTCACAGCTGTAACTCTTTAGTTCAGGTAATGTTTAGAAGCTAGTAGTTTTAGTTCCTTATTTTACAGTAGATGTAACCATGGCTCATAAATTAATTTCTCCAGAGCCACAGAGATAGTGGCAGAATCCTTTCAAACAAAACCTCTAACGCAGGCCTGCAATCTGCCACCCAAACTTGAGCAGTCTGAATATTCATCAACTTTGCGGTATAAGATTAGGAAGCCAAGGATCCTTGCTCCCCTCACTCCAGTTTGGCCTCCACAGAGTCAACACATTTTTGACAAGAAAAATCACAGTGGTAATCCCATCTTTTCTGGGTATACACGCTACTTCATATTTCTCAAAGCGCTTTTCACATTTTCACTGTTCAAAGGGATAAATAAAATTCTAAATCATGAGGACCTGATATTCTTTACCCTTTAAATCCTAGCATAAAAACGAAATTTAGGGCTGTTTTCAAACAGACACTCCATGTTGTTGTTTTGTGCCATCGACTCCACACAGAACTGTTTATTATATTATTCCTTATGCAGCAGCTGTATCACAATTTGGACCAATGGAGGTTTCAAGACGTAGAGCATAGGGGGATGCTCAGAGCATACGGGGATGCGCCGCTATCTCCAGACTGCGCCTCTCACGGTCTGAATCCACTAGTGGCTGGAGGAGCAGACAGACAACCTTTTCCCACGCGATTTATAGCCTCCGAAAACCTTCAGGAGGGTCGGCTATGGGTTGGTTCCAACTCGACTGTAATAAGTTTGCAGGGTTTTTTTCATCACAGCTTGGTATAGGCAAGTGGGTCTAGATAATCTCAAATGCACTGGCAAGAACCCTAGCAAAGACACTGAAGATGACAGCTGAGATTTTAAGCGAACAGTTCCCCGCAAAAACCACTAGCACAAACTGAATTTCAAAAGGCAAAATATGCTCCTTCCGCCCCTGTACAGCCTCCAAAACTCGGCGAAAGAAGCTTTTTCCCCCGACAGAGAAGCAACCAGCACCAGAACAAGGTAGCCGGCCAGCCCGGCCCCTCCCCGCCGCTGGTCCAGCCCCCGGGGAAGCCCCTTCGCCCCACCCCGGCGAGGACCCGCCCCCTGCTTCCCCGGCCTCCTTCCTGCGGGAAGTGCGGCTCCTTTCGCGTCCCCCACCCTCTCGGATCCCCTGGCAGCAGCTCTTCCGCTAAGAGGAGGCTGAGCTGTCAGGAGGCATCGAAGGGCAGCAGGAACCCCCCCACCAAAGCCCTCCGGTGCACAATTGGGCTGCGCTGGCGGGCCTTGCCCCAACAACATTTAACGCCGGCCCGCCCCCTCGCTCACCTCGCCACCAGTATGTCTTGGACAAGTCACGCCAGGTCTGATGCCGGGTGTGGTGAGTGCCTCCGGGACCCAGGTGTGCTGCCTCGATCAGCCCCCGGCGCCGCTCGGGCTGCAACACCACCTCCAGCTCCGCAAAGGTCTTGCGGTGCCGCTGCCGTCGCTGGTAGTACAGGGTTCCGCTGCGCACCACATAGCAGGCAGCTGCCTTGCGGATCTTACGCTTGACATTGCCCTCGGTGCCTGGCGCGTAGGGCTCGCGCTCGTTCGTCAGGTATCTGAGGATGGCCCGGTAGCTTTCCTCAGTTGACATTACGGATGGTGGCTCCTGGAGTGCGCCTGTCAATGGCAGGGAGAAAAGACAGCGCACTAGTTCCGGGGGAATGCACAGCTGCAGCAGCGGCGCTGTCAAAAGGAACGACTGCGTATTTGGTGAGCCCTTTTCGACGGCGCCCACAGGGAGAAGGGAGAACCGACGACTTGGTAACCAGGGGGAACGCACTTCTCCAGCGCGCGGGATCCGCTGGCGACTGACAAAATGGCTGCTACACCACCGGAAGTGACGCGATGCCGTGGCAGTGGGTGAGGGGATTGAGCCCTGATTGGAGCGCACTCTTACTTTGGCCCGATGAAGCCGAGAAGGTGACGTCATGACTGCGGGCGGACATTTTGGAAACTGGTATACCTTCTCTTGGAAGTCGAAGAGTCTGAGCGGACATGTTAAGTTCTGGCAGTTTCCTTCCCTCCCCCTCCCCTTTCTTATTTTCCCACGCTCTCCTAGGACCCACGTGTCGGGGCTGCTGGGCGGTTGTGATACCACAGGAGAGACTAAAAAGATAAGAGGGTTTGGGGTCGTGTTTCTTGTCCTTCCCCTCCCCACATACTTTCTTATAATACTAGACTTAAAAACAGCACATTTCCAACCAACTGATAAAATTCTCTGGACATCAGAAAAACAAAGCTCTACTTTGGAAATGTGGGTTCCATTTAAGCATTACAAAAATCTAAGCCCTTCCATATAGAAGTTCCATTTTTAAGCCTTTAACCGTGACTTTTTTATATATAATTTTTTTTTTTTACAGAGGTTTTGGATTTCCATTCATGCATTGCCGCAATTTTCTCCCTTCCCACCCCTCCCCACCAGCTCGCTTCCCCCTCCGAAGAGAGAAAAAAAAAAGAAAAAAAAAATTCCTTCATTAGTATACAATTCCC
>NW_006399835.1:12120861-12125455 GCF_000299155.1 Elephantulus edwardii | reverse complement strand
CCATTCTACAACAGTGGCACCATGCAGTATTTGTCCCTTTGTGACTGAGATATTTCACTCAGCATAATGTCCTCCAGGGTCACCCACTTTGAATAATATTGCATGAGTTCCTTGTTTTTCAATGCTGCATAGTATTCCATTGTGTGGATATACCACAGCTTCTCTATCCATTCGTTTGTTGATGGGCCCTTAAGTTGCTTCCAACTCTCTGCTATTGTAAACAAAGCTACAATAAACATGGGTGTGCATATATCTGCTTGGATGGCAGACATGGTCTTAACCGTGACTTTTAACCTGACTAGAATATTCAGCATTTTTTTTCCCTTTCTTTAATGATCGAATACCTAGTGATACATTTCTACATATGAAGAACAGGCATGTTTGAAGGGATGAGTTCTTAACGCTCATGTTTATGTTTTCATGCAGTCCAGCTGGCAGATTTACCCATTTTGCTCCCGGCATATAGTAGGGACACCCGAAGCCCCGCACATTTTCTTTCCAGGGTGTAGCGTGGATCCTAAAACAGTTTTCCTATCTGACACGGCCCTGGCTACACCTCCCCAGCCAATCCTCTAGGCAACTGGGATCTGACCCCTGTCTGTTTTCCAGCTCTAGAGTGGGAGCGAAGCCACCACAGGAAATAGACAGTGTGTGATCCTTTCTTGTCTGCGCCTTGTGGGGCTCTTTGGCAGCTATGGAGACAGGTTAAGGGCAGTATTTGAATGTAATTGGGCACGTAGCAGCACATAGCACCCAGACACGGTAGTAAGTTGTGGTGGGGACCCAGGTGGCAGCATCCTTGAAATACATAGGCACGTTAAGTTCCTATGGTCAGAGGAAAGAGAAAACTACCTATCTACAAACCTAATTTAGGGACAGCGCAGGAGGGGAAGGCCCTCTATGAGGTCGATTGATTCGGTGACTGGGGTAATCGGGATTGGAGTGTCAGAGACAGTGTTATTGGCACAGGACAGAGCAGAGTTTAAGGCTGTTGTACATAGGGTCGCAGGCGACTCAACGGCACATAACAACAACAACATCTACATTGCAAGGGAAGGAATTAGATCTGTCCTCCCACCTATGTTAAGTGTCAGTTGAGTTGTCTATGACTCATAGCAACCCTAGGGACAGACCTGAACCTGTCTATCCTGTGTCATCCTCATCATCTCTGATACGCTTGAGCCCATTATTACAGGCATGGTATCAGTCCACCTCGTTAGGGCTCTTCCTTGCCTATCCTCTGTCTTTCCAAACATGACATCCTTTTCCAAGGAATAGCGTCTTCTAGCAACATGGCCAAAATATGTGACCGAAGCCTGGCCATTTGCTTCCAAAGAGAATTCTAGCTGCACTTTTTCCAAGACTCATGTGTTCACTTTTTTTGGCAATCCTCTGACATTTAGTGCTCTTCTCCAACACACTTAAAAGACATCAATTCTTTTTTAAAAATTTTTTATTATTTTGTGTGTGTACCGTCAAATCAGATCTGACTGATACAGGAGGAGATTGCTTCTTCTCCAGGAGAGCATCTGGTTGATTTGAACCAGGTATCTTTGGGATTGCAGTGCAGCTTCTTGCCACTAAGCCCAGAGCTCCCTTAAAAGGCATCAGTTCTTCTGTCATCCTTATTCATTGTCCAGCTCTCAGATGCATATCAAGTGATTGAAAAGTTCATGACAAGACTCAGGTATACCTTGGTCTTCAAACTGACATCATTGCTCTTCAGTATTTTGGACAGGTCCCTGACATCACACTTGTACAAAGCAATGTGTCTCTTGATTTCCTGTTAGTACCAAGGGTGTTGATTGTGGATCCAAGTAAGATAGTTTGAATCCTTTATCTATCATGATGTTGCTTACTGGCTCAGTGATAAGGACCTTTGTTTTCTTGGTATTGACTGCCATCACATTACAACACCTATGATGTCTTCTAGTAATGCAACAGTTCCCTGTTTAAGTGTTCAGAAGCCATATACTTGCACATCTCTTTAATAATACATTATTTATCCAGAGTGTGTGGAAATAGCTTAATTTCCCTTTTAAAAGTGGAGATGGTGTATTTGCTTTCTATTATTGTTGCTGTAACAGCAATATTGAAAGTAGATAATTTTAAAAATTAGAAACTTAGAGAAACGACGATGAACGATTGAGGATTTCAACAAATTCTGCAGTTTTGTACTGGCCTATGCTGGTTATATTCCCCCTAGTAAAGAGGAAAGTGACTGGCCAGCTTCTGGCTCCAGCTCTCCATTGCGAGGTGAGAGTGCGGCAGACAGTGATGGCTGGGATTCGGCCCCCTCAGATCTCCGAACCATTCAAACTTTTGTTAAAAAAGCAAAGTCATCCAAGAGAAGGGCGGCTCAGTCAGGTCCCACCCAACCAGGACCCCCAAGGTCCACTTTCTCTCGCCTGCAGGCTCCTGACAGTGCCACTCTACTTGAGAAGATGAAGCTCAAGGACTCTCTCTTTGATTCGGATGGCCCCAAAGTGGCATCTCCTCTGTCTCCCACATCCTTGACACATGCTTCCCGGCCCCCTGCTACTCTCACCCCTGTGTCCCTTTCCCAGGGGGATCTTACCCAGCCTTCTCGAAAGAAGGACCGAAAGAACCGGAAGTTGGGGCCGGGTCGGGGGGCTAGCTTTGGGGTACTTCGGAGGCCTCGACCAGCCCCTGATGATGGGGAAAAAAGATCTCGAATCAAGAAGAGCAAGAAACGGAAGTTGAAAAAGGCAGAGCGTGGGGATAGACTCCCACCTCCTGGGCCTCCCCGAGCACCCACTAGTGATACAGACTCTGAAGAAGAGGAGGAAGATGAGGAGGAAGATGAGGAAGAGGAGATGGCAGCAGTAGGAGGAGGAGAAGCCCCTGCCCCTGTATTTCCAACTCACCCGGAGGCTCCTAGGCCCCCTGCCACTGGGGCCCCTGAGGGAATTCCCCCCACTGACAGTGAAAGCAAGGAGGTGGGCAGCACTGAAACAAGCCAAGATGGAGACGCCAGCTCTAGTGAGGGCGAAATGCGGGTCATGGATGAGGACATTATGGTAGAATCAGGTGATGACTCGTGGGATCTCATTACGTGTTATTGCCGAGAGCCCTTTGCAGGGCGACCCATGATAGAGTGCAGCCTGTGTGGGACGTGGATCCATCTCTCCTGTGCTAAGATTAAGAAGACCAATGTCTCTGACTTCTTTTACTGCCAGAAATGCAAGGAACTTCGGCCAGAGGCCCGGCGATTAGGGGGTACCCCTAAATCTGGAGAGCCTTGACATCACCACCTTTAAGCTAGGACGGCAATAAACTACAAGACTTGGGAACAGAGCCCCAGGGTTCCGAGCCATCCCCTGGAGCTTGGACAGTCCTACTTCAAGGCGGGGATTCCTTAGGGAGACTTGCTTGGAAATGAGTATCTCATGTTCCTATCTACCTTCCTTCCCATTCCATCCTCTGGACTTGAAGTTGGATCCACTGCAGTTGGGGGTGAAGGGTTTTCTGGGTTGGTACTAGGCGCACACAGTCCCTTCCCCTTGTATCTGCCATCCCTCACTTTCTGGTTCAGGGTTGGAATTGGGATGGAATTTAATAGAGTCTATAAAACTCTAGTGTAAATATAGCCGCACTCCCCTCCTACACTGTTTCTTCTCCTGTCTCATTTACTTTCTTATACACCAATTGTATTTTTAATTTTAGACTTTACCTTTTGAGCATGTCAGCTCAAAGGTAAAGTACCAGAGCCAGGTTGAGAGAGGAAGGAAAGCAGAAAAGGAACATGTTTCTTGTGTTTTTAATAATATTGGCTGTTACACAGATGGCCTGTTGGTTGTAAATAAAACGGAGTGGGCTCTCGTGTTTATAAAAAAAAAAAAAAATAAGAAACTTGCTTTCTCACAGTTTAGGAAGTTGAAGTCCAAACACAAGGATTAACTTCTAGGGGAAGTTTTCTTCTCTGTAGGCTTTTGGGACAGTTTCTTGTAATTAATCTTCCTGAATCTAGTAGTTTCTCAGTGTAGTGACCCAGGGTGCACAAGGCATGATCTGCTCTAATTCTTTCTTGATGGTAGGAAGTCCCTGTGATCTCTACTCCGTGGTTCTACAGATTATATGCTATCACACTGTTATGTACTGTTAAATTGACTACTACTCAGCAATCTTATGTACATCTCTGCACACTATCTTAAGCCAATTTTATAGTCTCTGACACACCTACCCCCATTATCCTAGTCTGAGTCAATACATCTCATCCAGGGTCTTCCTCTCTTGTGCTGTCACTCTACCCTTCCAAGCAGGATGTCCTTCTCCAAGGAGTTGTCCCTCTTGGCAACATATCCAAAGTACGTCAGAGTTTCAAAATCCTTGCCTCTAAAGAGCAGCCTGGTTTCATCCTCTCCACGACAGACCTGTTTGTTCTCTTAGCAGTCCATGATATATTCAACTACTTTTCTTCAGCACCACATCTCTAAGGTATTGATTCTTTTATCATCCTTAGTCATTGTCCAGCTCTGATGCACAGCAATTTTGGGAAGGCTGATGTTAGAGGGATCTTGGCTGAAAGCAGGGAATACCAGAGGAATGTCTATCTGTGTTTCATTGACTATGC
>NW_006399835.1:12116734-12117269 GCF_000299155.1 Elephantulus edwardii | reverse complement strand
AAAAAATATTAAAAAATAAAAAAATTTTAAAAAAAGAATTTGGGCTTTGAAGTTTATGAGATAGGTGGGTGAAGAGATTTGAAAAGTACAATAAGGGTAATGGTAAGAAAACTGGACAATTGTGTTGGCTTTCAAGAAAAATGGGCAGTCTTCTCCTTAGCAATTTATAACCTCTGAAAACCTGCTGGAGGCTTAGCTATGAATAGGTTATAACTCTATGCCTTTCACACAAACACACACACACACACAAAAACAAGAAGAATGCATTTGGGATTTCCAAGGAATGGAAAAGCAATGTATAAAAAGGAATTTGAGAGCCTGATTAGCTTTGAACAGCTGTTGAGAATATCCTATATATGTTGTTGTAAGTGTTCATCAAGTGGCCTCCAGGTGTTTCAAGTAGAATGGCTTAATAGGGTTTTCTTGGGTTGTGTGGAAACTATAGAACAATATCATTGATTTCACATGCAAGCAAGATTCTACTGAAGATTATCCAAAAACGACTGGAACAGCATATCAGCAGAAACTGCCAGAA
>NW_006399835.1:12108274-12116634 GCF_000299155.1 Elephantulus edwardii | reverse complement strand
GTCCTTAGAGAGGGACATCATGCTTGGGAGGGTGGAGGGACAGCGCAGGAGAGGAAGGCCCTCTATGAGGTGGATTGATTCAGTGACTGGGATAATTAGGATGGGAGTGTCAGAGACAGTGCGATTGGCACAGGACAGAGCGGAGTTTAGGGCTGTTGTACATAGGGTCGCAGGCAACTCGACGGCACATAACAACACAACATGGCCTGGATCAGGTGCACCTTTATCTATCCAGACCAACATTGTTGTTCTTCAGTACTCTGGAGAGGTCCCTGACAGCAGACTTTTCCAGTGCAATTCTTCTTTTGATTTCCTGGCTACTGATACCAAGAGTGTAGATTGTGGAACCAAGCAAACTGAAGCTGTTAACAATCTCTTCACCATCTGTCATCATGCTTCCAGTTGGCCAAGTAGTGAGAATCTTTCTTGATGTTGAGCTTCAATCCATTATTGAAGGCTTTAGTCCTTGACCTTCTGTCCCAAATATTTCAAGTATTCCTCAGTTTCAGCAAGCAAGGTTGTGCCATCTGCATAGCATAGGTTGTTGATGAGTCTTCCTCCAATCCTGATGCCACATTCCATCTCATACAACACAGTTTTCTCCTAATAAAATCTTAATCTTTAAACTCAAAAAACTTAACTGCTGTGGGGCTGGAAAACTTGTAACTCTTCAGCGGATTTTCAAAGGCTGTAAATAAAGATGGTTATGGCTAATGGACCATCTTTATCCCCAAGAGCTGCTGGTGGATTCAAAAGGCTCGAAAAGGACCACCCTTGGGTTAGCATCATCACTACCTACAGACTACTGAAACTAAAATGGCTCATAAAATTTTCTGTTGGCTTACAATCAATCATTCATATCCACTATTTATTTTTATGATAAAAAGTAGGATGGTCAAATTTTATCTCACTTAATTTTGGACATTTTCAGGAGCAATCAGTAGTCCTTAGAGATCATGCTATCATGCTTGAAAAGGCAGAAATTTCAATAAAAAAGACGAAGTCCCCCAATGAGATAGTGTGACACAGTGACCTACAGCTTGGCAGGCTGGGAGGATGGTGTAGGATAGGGCAAGGTTCAAACCTGTCATTCATAAGGTCAGTATGAGCCCTTGACGTGATGGCACCTAACAACTTTTTTTTAAAAACAACTAATCTTATCCCAAAGGTACAAGGTTTGAATCCACCAGATGCTCTGCCGGAGGAGGGACAATTTCCTCCTGTACCAGTCAGATCTGATTTGACGGTACATGCACAAAAAATAATAAAATTAAAAAAAAAAAAACACCAAAAAAAACCCAACTAATCTTAATAGACGACTATCCCATTTCTCCAACTGAGCAGCTGGTAGATTCAAACCACTGACTTTTTGGTTTGCAACACAGAACTGAACATAGAATTCAGTTCCAACTTACAGCAACCCTCTAATGAATTTGAGGCTGTAAATTGTAAAAGGACTGTCTTGTCTTGCAGAGCAGCTTGATTGTAAATGCAAGGTCTCTGAGTTAGTGTAATGTCCCAAGGGCTGCCACCAGAGCTCACTGGGGACCTACCTGCAAGACCTAGAACACAAACTGAATTTAACATATACTGTATAATTTATAGGGAGTTGTGGGTTTTTTTAACTATTTCACACTCTTCACATTACAGTTCATACATTCCCATTCATTACATAAAAACTAATCAACATTAAATTTTATTTAAATGAAAAAACTAATCAACATTGAACCCACATTACCCTCTTTCCAGATCCTCACAGGATTGTTCCCATTTCCTTTACTTAACCCTCCATCTACCCATCAAATTATGCAGCTTTATGATTCCCCTGCCCATCCTCACTCCTCTGCTCCTACCTTCTTCCCCCTTGAATCCTATACACATTTTACTAGTTTTCTACAATGGTCTTACACAGTATGTCCTTATGAGACCGAGTTACTTCACTCAACATAATGCTCTCCAGTCCCTCCCAGGTAGTAACTTTCAAAATCGTTGCTCCTTAGTACTGTGTAGTATTCTATTCTGTGAGTGTACCAGATTTCTCAATCCAATTGTGGTTGGATATTTGGGCTGTTTCCATGTTCTTGCAATGGTAACCTATGGACGTTGGTGTACAAATCTGCTTCAGTTCTAATTTTCTCAAGTATATTCCAAGCAGTGGGATAGCTGGCTCATGTAATTTCAACATTCAGTTTTTTGAAGACACACCAAACTGCCTTCTAACCCAATCAACAGTGTATGAGTTTTTCTCTAATCCTTCTATAGGGAGTTTTGCTAACGCCAAGGTGGCAGCTCTCAGAGAAAGATGTGCAATCCCTTATCATGTACAGCCAGTGAAAATCTAATATATCAGCTATGATCCTTCATTTAGGATGTTCTAATTCTAGGAGAGTGACAGACTTTGTTGGTGTCAGATGCTGTCAACTTGAGTAAGATTCATGCCTTGCAAACTGAAACCTTGTCCTACAATAAAACCACAAAACCCACCTCCATTCAAGGAGGGATAGATTGTTCCACTGAATGAAAACCTTTTAAGATGTCAAGATTAACCTGTTTTAAAAATAAACTTATCTCTTATCCTCTTTTCTACGGAGGTGGTTGTCAGCTGCCACTGGCATAATGGCTGCCCTCAGACCCCTACTGAAGCCAAAGATCGTCAAAAAGAGGACCAAGAAATTCATCCGCCACCAGTCAGACCGTTATGTCAAAATTAAGCGTAATTGGCGCAAGCCCAGAGGCATCGACAACAGGGTTCAGAGATTTAAGGGCCTGATCTTGATGCCTAACATTGGTTACGGGAGCAACAAGAAGACAAAACACATGTTGCCCAGTGGCTTCCGCAAATTCCTAGTCCACAATGTCAAGGAGCTGGAGGTGCTGATGTGCAACAAACCTTACTGTGCAGAGATTGCGCACAATGTTTCCTCCAAGAACAGCAAAGCCATTGTGGAAAGAGCAGCCCGGCTGGCCATTAGTCACCAATCCCAATGCCAGACTGCGCAGCAAAGAAAATGAATAGAAAGCTTGTTTGCACATTTTATTTGTGCTAAATAAACCATAAAAACTGCAAAAAAAAAAACTTATCACAGTTGGGGAGCTCTGGTGGACTTGAGGTAAGTTACACTGCCAACCCAAAGGCAGGTCGTTTGGTAGATTCCAAGGGACAAAGATGGGCAGTCTCCTATGCAATTCATACCCTCAAAGGCCACTGGTGGGTGGGTCAGCTCTGACAGCACTTAACACAAAACAGAAGCCCAGTTGTTTTCTAGTCCTGAATAACTGAATTGACAATTTACAGATTTTAAGTGCAAAGTATGGGGACCACTGTACAAAATTACGTACATATACTGAACAAAGGTTGTGTTACATCGGGAAATGTCAGGGTTTCTCCAAAGTGCTCAAGAGTGCTGTGTGTTGAGTGTTTTCAATTACTTCCTATACATCTGAAAAACTGGACAATGAATAAAGACTATAGAATTGATGCTTTTGAGTTGTGATATTGGAGAGAACAATATCCCACGGACTGCCAAAACAAGTCTATCTAAAAAAAGCAATGAGATGTACAGAGTGGAAGGCTGTTTCACAGCTTGAGCATGTTTGTCAAGAGGGGCTATTCCTTGCAGGCTCAGATCTGTTTTTCATCAGTCACTACAAGCTGTGGTTTCAGTGACCCCTAAGAAACACCTCAATTTGCACTCAGCCCCAAAACATACTCTAGTATGTATCAATACAGCTTTTTTTTTTTTTTTCAATACAGCTCTTTACTGAATTAACAGTGCTTTCTTTTAAGAGTTATTCTGCGGAAAAACAGCACCTTTAGCTCAACCACCAGTTACTGTTAAGAGGGATACTAAGTAACAAGGCAATACAAACAAGGCTTCTTCTATCAAAGCAAGAATAATGTAATCCTGGTTTTTGTTTATTTTTAAAAAAAATATTTCCAATTCATGTGAAAATACGAGAGTAAAAACACCAGCAATCTAGAGTTACAACTCCATCTTTATTTAAGCCTTATGAGCCTCCTTAGCGTTTTCCACCAACTCGGGGAGCAGAAACTTTCACAGGCTTCGCAATTTTTTGTTTAGGCGCTGCTTTTGTGGGAGCCTGTAAAACATAAAACCCAATTTCATGACATTATCTCATGCAACTTTTTCCTTTTTCACAACCATATTCTTATGTCTGGATTCTTAAGTACCCAATACTTAAGTATTTACTTGTATTCCCATTATTACTCTTCTAAATCAGGTATAAATATTAAAAGCTCAGCTTTATAACAAAATACAAAGACCAAGTGAGAGATACCACAGATAAGAGGAGTGAAAACACAGTAAGTGTGGGATCCGTACTTGGTAAGAGAAAAAACCCACCCACAGAAAAAACCGGACTTTATGGAAAGGCTGTTGAAATCCAACTAAATTCTGCACTTGTCCAAGTCATAAGTAACCAGTTCTAACAGTTGACAATTGTACTGCTGTGATTCCAACTGTTAAGAAAAACTAAGTGAAGGATACACATCTATGTTATCATTCTCAAGTTTTCTGTAAATCCAAAATTGCAGAATAGTCTTTAAAAAAGCATAAGCCATCTTTTATCTTCTACTTTTCTAAAAACCTGACAAACTCATCTGGCACAACTAGTCATTAGAGATCTCAACCCCAAAAACATTTATGACGCCAAGTGAGCCTCAGGTTTCATCAAAGCATATTGGCTACACACTTCTGGGACTTCATAATGAGTTTGGTATTTTCATCTTGTCGCCTATATGGGGAAATGTCTTAACAGACCTTTACTCCCTGCAGTTCAGAAACAATTGAACTGAGACCTGAGCATCTTAGCACCACCGCCTGTCTCAATTGAAAAAGGGGCCAAAAAAAAAAACCACACAAAAGGGGCCAGCTGGTCCACTCCTGGCGCAGACAGGAGTGACACTGGGATAAACTGCAGTCAGTGTGTGGAAGAAGATTGCACTAGAAGTCTGGCTACACGTTTATTACACAAACTGAAGCCTTACCAAAACAAACCATGGTACAGTTCCGTTAATCAGCTTTCAGTATCAACCAATTCCTCCTGTGCACCTTTTAATTTAAGATACATGCTCCCCACCCCCATTTCAGCAGGATGCAGTTCTAGAAGATCTTCATCCTTTCCCCCCCTTTAAATTAATTGGGAATATAAGGTTGAAAGTTAAGGCATTTAGTTGAACTTCTATACAGGTATTCCAGGAAATAGTAAATTATCTGATTAATGTTTACCCCTAAACATGGTTTTATGATCCACCCCAGGACTTAAAACAGAAGTGTTGAAATAATGGGAAAAAAGCCCTGGGCTCTTCAAACTGCTGTGACTATTTCCAACCAGCCAATGTAGAATAGATAAATACACTAGTTTTTGTTCAGGGCCTTGTGTTTGGTGTTTGTTTTTTTAAAAAGCTTCCATGATATTTCCATTAGTACCCTGCAATACATTTGTTTTGAAAACAAATTTTTGTTTTGAAAACAAATTTCTGTGGTAGTTTTACTTGTAAAATCTAAAAAATTCACATAATTACCTTAGTAGCAGCCATTGCAGTCTTTTTAGATGCTTGTTTAGCCTTTTTTGCTTCCTTGGCAGCCCTGAGATTAAAAAAAAAAAAATTAAAAAAGGCAAAGTGCTACATTATTCCTTCTGAGGATATAGTTCATTAATGAGATTGCATAGTTTTGTGACAGTAAAACATTTCTCACCAATTTCTTTATGCAGGGTTAATCAAATTTCACTAGGCATCATATCAAGTCAGCTTAACATACAGAAAATAATTATACAATGGTTTTAATGCCACATTCTCTTAAGTCAAGCCTCCTTAATGTGTTCTGCAGACAGATTGAAAAGATATGGAGAAGCACGCATACCTGATGCACTCCCTTCCTAACTTTGAACCATGCAGTGTGTTTCCTTGCTCTGATCTGATGACTGCTTTGTGGTCCAAATATAGGTTTTGCATGGGCACAATCAAGGGTTCTGGGATTCCCAGTCTTCAAAAGATAGCCCCAATTTGTTGTGGTCTATATAAATGCTTTTCCATAGCCAATGAAACACAAGACATTCCTCTAGTACTCTTGTATTAGTGATATTGAGAATTTCCACACTGTTGGATCACCTGTGTTATGCAGATGATACAACACTGATTGCCTAAACTAAGAAGGACCTAAAGTGTATTCTGCGGAAGGTTAATGACTGTAGTCTTCAATATGGATTAAAACTCAATGACTAAGATTCTCACCACCGGGTCAATTGGCAACATGTGATGGTGGAGAAGAGATTTAGGTTGTTAAATGTTTGCACTTGCTTGGTTCCATAATCAATACCAGCAGTCAAGAAATAAAAAGGCAAATTGCACTGGGTAAGTTTGCTGCCAGAGACCTCTCACAAAGTGTTAATGAGCAATGACAGTCTAAAGAGTAAGGTTCGCCTAATCCAGGCCATGGTCTTTGCAATTACATGCTATGTAACAGAGAGCTGGACAATGACTAAGGATGATATTCGGGTTGTGGTGCCAGAGAAGAGTACTGAACATACTATGGACTGTCAGAACAAACAGGTCTGTCTTGGAGAGAGTGAAACTATGTTTGCCTTGGAGGCAAGAAATTGGGAGTTCTGTTTCACATATTTTGGTCAGGAGGTACCAGTCCTTGGAGACTATCATGCTTGGAAGGGTGGAGGGTCAGGAGAAGAAGACCATCGACTGAGAAGATTGACATGGTAACTGGGGAAATAAGATTAGGTGTCTCAAGTGATTGAGACTGCCTCAGGATAGGACACACTTAAGAGTTATGGTACACAGGCTCACTATGAGTTGCAGGCAACTCAATGGCATGTAACAACTGCATATACTATTTTATCATTTAGATATAATACAAGGTTAGAATCCTTGAAAATTGTTCTTTCTAGCCAATGCAATAGCCCTTGTTGGCATGGTCTTGCAAATCAACAGCTGTGGGGTCAATATGAAAATGACTTCCACCCTGTAAAAAAACTGTGGGGGAAGGGATTGCATAACAATCAAGTTTTTCTTTTCAAGAGGGGGTGGTTAGGGAGAAAAAAGCAACAATGAATGACTGGAAACCCTATGTCTCTGTAAACTTTCACTAAAATAAATTAAAAAACAACAACAAACTGTGGCAATGGTACTGGAGAAAAGGTGAAGAGATTTTGGCAAGGTGTAACCAGAGGAACCTTGGAGATGTAGCCACAATTAAAAGTTTTTCTTGCTGAACTAAAATCTGGACAAGCTAACTTGTGACTACACAGAAAAGTTTGCTGGATGACTGAGGAAACCAAAGGCTTCTTGCATTTGTTCTGCTGGATTATCCTTGCAGAATTGTGCCTTGTTAATATGGTATAGGATTGCTGGACTAAACCTGGTCTTGCATTAAGATCTTCTTTACCTCCTTCCCACTCTCTCCAACCAATTTCTCTCAAATCCCACAACCCCTGAGTAAAATCTGATCTTTGCAAAGAATACCAGACCCAATAATTCATAAAAATAGGTGCAGGAACATGGGGGTGGCAAGTCTGACTAGGTAGGTATTTGGTGTTATGGCAAGAAGCTGCACTGCAATCCTGAAGGCAGGTAGTTTGTGCCAACCAGGTGCTCTCCAGAAGAAGGTTGGGCTATCTCCTCCTGAGCAATTAACTGCCTGTGGAAACTTGCTACAATGTCAGCTATGGGTTGGTACACAAGAACATTATTGATGGGGGTAGTTCCCCTTTACAAAGCAGAGTAGTCAGACTTGGCCATCCCCAATATCCATACTGCATCTGCTCCTTTTCCATACTATTAAGTAAAAATATTTATGATTGATGGTTCACCTATAGATGCAAGTGATAGGGCACGGCAAAGGAAATAAAGTAAATAAATCAGAAGCTGTTTGGAACAATGTGTTAACAGTGGCAATAACACAGGAAAACGGACTTATGTAAAAAAAGGATGTAGCAAAGAAAAACACCCAAGGGTCATCATAAATCCATCAGAAGCTGCATACCACATAAAGCTGTGTAAACTTCAATTCCACTAGTCTTTTAGCGAAGTCAGAACTTTTCTAGTTATTTTAAGAGGCCCCTGGACCTCTTTGGAAATCATTCCCTAAACACAAATTTAAAAAAAAAACCCACACACCAGAAAAGGTCTATTAAAACCCCAATAGTATAATCCAAACCAGAAATGCTCATGAAACATTCCTCACCTGATAGCCTGTTCTCGTTGAGCCTTTCTAACTTCAGGTTTTTGATTCCTCTTGGCCATTATATCAGCAAGAGATGCACCAGTGATGGCCCTTTGGAATTTGACTGCTCGGCGGGTTCTTTTCTTTTGAATTTCTTCCTAC
>NW_006399835.1:12093951-12103234 GCF_000299155.1 Elephantulus edwardii | reverse complement strand
GATGCCTTTGAGCTGTGGTGCTGGAGAAGAGTATTGAATGTACCATGGACTGCCAAGAAAACAAACAGATTCATCCTGGACAGGGTTAAACCAGGCTGCTCCTTGGAGGCAAGGATTCTGGGACTTCATCAGACATACTTTGGACATGTTGTAAGGAGGGACAGGTCCTTGGAGAGGGACATCATGCTTGAGAGAGTGAAGGGACATAGCAGCAGAGGAAGACACTCTGAGGTGGATTGATTCAGTGACTGGAGTAATCGGGATGGGTGTGTCAGAGGCAGTGCGATTGGCACAGGATAGAGTAGGGTTTAGGGCTGTTGTACCTAGGGTCGCTATGAGTCGCAAGCAACTCGATGGCAAACAACAACACATCATTCTATAAACGTATGTATAGTCATAAGTGTAGAGTTCTAAAGGCCATTCTTCTGAATGGGTTCCAACTGCCAACCTTTGGGCATTTAACCACTTGTGTGTGACCTAAAGATTCCTACCATTGCTGCAGAGTTCAGCACGTTCAGACTCATAGTGACCCTACAGAAAAGGTATTAGCTACTTATGGGGTTTCCACGGCTGTAAGTAGACTGGAAGATGTTTCTCCCACTAGAGTGATTGGTGGCTCGAGCTAGTCTTTTGGTTAAAAGCCAAGTTCTTTAACAACCATGCCAAAATGGCTCCTCAGTGACTTTCTACCCTGAATATAGACATAGGACTATATTCTATATGGACTATATCCACATAGAAACCTGTGGTGATGTACTCTATAGGGAGTTGTGCTGCTAACATAAAGGCATTGTCTCTCTGGTGGTTCAAATCCACTAGTGGATCCAGAGGAGAAAGTTGGGCTTCTTCCTGAGCAATTCACAGCTTCGGAAAAAAACCTATGGCGGGTCAACTAAGAGATGGTTCCTACTTGATAGCAATGTTGTGCTGTCGATATGTGCTGTTGAGTTAACTACAACTCATAATGGCCCTACAAACAGGGGCTCTGAACCTTGTCCTATTCTGAGCCAATTGCACTGTCTCCGATGCATCTCATCCCATTGCAGTAGTCACTGTGTCAATCCATCTCATCCAGGGTCTTCCTTTCCTGTGCTGACCCTTCTAAGCATGATGTCCTTCTCCAAAGACTGGTCCCTCCTGCCAACATGCCCAAAGTATGTGAGATGGAGTTTCAAAATTCTTGCCTCCAATGTACAACCTGATTCCATCCTCTCCAGGACTGACATGATTGTCCTCATGGCAATCCATGAACTTGGAAGTCCAGTTCAATACTCTTCAGTACTGCAACTCAAAGTCATTGATTCTTCTTCTGTCATCCTTATTCATAGACCAGCTGTCAGATGTATATCAAGCAATTAAGAAGATCATGGCCTGGGTCAGGCACGCCTTTGTCTCTATACTGACATCATTGCTCTTTAGCACTCTGGAGAGGTCCTTAACAGCCAAGGGTGCTGACTGTGGATCAAGATAAAATCTTTAACAACTTCAATCTTTCTTTCATCTATCATGATACTGCCTGTTGGTCCAGTGGTGATGATATTTGCTTTTTTGATGTTGAGATACAATCCATATTGGAGGCTGCAGTCCTTGATTTTCTGCATGCAACAAATGCTTCAGGTCCTCCTCAGTTTGGTGAGCAAGTTGTGTCAGCTGCATAACTTAGGTTGTTAATGAGTCTTCCTCCAATCCTGATGCCACATTCTTCTTCTGAAAATCTAGCCTCCCTAATGATCTGTTCAGCATATAAATTGAAAATGTATGGAGAAAGGATACATTCCTGACACACTCTTTTCTTTATTTTGAACCGTGCAATGACAGCACCTACTAGTCTAGGTTTGCATGAGCACAATCAAGTGTTCTGGGATTTTCATTCTACTCAATGTTAACTACAGTTTGCTGTGATCCACACAGTAAAATGCCTTTACATAGCAGATAAAATACAACTAAACATCCTTCTGGTACTCTGATTTCAGCCAACATTCACCTGAAATCAGCAATGATATCCCTAGTGCCATGGACTCTTCTAAACCTGGCTTATATTTCCTGAAAGTTCTGTGATGTACTGTTGGGTCATCTTAAAGATTTTGTTTGCATGTGATAGCAATGAGGTTTTTTGTTTGAGCTGACTATAGGCACTTGCCTCAGGGTCTGATGATGTTAACCAACTTGACATTCATCCTTCTTAAAAATCATTGCTAATTAAAGTTGTATGTGCATGTCTGTAAGCATTTACAAAAATCAAAACAAGTTTTTATAATAGTCCTGGTTTCTACAATGTCCATGACCAAAGTAGGTAGGACCTGGTGACAGAAATGAGAGAAAGCAAATGACTGAATTTTGTACATTCAATGATTAATTCATAGCAAATAGATTTTTTTAAAAAAAGCAAATACCTTTAGTATGAAACACAAAAGACAATTTTACACATGAATTTAGGATTGCACAGGAATAACATTGACTATATCTGTCGAAAGAATGTTTGGAGAAGCTCAAAATCAGGAGTCAGAACTAGGCCAGGTGCTGACTGTGGAATAGATCTCTAATTACTCATGTGCAAGCTCAAGTTGAAACTGAAGACGATTAAAACAAATCCACAAGAACCAAAAATACGATCTTTAATCTAGCCTATCTGGATTTAAAAACAGATTTGAAGCATTGCTCGTCAATGATTGAAGACCACAGGAGCTGTGTGATGAAATAAAAATATTTCATCTATTAAAAGAGCAAAAGATAATTATAAAAGAGAAAGAAAAAGCCAAAACAGACATCCGAAGAAACTACGAAAATGGCATTAGAGCATTAAGAGCCAAAATCAAAAGTGATTGTGAAGTAAAAGAGCTGAACAGAAAATTTCAAAGGACAGCTTGAGAAGACAAAGCAAAGTATTATAATAAAAAATGTGAAAAGAGGCGAGCTCTTGTGGACTAGTGGCAAGAAGCTGCACTGCAATCCCACAGGCACATGATTCAAATCCACCAGATGCTCCGCTGGAGAAGGAGGGACAATCTCCTCCTGTATCAGTCAGATCCGATTTGATGGTACACACACACACACACACACAATTTAAAAAATATGTAAAAAGAACTGCAATCAGAGAATAAAAAAGCAATGAACTCTCAGTATTTCTCAAGCTGAAAAAGGTGAAAACAAATTCGAGCATCAAACTTCAATGATGAGAGATGTCATGAGCAAAATCTTGAATGATCCAGGAAGCAATAAAAGAAGATAGCAGGAATACACAGAATCACTGTGTCAAAAAGAATTGGTTGACACTGAAAAATTTCAGAAAATACCATATGAACAAGAGCCAATGGTAAAAAAAGGAAGAAATTCAAGCTGTGCTGAAGAGACTGGAAAAAAAAATTTCAGGACTAGATGAGATACTAAGTGACATCTTTCAATGAACAGATGTAACCCTGGATGTGCTCACCGGACTAAGCCAGAAAGTTTGGAGGGAAGCTGCGTAGCCAACTGACTGGAAGAGATCCATATTTGTTCCCATTACCAAGAAGGGTGTTTCAGCAGAATCTGGAAATTATTAAACAATATTAATATCACATGAAAGTAGAATGTTGAGGATCATCCCCAAACAGACAGAACAGTACTTTAACGGAGAACTGTCAGAAGTTCGAGTTGCATTTCAAAGAGACCATGGCACTAGTAATATTGCTGATGTCAGGTAGATGCTGGCTGAAAGCAGAGAATAGCAGAAGAATGTCTATCTGTATTTTATTGTTTATGCAAAAGCATTTGACTGTATGATTCACAACAAACTAAAGCTAACATTGAGTGAGAATCCCAGAACACTTAATTGTGCTCATATGAAATCTCTACCTAGCCCAAAAAGCTGTTGTTGGAGTGGAACAAAGGAACACTATGTGGCTTAAAATCAGGAAGGATATGCATTTGGGTTGTATTCTTTCTCCACACCTGTTCAATCTGTATGCTGAGCAAATAATTCGTGAAGCTGAACTCTATGAAGAAGTATGATTGAATGAAAAACAAATATAATTTGTAAACTTTCACTCAAAAATTTTAAAATAAAAAAAGAAATCATGATACATTACATTGGGTGCATGTGCAGCCAAGGATGTTGCTAAAATTTGTCCTATAGTAAGTTGTTTAATCTAATTTTACTAGCCATTGGCTTTGACTTTCATCACATAGCTGAATAGGACCATACAAGTGTGAAGTGTTTCTGTCTACCAAGGAGATTGGTTAGCTTGCTAACAATGTAAAAGAAATAGCACCTTTGTTGTTATTGGGTGTTTTCAAGTGAAATAAAACTCTTACCACCCCTAGGGACAACATATTGTAACCTGGTCCTATCCTGCCTCATCCTCACAAGGGTTGTTGTTAGGTGCCATCGAGTTGCCTACAACTCATATTTTTGTTGTTGTTGTTGTGTGCCGTCGAGTCGCTTATGATTCATAAGGACCCCATGTACAACAGCTTTGAACCCTACTCTGTTCTGTGCCAATTTCTTTGTCTCTGACATACTTACCCCCATTATCCTAATCACTGAGTCAATTAATCTCATCAAGGGTCTTCCTCTCTTGGGCTGTCCCTCCTCCCTTCCAAGCATGATGTCCTTCTACAAGGACTGGTCCCTTCTTGCAACATGCCCAAAGTATGTCTGACAAAACTTGAGAATCCTTGCCTCCAAGGAGCAGCTTGGCTTCACCCTCTCTAAGTGGAACCTGTTCATTCTCTTAAAAGTCCATGGTATATTCGGTACTCTTCTCCAGAACCACAGCTGAAAGGCATTGATTCTCTGTCTATCATCCCTAGTCATTGCCCAGCTTTCTGATGCATAACAAGTAATTGTGAAGATTATGGCCTGGATCAGGGGCACCATAGGCTCCAGACTGACATCATTGCTTTCCAGTAATCTGGAGAGGTCTCTGACAACAGACTTTCCCAATGCAATTCGTCTTTTGATTTCCTGGCTGCTGCTACCTAGAGTGTTGATTGTGGAGCCAAGCAAACTAAAGCTGTTAATGATCCTAATCTCTTTATCATCTATCATGACGCTGCCAATTGGCCCAGCGGTGAGAATCTTTGTTTTCTTGATGTTGAGCTTCAGTCCAAATTGAAGGCTGCAGTCCTTGACTTTCTGCAGGAAGTGCTTCAAGTCCTCCTCAGTTTCAGCAAGCAGGGTTGTGTCCTCTACATAACACAGGCTGTTGATGAATCTTCCTCCAATTCTGATGCCACATTCCTCTTCATAGAGCCCAGCTTTTCCCGGATGATCTATTCTGCATATAGATTGAAAAGGTATGGAGATGGGACACATTCCTGGTGTACTTCCTTCCTGATTTTGAATCATGCAATGTTTCATTGCTCTGTTCCAATGACTGCCTCCTGGTCCAAGTATAGGTTTTGCATAAGCATAATCAAGTTATAGCTCTGAACTCTGCCCTGTCCTGAGCCAATTTCAATGAATCTGACATACCTACTACCATTACCCCAGTAACTGTGTCAATCCATCCGTTTAGGATCTTTCTCTCTTGCTCTGTCCCTCCTTCCAAGGAGGTTGTTCTTCTCCAAGGACCAGTCCCTCCTGGGCACATGCACAAAGTATGTGAGACAGAGCTTCAAAATCTTTGCCTCCGAGGAGAAACTTTATTTCACCTTCTCTAAGGCAGACTTATTTATTCTCCTGGATTCTTCTATCATCCTTAGTCATTGGCCAGCTCTCTGATGCATAGCAAGTAATTGTAAAGACAATGGCTTGTATCACGCACAACTTAGTCTCTAGACTGATATAATTGCTCTTTAGCACTTTGGAGAGGTTCCCGATACAATGGCCTCACAAGATACAGCAGACTTCCCTGATACAATGGCCTCACAACAGTGAGAACATGTAAATAAAGTGAGAGGATTGGTAAGGTTTTCCACCCTGCCTTGCTTAAATTCAGCAAGTGCAGAGGCAGAAAATGGGCTTCTTTACCATCAAGTAAGTGGAAGCTGAGAGTGCAGTGTGTTCCTTGGCCTAGATTCAGAGCGAGACTTGAGAACAATGGTAACAGTGACAGCAGAGGTGACAGAAAATCCGAGACCACAGATGGATGGAACAGAGTCACATCTGCTGCCCCATTTAGCCAGAGTCAAGCATCTTGCCTAGGCGGTGTTGCCTGTGTGAGTGTATGAACATTAAGTGGCAGAACTGAACAAGCTTTCTAACACTGGCTCAGAGTCAAGGCCTCTACCTATGAGTCATTTCCATTTGCTTCCTACGAATGTGAAAGTTGTACAATGAATAAGGAAAAAAATTGAAGAATCGATGCCTTTGAATTATGGAGTTGTAGCCTACTCTACTTACTCTGTAGCACCTAAGAAACAATTGACCATTTAAATACCTTCTAAATTGCCTCTTTTTATTCTTTTCCTTTGGCTTTTTATTTAGGTTGTCTTTTCCTTATTGACTGTGGGGCTTATGGGAAAGAATGAAAGCTAAGCTGCTTTTGAATTCCTTATCCACTGTAATCATGAACTACAAAGATTTGTTATTTTAAACCATTTGTTTTAGGGCTAACTTGTTAATGTATGAATGGATATTAACACAAATATCTATTGTAAAGAAAATGTGGAGATGGTGACTTGGTAAAATTATAATGAAATTTGTTGAGATGATAAATTATCAGGTTTATGGGAGAAAGTTTCCATTTTGGAAAGGATAAAGTTCAAGAAACCCTTAGCGAGATAAAGGCAGAACTGTGCAGTGGGCAGTCCTATAAGTTCAGAAGGGATAGTTTGAAACATTTCAGTAGTAATAGTAATGGTAGGATATTTGGGATAACATCACTAGTGTTGCAGGCTGGCTTCTCTGAAAATGGTCACTGAGACTGATTTAGAGGCACAAAATATTTACTAGGACCTAGGACTCAACTTCTATAAAGACTTTATGCAGAACTTATTTTTCCTGGTACAGCAGTTTAGACCTTAAGAATGACGTTAAGTGTTATTCCTAGTGTTTCAATCAATTGTGTTTTCTTCTCAGGTATGGGAGGGATCTTGCCATTTTCGTCTCTCACTAGAATTCCATGCAGGCTGGCCAGTCCCAATACTTTCAGGCATTGATTTCAAGAAGAGCACTGAATGCACACCCATGTTTATCAAGGCTTTGTTCACAATAACAAGGAATTGGAAACAACCTAAGTGCCCATCAACAAATGAATGGATAGAGAAGCTGTGATATATTCACACAATGGAACACTATGCTGCATTGAAAAACAAGGAACTCATGCAATATTATTCAAAATGGGTGGCCCTGGAGGACATTATGCTGAATGGAATATTTCAGTCACAAAAGGACAAATACTGCAAATAAAACAGGACTGACCTCAGGGTTGGGTGGAGACTGAGAAAGATGGAATAAATAATGTATACTGCATTGAAACAGTTGAGGGAGAAAACTGTTTAAAAAGGATATGTGATCAGGTATTATTATCATCACTGAAGTCCAGAACGGAGGCTGCATAGTGGAGTGGACCTGGGGGGAGGGATTGTAAAACAATGAAAGAATTTTTCTTTTACTTTTCAAAGAGAAGAGTATACTGGGTGGGGAAGGGTGAGCAGGGAGAAAAGTGCAACAGTGAATGAATGGAAACCCAAAGTCCCTTTAAAGTTTCATTAAAATTCAAAGTAATAAAAAATTTTAAAAATCACTGAAAGGAAAGTACAGAATAAACAACTAGATTACAAAGTTACTTGGTTTTAAGTTTACACAGTGCTTTTTAATGGAAGAGTGCAAGTACTGCATTGGGAAAGTCTGAAGTCAGGGATATCTCCAAATTATTGAGGAGCAATGATATCATTTTGAGGACTAAGGTGCGTTAGAGTCAGGCCATGGTCTTTTCAGTCACTTGCTATGCATCTGAGATCTGTACAATGAATAAGGATGACAGAAGAAGAATTGATGCCTTTGAGCCATCATGTTTGAGGAGAATACTGTGGTGTTGGAAAGAGGACAGAGTTCATATCTGTTGTTGATAACGTTGGTATTGTGCTCAATGGCACCTAACAACATCAACTAACAACCATAAAACAACCAATAAAACAACCATTGTTTCTTACTGTTGTGGTGAAACCATATATACAAAGACATTAGCCACTACGTCTTCCGCATTTAAAAGTCAATGGCATTGATTTATATCTTTTTATGCAGTTGTTACAGAGTGCTGAGTGTCGTAGTTTTGGTGACCCTTACCTGGATAAGAATCAAGCCAGGAGGGAGATAACTAGAAGGTCAGTACCTCACAGGCAGCAGGGAGTGTACAGCAATTCTAATGGCTCTTAAAAGAGCCTGTGCTGCTCAGTGTTACAAGAAGTATGGTGATTTTAAATACACCAATCAGCAACCCTCCCTGTGTGTTAGCCCATGTTTGCGCGGGTTATTGCCTTTATAAGCTGTATGTACCCTTAGCTCGGGGCTCAACTCCTCTGCCTCTGCGTAGGTCAAGAGTTGTGCCCCAGCACGCTGGATGGAACGAAACCTCATGCTGTTTGCATCAAGGACGGTCTCTCGTGAGTGATTGGTGCTGGCGACCGATCTCATTGGGGTCCGGCTCTGCGGATCCAACATTTGGTGCGTTGGCCGGGAAACCGACGACAGCCCCTCACTCCCGACACGACCCCCCCTTGGAGGTGCTCTTCACTACTGAGGAGTGAGAGAGAATTCTCCTGGAGGCGCGGAAAAATGTGCCTGGAGCTGACGGGAGACCTACCCAACTCCCTAATGAAATAGACCGAGGGTTTCCTTTGACGCGACCCACCTGGGACTACAACACTGCTGAAGGATACTGCTGAGAATCTACCCAGCCAGCCTTTGCTTGAGCGGCTGAGAGCTCTAGAGACAGTGCAGAGAGAAGTCTGGAGGCCCCTGCAAGAAGCCTACCGACCCAGAGATCTGTCAGTACCTCACCAGTTCCTGGTTGGGGACCCTGTCTATGTATGCAGACACCGAGCCGGGAACCTAGAGCCATGCTGGAAAGGGCCTTACTATGTGCTCCTGACCACCCCGACAGCTGTGAAAGTTGACGGCATCTCTACCTGGATCCACGCAGCGCATGTGAAACCAGCAGCTGAGCCCTGCCTAAACGAGTGGGAGGCGAGCTGCACTGAAAACCCTCTGAAGATTAAGCTACAGAAAAAATCCTCTGCACCAACATGATCACTTTCTTCCTGTTGCTTCAAGTTGCCCTGTCCTTTTCCTGGTCCGCCCCCCTAAACCCCCACGCTCCTTACAATCTTACTTGGCAGGTGCTCTCCCAGACCGGAA
>NW_006399835.1:12090715-12093851 GCF_000299155.1 Elephantulus edwardii | reverse complement strand
TCCTCTTGGCCATTATATCAGCAAGAGATGCACCAGTGATGGCCCTTTGGAATTTGACTGCTCGGCGGGTTCTTTTCTTTTGAATTTCTTCCTACAAAACCCAAGAATATATGCTTATGAGTTCTGTCTTCACAAATTTAGGGGACACTGGCAAATTAAGTTTTTAAGATTTATATTCACATATAAATATCCAGGAATGTTTGCCACCTAGAGGTTGATAAAGTTGGCCTTTTGGGCTACTTTATTAAACAAAAATAGAAAAGAGTTATTTAGTTAAGTGGATAATACCTTAAAACAAATTTTAATAAGACTACTTCTGGATAACAAACTTCAGCTCACCTCTTCTAAATACTCAAGAAAATAGTTTAAAACAATCTACTAAACATTAGAATTTACAGGATTCAATATAAACACTACATATAGGCACTAAAAATCTACTCTATCAAAAAGGGAGTGGAGATCTTGCAGCTCAAAAAAACTACATTTAAACTGTTTTAGATTGTACAAAATAGCATTGATCAATCTAAGAGTCTAATGCCAAAAGTCCCCCTTCCAAGATGTTTTAAGCAGAAATGGGCAAAAATGTCTTTTAAGATGCCAACAAAATCGAGAGTAAGGCTAACTATAACTAAATAATCATTTCACTTTAAACGTAAATGTAAGAATATTAATACTAGACAGTATCTACTGGGGTCTCTCAGAGAGTGCTGGCTCAATATTCCAAGACTTCTGTATACTAATTCTCATGGCCCTGCCACTAACATCTTTCTCTTGTCAATTCCATAAAGCTAAAAGGACACTTCAAAACCAGGAGCAGCAGTTACAAAACGCATTCAGGCTTCTCGAGAATCATTATAGCCTTTTGAGTAAAAAAATTATTTACAGCTGACTCTCCAGCATGTTTTCGGATGCTATAAATCACAGAGGAAGAGACTGTTCCATCTTTCTTTACAATCTTCCTATCTCTTATTCTAAGGTGATTGAATCCCCCTTAAGTTGAGAACGAGTATGCTGGAAAAACGCTATTTAGGCCTCTCATAGCTGACCCTCCACAATGCTTTAAAGAATGTAGGCAGCAAAGAAAACTGTCCTTTTCTCCAAGAGCAGTGATTTAAAAGAACCAGAGAAGTGTGGCCTTGGATTAGCAGGGCAACTATACCACAACAACCTGTTAGGACTAATAGAACATAGTCAAAGTTAAGTCTGCATAATAACTGCTAACTCTCCATCCACTGGAAAACCTTCAACCCTCCCAGGGTGCCCCATAAAAGTGCATAATGTAACAGATTTTATTTGAGCAACTTTCACTGTGAGCCTGAGATACATGCTGAGATACTGTTTTAGAACATCCATTTCACCTGCTTAATACTCCCCTACAGAAGAAGAGCACCTTGACAAGCTGTATCATCTTCATAGTTAATGTCTCAGCATCAAAACTGATGTGGAGATTTACTTACCGACTGGCCCTTTTTGTGCTTCCTTCTGTAAAGGACAGTCCAATTGATCTGCCGTGGATTCCTTTTGGAAAGGAAAGCCGACTCGCATTTTGCATTAAGAAACTGGAACACCTATTGTTAAAAGGTTAAATTAATTGAGTCTTTAACCCTCAAAAGCATTAGAAGCTGATGTGTAACCTTTAATGCAATACTGAGGCCCCAGAGCAACTGAGAGGGTTGTATTACACAACTAGCCGACAACTGAGTGGCACTACGAAGGCCTTTCATTTAGGGTAGCCTTAAACTTGTAGAGTGAACGTACAGCAAGGGTAACAAGTCCTCGGAGGCGTCCAGCTCCAGTCTGCTCTTGGTTCCATGTGGACCACGGTTACCTGTTATTTTCATCAAATCACTATAATCTTACAAACTTCTGCTGACTTTCGACTTCACTCGCACTTTATTCAGGCTCTTGAGTGGTTTTACTGAATAGGCCTCTCAGCCTCTATTTTTTCGGGGGCCTAGGTTTACATGGGGGGGGGTAAAGCCTGCCTGTACTGAATGACATTTACCTCCCACCCTCCAAGAAGCTGTCTTTAACCACCTCGGCCCTTACCTTTCCGTCGATCCTGGCGTAGCGCCTCCCGTGCCCGGGGTAGATCTTGTACCCGCTGAAACTGCACAGCTCAACCCTGTAAGGAAAAATAAGACTGTTAAGGTGGGTGTCTACAGCAAGGAAAGGTCATTCCCTGAAAAAAACTCTCTCTAGCCAAGGATGGAAGTGGATTGTAGGCAAAACCAACTTACTTCATGGCTGCAACTTCAGCGACACTGGGAAAATGGCGAAAAGAGAGAGAGAGGATTCTGGGAAGAGACTTTATACGGTCGCGAGGAAATCTCCCTGTCCCCGCGCTCGGTGATGACGTTACGGGGCGGAGCGTCCTACCTGAACTATGAGGGAGGGCGACTTTCCTCAAATTTTATATTTGGTGCCTTGAGGTTCTGGGAGCGAGAGTGGTGGGACAGCTTCACTGGTAGTCAAGCAGTCACCATGTCTCTCCTACAGCCATTTCTAGAACCATCACATTGCTACGAAAATGGGAACTTCTCTTTTTCAGTTTATTATTGATCAATAGCCAGATGAGTCACATTTTGCCTTCCCATTTCCTCAGACATCAAAATTACATTTCAGTAGTGTCAGCATTTGTAAAAGATTATTAACACCTGAACTGCCTCTCCCTTGCCGATCGATGACGGTTTTGATTAATTAATGTTTACTGAGCGCTTTCTCTGTGCCATGCATTTTGTGAAAAGATTTTATATTTTGTACCTTATTCAGTTCCCAGAATCCCAGTTAAGTATGCATCCAAATACGGAAAGTAAGCCCTCGAAGAAACTAAGCTACAGAGCTCTTGCCTGCTACATACATACTCAAAGAAAGGGCAAAGTCTTTACCTGAAAACCTTGAATCTGAATCAACTTTCTGAATTTGGTTTTGTTTTGAAGACCTTGCCAGACCTCCTAGGAGGATCAAGGCTTTAATCACTTCACCCATTCTGTGATGCTAATGTGGCTAGAGGCAGTCCTTAAATAGAGAGACTGAATAGACTGAAATAACAATTGACATAAGTTACATAAAGAATTTGAACTTCACCAAAGAAGACATTCAGATGTCCAACAAGCACATGAAGAAATGTTCAAAA
>NW_006399835.1:12054112-12069125 GCF_000299155.1 Elephantulus edwardii | reverse complement strand
ACATATCTCTTTTAAACAGTTTTCTCCCTCCTCTGTTTCAGTGCAGTATACGTTATTGAACACATCTTACTCAGTCTCTCCCCAACCCTGAGGTTAGTCCCATTCTACAACAACGGCATCATGTAATATTTGTCCTTTTGTGAGTAGGATATTTCAGTCAGCATAATGTTCTCCAGAGTCAACCATTTTGAATAATATTGCATGAGTTCCTTGTTTTTTAATGCAGCATAGTATTCCATTTTGCGAATATACCACAGCTTTTAAAAAAAATTGTGTGTGTCTGTGTGTGTACCATCAAATTGGTTCTGAGTGGTATGGAAAGCCAAACTTTATATGAAATATTATATGAAAACCCTTGTTCAGGAATTGAAGGAATTACAGATTTATAAGTTAAGATTTCTCTTGTTGCAGATCATGGAAAACGGGCTGTTTGTCCCCTGCAGACAGGAGACAGCAAGGGGCCCCCTACAGAGGGAGTGTTACTTCCTGAGCTAGAGTTAACCCAGAGGCATCAAGGAAATCCTTAAGGGTATACCAAATTCTTGCATTTGCTAACCCCTGCCTCCTGAGTCTGCAGAAGTTTTTCCAATAGAAAGAGCTTGGCTTCATTTGCATTGAATTATTTTTGTGATTTACTTCCAGATAATTTTCAATAAAGATACAGAGAAACTTGGCTTGGGGTCTTCAGTCAGAACTGCTGGCCCCCTGTTTTATGCTCTCTGCTCTATCTCATTCCTGGCTGTTTGTCTCATTACTAATAACTGTAAAAATACTTTACCCTCTGTCTTCAACAGACTGGTACAGGAGGAGATTGTCCCTCCTTCTCCAGGAGAGCATCTGGCGGATTACGAATTACTCACCTCTGGGATTTCAGTACAGCTTCTTGCCACTAGGCCACCAGAGCTCACCTCTGGAGAAAATCTTGACAGCAGATTTTCCGAACGCAACTTATCTTTTTACTGCTTGTGCCAGAGATGTTGGTTGTGGATCTGAGAATGGTGAACTCACAAACAGTTTCAGTCTTTTCTCCCTCTGTTGTGATGCTGCACCTTGGCCCATTGGTGTACCTGTTTGGGTTCCCAAGTTTTATCTCCTCAGACTGAGGAACACACTTTACAGCCTACAGAGTGCAGCAGTGGGCCAAGAAACATCATCTTAGATGGATATGCCATGTTGCCTACCACCTTTAGAATAATGGTCTGATAGAGAACTGAAATATTCCTAGCTCCCATCCATAAAGTTACCCGAAAGAAAACGGTTTTGAATGGGGACTTGAGAAACAATTAGGTTCTGGCTGAAATATAGAAAGCAGTCTTACTCTCTTTGCTTCTCGGCCTTTATGATCCACATTCTGATATGATTCTTTTTTATTTTTATTTTTATTATTTTTGTGTGAGTGTACCGTCAAATCAGATCTGGCTGGTACAGGAGGAGATTGTCCCTCCTTCCCCGGCAGAGCATCTGGTGGATTAGAACCGTGCGCCTCTGGGATTGTAGTTGCAGCTTCTTGCCATTAGGCCACCAGAGCTCCCCCTGATATGATTCTTAAAGTATCTGCCACTTGTGCTTAAGCAGACTGGAGCTTATAGCAAAAATCTTTAACTCTGGACTTTATCTCAGAGCTCCTCTGGTCACACTTGTCATAGTTTCTCCACAGCAATGCCACAGTCTCTCTACCACCATCACCAGGGTCTCACCACCAGAGTCTTACTTTCAACAGGATTCAGTCTCCCTTCACTCTTGTCACTCAGGGTGGGAGCTCTCTCTCTCTCTCTCTCTCTTATCTTAGTCTCACCGCTGTTGATGATTTGCAAGGCCATGTGTCTACAGTTAAGATAGCTAGAGACCAGAGAGGGCTAGTGTAATCACTAAAAAATCCTTTATTTTAAGCTAACATTGCAATTGTCCAGGTAGCTCTCTTCCAGATTTCTTGACACAACCTGGTGAGTACATCCAGGGCTGCATCTGTTTGTTGAAATATGTCAAGTGGCATTCCATTAATTCATGGGGCCTTCTTTTTTGCTATTTCCTTCAAAGCTGCTTGAACTTCCTCCTTTATTATCATTGGCTCTTGATCATATGCTACTTCTTAAAATGATTTTAGGTCAGCTAATTCTTTTTTGATACAGTGACTCCATGTATTTCTTATACCTTCTTCTGATGCTCCCTGGGTCATAGTTCTAGTGAAATGCAAGAGAGCACTGGTGGCTCAGTGTTAAGGAGTTATGCTATCAACTCAAAGGCACGCAACTCAAATCTACCAGCTGCTTTGCAGAAGAATGATGGGAAATCTCCTATTATGCGATTTACTGCCTCTGAAAATCTGCTGGAGTGTCAGATGTGGACTACTTCTGACTCCATGGTATATAACAACAATGAAGTATATAAGCTGAAATATTTGAAAGGAGGTGTATAAATACATAAAAAAAGATGGAGTGGTGGATAGAAAAAGGATCAGACAGATAAATAGAACCTAAATTAAAGATAAAAAAGATTAAAAAATAGTGATTTTAAAGTGAGTACAATAAATATCATTAAGAGAATCTGAGTGGTAGATAGGGAGCTCTGCTGGCCTTATGGTTAAGGAGTTGGGCCTTCCACCAGCTCCTCATGTTGTAATCTCAGGTATGATTTACCACTTCTTTGTAACTTTATTTTTTTAAATTATTATTATTTTGTGTGTGTGTACTGTCAAATCAGATCTGACTGGTACAGGAGGAGATTGCCTCTCCTTCTCCAGCAGACCATATGGAGGATTTGAACTGTATACCTCTGGGATTGCAGTGCAGCTTCTTGCCACTAGGCCACCAGAGCTCCCCTGATTTACCACTTCTAATAACCCACTGGAGGGTCAGCTATGAGTCGGACTGACTCGATGGCACATAACAACGACAACAAATAGTAGATGGAAGGAGCTGTGATGACCTCTCCGTTGAGAATTGAGCAGCTAACCCAGTGGAGTGCCCCCTCGTGGTTCAAATCCATCAATGGCAGTCTCCTCCTGGAGGATTTACGGCCACCGAACCCCCAATAGAAATAGACTGTCAGCTAGGAGGTAGCTTTGACCTAACAGAGTAAGGTTTTTGAGTTTGAAGGAGTAGATTTGTGAATATTCATGATCAAAGCTGAATTTTTTTCATAATAAAGTAAAGGGTGAGGAAGCTCTGGTGGCCTAGTGGCAAGACGCTACACTGTAATCCCGGAGGTACGCGGTTCAAATCCACCAGATGCTCTGCTGGAGAAGGAGGGGGCAATCTCCTCTTGTACCAGTCAGATCTGAGTTGACGGTACACGTAAAAAAGAATACAATAAAAATAAAAAATTAAAATAATAAAGCAAAGGGTGCCATCTTCTGGAAGAAATGAATATTACTTTAAAGGCAGAGGAACAAAGCTTGGCTGGTTATGTAATAATTTTTTTTGTGTTTTCACATACCTTATTGGTTCTCCTTCAGATGCCCAGGCTGCACTCTTCTGGCTAGAAAACTTCTATCCCCCCTCACGCCCCCGCCCCCCCGCCGCGTTTAACTTCTATTTAGATTTTACTTCTTCTGAAAGAAGAAACTGAAAGGAGCCCCTGTGGCTAAGTAGGGGTTTAGTATTGGACTGCTAAGAGGTTAGCAGTTTGAAACCACCAGTCACTCCAAGAGAAAAATAAGCAATCTCCCCTTATTAAGATTTACAGTCTTTAATCCATTCAATGACAGTCGTTAGTTGTGGGGAAAAGAAACTGAAGCTATCAAAGATTTCGATCTACTTGGGTCAACAATAACATCCCTAGAGGCTTCCTTGTATGCACATGGATATTATCCTATCACTCACAACATTGTATTTCAGGATAGAACTTGAAATTGACTTTTTTTTTGGCTATGAATGAAACACCATTCTATCTCTGTTTTTTATTCCCTGCATAGTATACCACATGAGTATCTGATCCAAAGTGGCCAAAGCTGGTCCCTCTCATCTCACTAAAGCCTAATATGTCGATGTTCATGCGTTCTATTTAATTTTTCACACTTTCTAGATTCTCAGTTTCCTAATACCATAAGCAGGAGACCTTTAAGAAGTCAAATGTAACTGGTGGTCTCTATTTTTTTTAAATTTTTTTTATTAAATTTTATTAGTTTTAATGAACATTTACAGAGATTTTGGGTTTTCATTCATTCATTGTTGCACTGTTTTCTCCACCCTCATCCCCAGTTCCTTCTTCTTTCCACCCCCAATATCTGTTTTAATTGTCCAATTGCCACAGTGCTTGTCAAAGCCAGTTCTGATTAATCTCCTTTGTCAGTGTGTCCCTTGCCATTCCCTATCACTCCTCCCTGAGAGAGACTTCACCCTGATTCATAAGGAAAAGGGGATGGCGTATTCTCTTAGCTACTTCCTGCTGAAAAGGGACGCTGTGGGTTTCAGGGTGAAGGTCTTCTCTCACTGCTCTAAAGGGCCCCTTTGGCAGTAGGAAACACATAGACTATTATGGAGATTGATTTTGGAGTTTAGATGCACTGCTATCAATTGTGCTTAGCCATACATGTTCATATCCTTGAAGATGTATCATGGAAGTGTTGCAGCCTAGAAGATACAAATTTAACGAACAAGTTAAAAGTGCATGAGTCAAAAATTGAAAAGCAATAATATTCTGAGTAGAGGTTCTAATAGTGGCACAAATCAAGTTACAGAGGTAAGGTGGTTCCATTGCCATCCTTACTCTAACTTAATTCTTTTTTTTTTTAAATTTAAATTTGTTATTAATTTCAGTGAAAATTTACAGAGGCTTTGGATTTCCATTCATTCATTGTTGTAGATTTGTCCCCTCCCAAGGCTGGTGGTCTCTATTTTATCTGTCAATTCTAACCTTTTGGGATCTAATTGCAGGGATTTTTGTGAAGATTAGAGGCTATATTTGCAAAGCAGTTATTACAAAGCCTAGGACACAGTAGTCAATGAATCCCAGTAATGATAATAATATTGTGAAATTGAAGGTTCATTTTGGGTTTCTAAATAACCTGTAAGGAATTTTGGTGGTGCAGTGTTTAAATGTTTGACTGTTAACCCCAAAGTCAGTAATTGAATTCCACCAGCTGATCTGTGGCAGAAGGATGTGGCAGTTTGCTTTTGTAAGAGTTGTTGTTGTTATGTCATAATCAAGTCTCCTGCGACTCATAGCTCTGAACTCTGCTCTATCCTGAGCCATTCTCACTGTCTCTAACACACCTATTCCCATTACCCCAGTTACTGTGTCAATCCATCTCACTCAGGGTCTTCTTCTGTTGCACTGTCCCTCCACCCTTACAATCATGATCTCCCTTTTCAGGGAATGGTCCCTTCTTGTTGCAGATCAAGGGTAAAGTAATTTTATAATTATTAATGAGACAGCCATCCAGTAATGAGATAGAACAGAGAGCATAAAACAGGGGTCAGCAGTTCTTGACTGAAGACCCCGTGCCATGTTTCTCTGTGTATTTATTGATAATCAGGGGAAGCAAATCATAAAAGGAATTCCTTGTAAATGAAGCGGAATTTTTCCTCTATTGTCAACCTAATGCACTAGCTCAGGAAGTATTTCACAGGTAGTAACACTCCCTCTGTAGGGGGGCCCTAGCTATCTCCTGTCTGCAGGGAACATTTTCTGTGATCTGTCACAAGAGAAATCCTAACTTATACATTTGTAATATTTGGTAGGAAGTTTGGCTTACCATACCTCCTGGCCACATGCCCAAAGTATGTGAAATGGATCTTCAAAATTCTTGCCTCCAAGGAGCAGCTTGATTTTACCCTCTCAAGGACAAACATGTTTGTTCTCTTGGCAGTTCATGGTTTGTTCAATACTCTTCTCCAGCACCACAGTTCAAATGTATAATTTCTTCCATCATGTTGAGTCACTGTCAAGCTCTCTGATGCATAGCAAGTAATTGTGAATACCATGGCCTGGATCAAGCATACCTTAGTCTCCAGACTGACATCATTGCTCTTCAGCACTTTGGATAGGTCCTTGACAACCGCTTTCCCCAGAACAATTCATCTTTTGATTTTCTGACTGCTGGTGCCAAGAGAGTTGACTGTGGAGCCCCACAAGCTGAAATTGTTAACAACCTCTTCTCTATCTATCATGGTCCTGCTGATTGGCCCAGTGGTGAGACTCTTCGTCTTCTTGATGTTGAGCTTTAATCTATGTTGCAGAATACAGTCCTTGACCTTCTCCAGCAAATGCTTCAGATCTTCCTCAGTTTTTGCAAGCAAGGTTGTGTCATCTTCATTAAGAAGTTTGTTGATGAGTCTGCCTCCGTCCTGATGCTACATTCCTTCTCATAAAGTCCAGCCTCCTAAAAGCCTTGGAAGCCCTATAAAATATTTTTGCTGAGGGCGCTCAGATGGCCTAGTGGCAAAAAGGTGCTCTGCAATCCTGAAAGCATGCGGTTTGAATCCACCAGGTGCTCCACTGGCGAAGGAGAGGCAATATCCTCCTGTGCCAGTCAGATTCGATTCGATGGTACACACAACAAGAAAATAGTTCTGTTCTGTTCTATGTGGGTACTCTGAGTTGAAATCAACATGATGGCAATGGGCAGATAATCTGTGGATAGACACTTCATAGTGGCAATCACATCTTGCATTTAGTAAGTCAGAAGTAGGACCATAGAAGTTACCAGTCGAAGAGAATGCTTAATTTTATTCACCTTTCATAAATAAGAGGGTTTTTTTTTTACTATACTAAAAAGGTACATTTTTGAAACCTTTACAGTGTTAATAATTTTTACATTAATAATATCCTAGTCCTAAAATGCAAACATGTCTGTTGTATTTATAGTCTTCAAATGTAAGTTCTCATCCTATTTAGAAAACAACTTTTATTTTGACGAGGTAAATTGCTCTATCCACGCTGTGATTTTCTGTCCCACATAATCTTAACTTTGTGTTACTTCATTTATTTACTAAATCCTCTAGTAGACCTGCTTTGTTGCCATCCACTACTACAACAGTTTCCTCCTTGTTACCATTATTTGCCCCTTCTCATTTATCCTGTTAGGTGATCAGCTTAACCTTTCTAAAACACAAGTTTCATTATGTCAAGCTCTCATTCAAAAAACACCTAATGAAAAGAAATAGAATAAATGGTGAGAAAATGAACGTGGGACCAGATAATTGTGGGTTTTTTGACTGCTAAAACTCAAGTGGGAGGTTTTTGAGGAGTGAAGTAACATGATAAAAGGTTTTGTTTTACTTTGATCATGCCAGAAACAGTGGGCAGGATGAATTAGAGAAGGGGAAATGAGTCAGGAAATCAGATGTTGCAAGGATCAGGTATACTGTGCTAGTGAAGAGGAAAGTCTTCTCTGCTGGGCTTGGACCTATCAGAGAAATGCTACCTTATCAAGAGGGTTCATTGTTGCAGGGTAGTCGAATCTTCTAAATTACTTGAAACTTATACAGGAACTCAGATGATACAGTGGTTCAGACATTTTGCTGCGAGTCATACAGTCTATAGTTTGAACCAGTCAGCCACTCCATAGTAGAAACAGACTGGTGGCAGTCTGTTTCTGCAAAAGCCTTGGAAACCATGTGGGGTTATTTGTCTCTGCCCTATAAGTTTGCTATGAGTTGGAATCAACTTGACCAGTCTCATCAAAGGGCTGACTACATCAGAGCTGCCAACCCAGAGAATCATGGACAAGTAGGCTGACAAATGTTGTTGTTGTTGTTGTTGTTATGTGGTGTCAAGTGACCTGCGACTCATAGTGACATATGTACAAACAGTTCTGAAGCCTGCTCTGTCCTGAATCAGTCTCACTGACTCCGACGCACCTACTCCCATTACCTCAGTTATCATGTCAATCCATAGCTGGGGTCTTCCTCTCTTGTGCTGTCCCTCCACCCTTCTGAGCATAATGTCCTTCTCCAACGACCAATCCCTCCTGGCCATGTGCCCAGAGAGCCTTAACCATTTGTAGAAGACAAGACAATTTAGCTTCTATGTAATAGATTGTAGATTGGAAAATAACCCCACAACTATAACTACAGTATTTTCCTGATACTGAGCTTCAATCCGTATTTAAGACTTGACCTTCAGGTCCTCCTCAGTTTCAGCAAGCAGAGTTGTGTCATCTGCTTAATGCAGGTTATTGATGAGTCTTCCTCCAATCCTGATGCCACATTTCTCCTCATAGAGCCCAGTCTCCTGGATGATCTGTTCCACTTATAGATTGAAAAGGTGTGGAGATAGGACACATCCCTGGTGTACACCCTTCTGTTTTGATGACTGCCTCCTGGTCCAACTATAGGTTTTGCATAAGCACAATCAAGTGTTCTGGGATTCCCATTCTTCTCAGAGTTAGCCACAGTTTTTTGTGATCTGCGCAGTCAAATGACTTCTTATTGTTAAGGAAACACAGATAGACATTTCTCTGGTACTCTCTGCTTTCAGCTAAGATTCATCTAACATTAGTTATAATATTCCTAGTACCATGACCTCTTCTAAATCCAGCCTGCACATCTAATAGTTCTCTGTTGATGTATTGTTCCAGTTGTTTTTGGATAATTTTCAGCAGAATCTTGCTTGCATGTGATATTAATGATATTGTTTGATAATTTTCACACTCTGTTGGGTCACCTTTCTTTGTAGGGAGAACAAATGGATCTCTTCCAGTCAGTTGGCCAGGTGATTGTCCTCCATATTTCTTGGCACAACTTGGTGGGCACATCCAAGGCAGCAACTGTTTGTTGAAAAATGGCAATTGATATGCCATCAATTTCAGGGACCTCTCCAAATTACTGAAGAGCAATGATGTGTGCCTTATCCAGGCCATAGTCTTTCCAATTACTTGCTATGCATCAGAAAGCTGGGCAATGACTATGGAGGATAGAAAAATTGATGCCTTTGAGCTTTGATGCTGGAGAAGAGTATTGAATATATTATGGACTGCTAGGAGAACAAGCAGGTTCTTCCTGTTGTTGTTGTTGTTATGTGCCGTCGAGTCACTTGCGACTCATAGCGACCCTATATACAACAGTCCTAAACTCTGCTCTGTCCTGTGCCAATCGCACCGTCTCTGATACACCCATCCCGATTGCCCCAGTCACTGAATCAATCCACCTCATAGAGGGCCCTCCCCTCCTGTGCTGTCCCTCTACCTTCCCAAGCATGATGTCCTTCTCCAAGGACTGGTCCCTCCTTACAACATGTCCAAAGTATGTTAGACGGAGCCTCAGAATCCTTGCCTCCAAGGAGCCACCTGGTTTGACCGTTTCCAGGATGAATCTGTTTGTTTTCCTATCAGTCCATGGTACCCTCAATACTCTTCTCCAGCACCACAGCGCAAAGGCATCAATTCTCCTTCTATCCTCCTTAGTCATTGTCCAACTCTCTGATGCATAACAAGTGATTGCAAAGACCATGGCCTGTATCAGACACACCCTAGTCTCCAGAGAAACACCATTGCTCTTCAATACTTTGGAGAGGTTCTTCCTAGGGAGGGTAGGTTACTTGGACATGTGTGTCCTTGCCTAGGGACACCTGTCTATGCTCTTCAAGAGTTCTGATTATAAATGGCCAGCCCCCATAAAGGAATCCCGTAGTTGTTTTCTCAGAACTTCAGAACAGATGAACTGATAAAAACTCTTTTGTTTCAGTTATTGCTGTCAACTAGTGGGAGTCTGTCCTCAAATATCCTACAGACTTTTCAGAGTGACACCCACCTCAAGTGGTACCCTTCCAAAGTAGAGAGAGCTGTAAACTTTTTATCTGTTTGGGTTAAAAAATCTACTCAATCTTCTCTTCAAAACTAGGACTTTAGTCTTCTGATTAAAATAGTGGAGAACAATACAAAATAAAAAAGAGTTCTAATAGGTGCATTTAAGATAGAAATTTAGAAAAGAGGAATTACAAAGGAAAAAAGCAAAGTTAAGAAACTTGTTACGAAAAAAAAAAAAAGGAAAGAAAGTAACTCATTACTGTCATGAAGTAGATCTGGACTCCTGGTGGCTCTTTCTTGAGCTTCCAAGGATATAAATCTTGACAGAAGCAGACTCTCATCTTTATCAAACAGGCACCTAATGGGTTGGGCTTGCTGACTTTGCAGTTGGCAGCCCACCATTTAAAGTATTAAATCAGATGAACAATTTCTTCTTTTCACAGCGTGATGGGATGCTTGATAGTTTGAAATACTAAACTTTTGTTTGTTTAGATATAGAGTTTAAATGCAGCATTAATAATATCAGCTTGTCATTGTTGGGAAGTGTCATGTCTCTTGGTTTTTCCTGGCGGTTTACCAGATTGTTCCTGAGAAGTTGCTGGATAGGTTGGAGCTATGACCCCTTCAGTTAGACCCTCTTGATGTACCATTAGCTTACTATTATATTTTTTTCATTGAGAAAGATTTTGATTAAAATCTGATCCAGTTTCTTTTTTAGTAACACTTATGTATAAAGGTAAGTTTATTGAATGAACAATGAATTTCAAAGGATAAGTTTCATTTTCAAGTTAATGGCTTTTGATCAGCTAGTAGTTTCTAGAAAAGATCATGGTTGATACTTAAACTAATCTCAATAAAGTCAGATTTATTTCCTCGATATATATACTTTCCTCAATTAAATAGTAAGAGCAATCCCTCAAAAGGAGCTTAAAATGCTATTTCCATTCCGTGTTCACTGAATTATGGATTAGAACTAATCTGTTAGGTGCCCTTGAGTAGTCTCTGACTCATAGTGAACCTAACTACAAAAGGAGCAAACTGTGCATAATGCTCACAACCTGCTGTGCTTAAATTTACAGCAGCCAGTCCTGTGCCATTCTATCTCCTTAAGAAGCCTCAAATCAACTTTGTCTAACTCATTACTTTGGTCAAATTTTTTTGACTACTGCTTTCATGGTGGTTACTACTGGTTTTAAAGAAAATAGAAAATGAGTAGCATAAGGACTATTGACATGGCAAGAAGTTGCACTGCAGTCCTGAAGGTATATGGTTGGAATTCACCAGCTGCTGGTCGGAAGAAGGATGAGCAATCTCCTCCTCTGCGATTAAATAAACCTGCTGGAGGGTTAGTTCTGGGTTAGTCCTGACTCTCCTGTACTCAGCAACAACATAGGTGCATTTAGACAGGAGGAGTAAAGATGGTGTGATATAGGCATCTGATCACCTCTAACTTCACAAGGAGGAAAGAGAATCACCAACAGTATTATTATCTCAAAAGTGATTCTTATGCCCGGACATATCTCCTCTTTCTAATCTTTTTACTAGTTCTGAGACTATCTGTTCCTTCAGTGTTGGAGACCACCATGGAGAGGGACTTTTGTGCTGAGAGTTAGACTTGTGCCACAATCATGTGAAGATGGCAGACCACTTACACATGATAAGCGGAAACTCAGCAAACTGAGGGACCACTAAAGTGACCAACTAATTATGTGTACACACAATATTCCCAGATAGAGTGCTAAGTCTGAATAACTACAGGGCTTCCCTGTTGTTGTTGTGTACTGTAGAGTCAGAACCGACAAATAGTGACCTTCCAGCGGGTTTTCAGAGGCAGTTAATCACACCAAGGAGATTGCCTGTCTTTCTCCCACAGAGCAATTGGTGGCCTTGAACCATATTCCTTCAGAATTGCAGTGAAGTTTTTCACTACTAGGCCACCAGTGTGACACATGGTGCTTGCCTAGGAAGTAAAGAATAAAGTTGTTTGTCTTAACTTGCTTTTAGAGAAGGCCAATAAATGTGAAGGGTTAAAGGCAATCTGGACTCTTCCCTCTCTTGAGGAGCTGAGTCCCCTGACCCCATTCTTAATGATTGTGTCTTTATTTTCTTTCAGTCCCGGTTTTGCTTACCTTTTCAAGGTACCCTGACATTGTCCCGGTTTTGCTTGCCTTTTCAAGGTACTCTGACATTGTGAGTTGTCTTCCGGATTTCTATAACACTCTTCTTCTGTAGCCATGCCCATAGGCGGATCTCTGAACCCCTTAGTTTGGTATTTGCTGTGCTTGGACAAGTTAGAAACCTCTGTTAGGTCTTCAGATAAGTCCCTGTTCACCAGTAAAACTCCTGTCCAAAGGTGCTCAGCTCTGTCATGCCATGAATCAGCACATTGACTGCAGCAGTGTCATATCAGGAGCTGGGAAGTAATTTTGCATTGTCTCCTGCATCTTCTTACCATTTGTGTTAGAGCTCTCTGGCTCGCGGGTCTAGAAGGTTCTCACCAAGGGAGCCTGTACCACTCCTGGCTCTTCTTTCTTGGTGTTTGTGAGGTCTCTTCCTTTTACCTTTTGGTATGGCTCATTTTAAGCATTGCAGGATGGTAAAATTGACCAATCTCTTTAAAGAATTGCAGACATTTTACTTGTATAGTCTCACCCCTGCAAGGATTTCATACATTTTACTTACCTTGTTAATAAGCTGTCTGATCTCCTAGGTGAACCTTCAGTAACTGATTTACATAGTTTCACTCAATCACTGTTATAAGATCATGTATAACTCTTGTTGTTAGATGTTTTCAAATCCTCTGTGACTCATCACAACCCTATGAACCTTGATTGGAACGTTGCCCTATCCTGTGCCATCCTCATGATTGATTTGTGACATACTTGACTATGCATGATTCCCACTCACTTTCTCATTGTTATTAAGTTGAAACCAACTCATAGCTGACCCTCTAGCAGGTTTTCAAAGGCTGTAAATTGTACAGAAGGAGATTGCCCATCCTCCTGAGGAGCAGTCAGTGGATTAAAACTGTTTGCTTTTGGGTTAGTAATGCAACTTCTTACCCATTAGGCCAAAGCTCTCTTATACAAGACTAATATGATCATAATATATACTTAACTGCGTTGCTAGGAGAGAATCAAAGATGGTTGTAATTAATGCTTATGGAATCAAGTGTCTGGAAATCTGAAATGATTTTACCTGATTGTCCCAAATAGAAATTGCCAGAAACTTTAATATTACCTTCCTTGTTCAATTATACCATTTAATATGCAACAACTCTTTGAAAATATGCTCCAACCCCTAGCCTGAACTCTTGGTGTATATATGTTGGAACCACCTATAGTTGATTCTCTGATGTGTTTTCAGAAGCAATAAATGGCAGGGGAAGAGATTGCGTATTATTCTCCTGTAGAGCAGCATGTGGATTTGCACCAGGGAACCTTTGTATTGGCAGCCCAATTCTTTACCACTAAGTCACAAGAGCTTCCAGCAACCTGCCTCAACTGATGTTGTTATGTGCCATCTAGACACCTGCGACTCATAGTGACCCTATGTACATTAGATCTGAAAGCTAATGCCTTATCCTGCATCAATCTCATAATCTCCAACAGACCTAATCCCATTGCTCTAGCCACTGAGTCAAACCATCTCTTCCTGGGTCTTTCTCGCCTGTGTTGTCCCTCCACCTTTCCGAGATGATGTCTTTCACTGAGGGTTGGTCCTTTCTGGCCACATACCCAAAGCATATGAGACGGAGCTTCAAAATCCTAGCCTCCAAGGAGAGACTTGGTTTCACCCTCTCTAAACAGACCTATTTGTTTTCTAGGTGGCCCATGGTATGTTCAAGACTCCAACACCACAATTCAACTGCATCAATTCTTCTGTTATCCTTAGTCACAGTCCAGCTCTCTGATGTATTAACAAGTAATTGAGAAGACCATGGACTAGATCAGGTGCACCTTAGTCTCTATACTGACATCATTGCTTCTCAGTACTCTGGAGTGATCCCTGAGAGCCAATTTACATAATACAATTAGTCTTTTGATTTCCTGACTGCTGGTGCCAAAGTGTTGATTGTGGAGCCAAGCAAGATCAAATTGTTAACAACCTCAGTGTCTTCTCCATCTATCATGGTGCTGCCAAATGGCCCACTGGTGAGAATCTTTGTCTTCTTGATGTTGAGCTTCAATCTATATTAAAGACTACAGTCCTTGACCTTCTGCTACAAGTGCTTCTGGTCCTCCTCGGTTTCAGCAAGCAACATTGTGTCATCTTCATAATGTAGGTTGATGAGTCTTCCTCCAATCCTGATGCCACGTTCCTCCTCATAAAGCCCAGCTTCCTGATGATCTGTTCTGCATATAGATTGAAAAGTATGGAAACAAGACACATCCTTGACACACTCACTTCCTGATTTTGAACCATGCAGTGTTTCCCTGCTCTGTTCTGAGGACTGTTTCCTGGTCCTAGCATAGGTTTCACATAGGCATTATTAAGTATTCTGGGATTCCCATTTTCCTCAATCTATATGCAGAACATTGTATGGGAAAATCTGCTGTCAGGAACTTCTCCAGTGTACTGAGAAGTAATGATGCCAGTCTAGAGAGTAAAGTGCACCATATCCAGGCTGTAGTTTTCACAATTACTTGCTATGTATCAGAGAGCTGGGCAATGATCAAGGATGGCAAAAGTAGAATCTACGCCTTTGAGTTGTGATGATGGAGAAGAGTCTGTCTTGGAGAGAGTGAAACCAAGTTTTTCTTTGGAAGTTAGGATTTTGAAGCTCCATCTCACATACTTTGGGCACATGTCCAGGAATTACCAGTCCTTGGAGAAGGACATTATGCTTGGAAGGGTGGAGGGACAGCGCAGGAGAAGAAGACCTCAGATAAGATGAATTGATACAGTAACTTGTGGCAATGGAGATAGGTGTGTCGGAGTCAATAAGACTGGCTCAGGATAGGGTTGGCTTCAGAGCTGTTGTACATAGGGTACCTAACAACAACATCTGAAAATGCTCCATTATTGTAGAAACAGATAACTAGCAAAACGTGTAAGAGGATCTAAAGGTGAGGGCAGACGGATGAGGATGGGGGGTAATCATAGGGTTGCACAATTTGATGGGTGGAGAGAGGGGTGGGTTCAAGAAATGGGAAAGAAAAGAAAGAAGGAAAGAAAGAAAGAAAAGAAAAAAGAAAAAAGAAGAAAGAACTAAAGGTGAGGGCAGAGGGGTGAGGATGGGGGTAATCATAGGGTTGCACAATTTGATGGGTGGAGGGAGGGGTGGGTTCAAGAAATGGGAAAGAAAAGAAAGAGTAGAGCAAG
>NW_006399835.1:12029422-12054012 GCF_000299155.1 Elephantulus edwardii | reverse complement strand
GAAGGAAGGAAGGAAGGAAGGAAAGGAAGGAAGGAAGAAGAGGGGAAAGATCCGGTGTGAAAAACAATGTATACGAATTTTTTAAGAAAAGCAGTGTAAAATAAAAAAAAATTTCTATTAAAAAAGAATCACAGGGAAAGGGGAAAATGCTTGCAATCTTTTTATTTAACTAAATTATTATAAACTGTACCTATTTCACTATCACAGCATAAATCTTTCCCAGAAGACTTCTAGATAAGAGCTCTTAAATTCACTCTAAGTAGCATCTTAATAATCATCTCACTGATAAAAATGTCTAACTTTGCGAACATCTAAAAAAAGAGGCATGAAATGACTATCAGTTTGTTCATCTGATAAATGAATTAGTTGAACAGTGTTCCCGAGCTCATTTCAGGTCAGTTTCTAAATCTCCTTTTACTTCATTACGATTAAGGAGCCAATTAGGTTGTCCGGATGCTGGGCATCCTGGGAGTTGTAGTTTCAGGCTTCCTCATCCTGACTACAACCTACACAAGAGCAGCTGGAGGACGGTTGCCTGGTATTATTAGCAAGCGGGAAGTATGGCGGTGGCGCGCGTCGACGCGGCTTTGCCGCCCGGAGAAGGTAAGGCGCTCTCTACCTCTGGGTCTCAAGCTTTACTCCACGAAGGTGGTTTTAAAAAGTTGCCCCGTGGAAAGAGGAAGCCTGGATTTAGGGGTACAGTTCTGGACCAGTTCTTTTGATGCGAGACTGTGGGCGTCGCGAGGCGCGCTGACCTCTGGGAATTGTAGTCTTTAGGCGCAGTCCAGTTCTCCGGCCTACCTGCTAACGATCAGATGAAGGACTACAGGCCCCAAGGGCCTTCGCGCTACTCAGCGCTCGGGCGCCCGCGCTCCCTAGGCTGGCTGGTCTCTGTTTCGGACTGTGGTGTCTTTTTCTGGACGTTTGCCTTGTGTTTCGGGAGACTAAGTCAGATTTGCAGGACCTCCTGTTTTTTTGCCGCCACTTTCCCCTGGGTTCCTAAAATATTCAGGAAAGTCTACCTTAAACACCTGCCATTAAACACTGACATTGAACCCCTCCATGGAAGTTGCCGGTGGCTGTGATCAAATTTTGGGGGATTATCCCTAGCCCACAGTTCTACTTCACATGCACCCCATGTTCTACTTTATAGGTCCTGAGGTTGGAATTGGCCGCTCAGCAGAGCCTAGGGTATGAATGTTCTGTGGTCAGGAGGTACCTCTGTGGGGCACGGGGCGTGAACTGAGCTCCTTTGTTTTGGTTACGGTTCCGAGGCTGCACAATAGTCGTTTGATCTAGGGACTGGCCCTGGGAGTAGAAGCCAGTTCCACTTTTTAGACCGGGGAGCTCATTAATTTGGACCTTTAAATTCTTTGGGGGAGGGGAGGTGATGCTTTGAGTTCTAAGAGGTCTGTCAAACGCCTTGGAATTGTGTGTATATGGCTTTTGTAGATTCTTAGGAGCCCCTTGGATCCCCCATATGCTGAATGCCATTGGGCTTGGAAAAAGGTTGAAACCCTGACGAGAGTAATCCAGTGTAGTTATTTCCTTGCAGTACTCATCTAGGTATAAATTTGAAATTGGCTGTTCTCAGGCCACTTCTGATGCCTGATTCTATTAAGCACCACCTCTCTGCCCACTTAGGCAGTTTACTGACAATCATCTCATTCTCGCATAGATGAGCCTCCGTTGAGTCTCCAAACGAAATCTCACAGAAGGCAATACCCATCTTTCTTCCAGAGCTGTTGGAGGATTCGAACTGCAAGACAAGCATGGCCTTTGAGTTAGCGACTCTTTAAGAGCTAGGCCACCAGAACTCCTACTGACAGTCATAACTGTTAACATTTATAGAATGTATTTTTTTATGAACTAGATGATGTGCCAAGTGCTTTTCTTACATTATCTAATTTTCTGTGTAGAGCAACATTATAATGTACGTACTGTTATCCCCATTTTATAGAGTAGGCAAATGAACCCCAAAGATCATGATCAAGATAATCACTATGGGGTACCTGGTGAAGTCAGTATTTTAATATCTATTTCGTTATATTAAATGCTTTACTGAATGTTGTGTGCTGGGATATTAAAATAGCAAAAGAATTAAAAAAATTAGTTTTGATACACATATTAATGAAACAGGTATAATATCTCTATTTTAGAGATGAATGAACTAATTTTTTAAGTTGTAAAAGTACCTAGTTAAATGCAACTTTGACGAAGTTTGCAGTTTTATGGTGACTAATAATAGTCATAATGAGACAAAAGTCTTCAGAAAAAAACAGTGATATTTTTAGAATAAAATATGCTTAAGAAAACAAAAGTATTTGAATGATTAAAGCATATGAACAACAACAATGTTTATATTATAGAATATTTAGATAATATCTTCTAACTTTATTTTTAATATATAAATAAAGTTAAACAGATGTTTTGCTCTAATATACAAAATTTTTTTACATTTTAAGGACTACTTTTTTTTTTACGATAGTTTTGGAACAGGCCTACAAATACAAAGAAAAGAAATCTAAGACTAAGTAAACATTTCAATATAATAATGACTTGTGATTTTCAGCACCCTATTTCAGTCTGAAATTGTTTTCTTTTGGACCATAATTTGTATTGTCATCCAGCTGTGAAAGGAAAGCATTTTTTTAAATTTTCTATTTTATTTTATTATTTTTTGTGCATGTACCGTCAAATCAGATCTGACTGGTGCAGGAGGAAATTGTCCCTCCTTCTCTGGCAGAGCATCTGCTGGATTCAAACCGTGTACCTTAGGGATTGCAGTACAGCTTCTTGCCACTAGGCCACCAGAGCTCCCCAGGAAAGCATTTTTAACTCTGCTTGTGCAAAGGCGTTTATGAAACAGAAAGAAAGCTGCTTGGACTTTTGCTTAGTAAAAGCTTCTAGTTACCATTCTTTGTCTTTTTTTTTTTAATGAAGCAGTAAAAATCACTGATTTTTATTGCTTATTTTATTAATCCATTTAATTAACTCATAGGTACATACATTTTTCTTTTCTCGATTCTTTGAAAAGTAGTCTCCCATGGCAGCCACAAATGCTTCTTGCAGTTGCCTATGGCAAGGGCAAGGATGAGTTACATGTGTGAAGGAAAGGAAGCCAAAGATTCACATGAGCAACATCAAAAGAACCTGAATGTCTTTCTCTGTTGATGATCACACCAACATGGCCAAGATTTGCTCCACTAATTACCATTGGTGATTTGCTCCACCCCATCACCAATCACACATTGTCAGCATTGAATTTGATGAAGTCTGTTATCTTGCCAGCAGCTAAATTAATCACTACTGTGTTGTTCACCTTGATGAGAGGATCTAGGTAACTGATGGTTCGAGCATCATGAGTCATCAGGTGTGGGATTCCCTTTGTACCTACAATATCTTCCTCACTGTGCTATACTTTGCTTCTTCAGCCATTATACAGCAAAACCACCCTTAGTGTTATAGATCAGGCAGAAATGTTCACGTGTATTCTCAGTGCTGAAGAAGTCTGTGAAACCAGCAGTATTTGTGATGTATGAACTTTGCTGTCAACTCTGATGAAATGCTCCGTGCATATTTTCTTTACCTTATTTCCAGTCAGTATATATTTGAGCTTATTCCTGAGGCATGTTCTAAAGGGAATACATTCTCTCAGACTGTGGGGACAAGAAACAAAAAGCCCTTTTAGTTTGTTGAGCATCAGTGCTTAGATCCCATAACTCCAAGTTTTCTTGGGGCCCTGGGCAATGATGACCATTGTAAAGGAAAAAGCTAGCAGGCTTTTTCTTGACTCTATTTTTCTGAGAGAACTGAGCTATAATTTTCAAAATAGTTGGATACTTGATAATATACTAAAAGTTAGGTTATACATAAGGTTGATCTTTATACATTGTTCCATATTTTAGAAAGTTATTTTTACTTAGTCCTAAAATATGTGTGCAATAGCTCATGTGTCAGTGTGACCAAAGTTATTTGAGAAACTTGAGCAGAAAATCAAATCACAAATTTAGCTGTATTTCTGAGGAAAAGTGAATTATTTCATTATGTGGTCTCTTAGAACTCAGTATTGGTTTACTTTATATTTGTTAAGCTTCAGTGTATTCACTCATATTGACTGGAATTTGCCAGATGACACACCATCACCACCACCAATGGCAGTGTTTTCTAAGTTTAAACATATTGATTTTAAAATTGGAGTATAATTTCATTCTGTCTTCAGCTATTGTATTTCTTTGTGTTTTCCACTAATTTCCCTTCTTTTTTAAGGATCAGTGGTCAATTGGTCAGGCCAAGGACTACAGAAATTAGGTCCAAATTTACCCTGTGAAGCTGATATTCATACTTTGATTTTGGATAAAAACCAGATTATTAAACTGGAAAATCTTGAAAAATGCAGACGATTAATCCAGGTAAGTAATATTATTTGGGGCAAGAGCACACAGGATTATTAAACTAAAATCAGAAAACAAAATAGCAGTAAATTTTGACTTAAATTTTTACCTAAAAGTTTCTCATGAAAATGAAAACATGCATGCAGCACTTATACTAGAGGAAGAAGTGTTATTTAAAAAGAATACATTTGGTTGCAGGCAAAATGCCAGGCAGCTAAGATAACCTTTTAACTCATGATAGGGGTAAAGAATTCATTCATCAAAATGTTTGTAAGATATCATTTCACCCCACTAAGAATAGCAAAATTTTTTTTTTTTTTTGGGGGGGGTTGGTGGGGACAGGGGCACGCGCGGTGTGCGTCGAGGGGAACCTGGGCTAGCACGCCAAGCCAGTCGGCCAAGAGCGCTGAAGGTCGCGCGCAGAACGCCACCGCCTCGCCACCCCAGAATAGCAAAATTTAACAGAACAGCAAGCAACAAATGCTGGAGAGGTTCTGGAGAAACTGGAACACTTACTCACTGTTGGTGGAAGTGTAAAATGGTGCAACTACTGTGGAAGGTGGTGTGGTGCTTTCTCAAAAAGTTACAAATAGAGATACCATTTAACTCACTAACCCATTTAATTCCACTACTAGGAATATATCCCAAAGAGACCATAACTGCCACTCAGGCAGATATATGCACACCCATGTTGTTTTTCGTGGCTTTGTTCATAATAGCAGGGAGTTGGAAACAACCTAAGTGCCCATCAACAAACGAATGGGTAGGGAAGCTGTGGTGTATTCACACAATGGAATACTATGTTGCATTGAAAAACAAGGAACTCATGCAATATTATTCAAAATGGGTGAGCCTGGAGGACATTATGCTAAGTGAAATATCTCAATCACACAGGAACAAATATTGCATAGTGCCACTGTTGTAAAACAGAACTGACATCAGGATTAGGGGAGACTGAGAAAGATGGGTTCAATAATGTATACTGCATTGAAACAGATGAGGGAGAAAACTGTTTAAAAGGGATATGTGATTAGATATTTTTTGTCGTGACAGGAGTCCAGAACGAAGGCTGCATAGTGGAGTGGACCTTGGGGGGAGGGATTGTAAAACAATGAAAGAATTTTTCTTTTACTTTTCAAAGAGAAGAGTGTACTGGTGGTGAGGGGTGGTCAGGGAGAAAAGTGCAACAGTGAATGAATGGAAATCCAAAGTCTCTGTCAATTTTCATTAAAATTAATAATAATAAATTTTTTTTTTAAAGAAGATGTTTGGGGAGCTCTGGTGGCCTAGTGGCAAGAAGCTGTACTGCAATCCCAAAGGTACACGGTTCAAATCCACCAGATGCTTTGCTGGAGAAGGAGGGATAATTTCCTCCTGTACCAGTCAGATCTGATTTGACGGTACATGCACAAAAAATAATAAAATAAAATTTAAAAAAAGAAGATGTTTGTGGGGCCTATGTTAAGAGTTGCCAAGAGTATGAATCAATTTGATGGCAGTGGGATTTTTTTTAGTGTGTGTTTAACTTTGCTCTCAGTCTTGAGAATAAAGGACATTGTTCTTGGTGTAGATTATGTTGCTGCACATGTTGCTGTGTTGAAAATATCTTCTCTTACATGCTTGAGGAAGGTCTGATTACTTAGTCTTGTCTGATTTCTTTTTGCTTAGCAACAACAGCAAAACAACCCCTAATGAGTACATTATGTGTACGTTGTAGAATATTTAGACAATCTGTGTGAAAATATACATTTGATTTGTTTATTTGGATGTGGTTGGCCATTTAAAGAAAATATTTAAATGAAATATGACAGCAAGATACACATTTTATTCTCCAGAATAATGAGATGTTTCCTTTCTACAGTTGTCAGTGGCTAATAATCGGCTGGTGAGGATGATGGGTGTGGCCAAACTGACCCAACTCCGGGTGTTAAATTTGCCTCATAATAGTATTGGCTATGTGGAAGGACTCAAGGAACTGGTACATTTGGAGTGGCTCAATCTGGCAGGAAATAATCTCAAGGTGATTTTTTTTTAAAATTATAATAGTATTCCCTTCTCTATAAGAGAAATTCACACAGGATAGAAATAAATAGAAAGTATAGAGTATCTGTAGTACTTTGTATATGCAGAACTTACAGTGTTTTTGTAAGACAGGTAGAGAACTCTAGTGATCTAGTGGGTTAGGAGTTGTGTTACTAAGTGATTTGAATTCACTAACTCCTCAACAGGAGAAAGATGAACATTCTCTTCTCGTGTGATTTACAGCTTCTGAAAACTTACAGTAGGATTAACTATGAGTTGGTTCTGACTTGATGGCAATGAGAGAGAGGAAATAAAATTGCTTTATCTACTGGTAACAGAAAAAGAAAAAAGTAAATAAACAGTGGAATTATTCTCACTCTTCAAGGATAATCTTTAATAACAAGCTTTAAAAGAAATTTATAAATATGTAGTATTGTGGTGTAGTTGTTGACTGCTGTTGAGTCGAGCTCAACTCATAGTGACTCTGAACAAAAGACCTAATGCCTTTCTGTAACTATCGTCATTTCTCCAAGTTCATAGAGTTTCCAGAGGCATGTGGTTAAGGAAGTGGATGCCACTTCTGCTTCCAAACCTGCTTTACAAATGGGAGCTCCATCAAACACTGTCCACATTTGAAAACCATTCTGGTATTTGATATCCCCATGGTACAAGGTTCAGCATAACAGCAAACCCAGGTTACTTCATAAAGCACATTGACAAAGAATTGATGTGCAAAGTGGAGGAGTATTTCTCCAGATATAAAAGCACTAGTTTCATTTAGCAGTGGTTAAGTGTCATCAAATGGAATACAACTGCGAGTAAGTTTTGCATGAAAGATCTGAACTGTAAATAACATTATTTCTGTACAGAACTCTGTTCTATAACTATTATAATTTCTGTACATTTATAGAGTTTAGAGTTTGTAGATAGTATAATTAAGAAATCAAGAATCAATCTTTATAAAAGGACATCATGTGTTAGACTAACATGTTAGAAGGGAGACTATACTATTCTAAATAGTTAATGTATAATGTAGTTGTATAATTTTGGGTAAATTAATAATTGTCTTGCTATTTTAATATACAAGGTAAAGGAACTTTATTAAGTGATAATAGTAGCTATCTTTTATTGACCACTTAAGTTGTGCTAGATAATATTAGCACCTTAGCTATATTAACTCTTTCAATTTCAGAATATCCTGTGATGTAGATATAGTTATTATGCCCAGAGAAGTTAAGTAACTTGTGCATAGTAACACAGCCAGGACCTTGTAGAGAGATATGCTATAAATTCAGGCAGTCTGAGGATTTCACTTGTAACCGGTAAACTCTCTGCTATACAAAATGTTATGTGTCATCACTAAAATTTCAAGTTGTAAATAACTGAGGTAATATGAATTCATTGACCTTCTTGTTAAATGATGATAAAGGTAAAAGCCTGTGGACCAGTTTATCCCCTTATGTTAATACTACCTCTTCTTTCTTTTGTTAAACCTAGCTTTTTTGCTTTGAGTAATAAAGAAAGGAGACAGGACAATGTTTTAGGTACAAATAATAGGGAAAAATTTTATACTTTGATTTTCTGTATGCATTCTGATAAAATTTTTTTCTTGCTGTAGGCCATGGAGCAGATCAATAGCTGTACAGTGCTACAGCACCTCGACTTATCAGACAATAACATACCCCAGATAGGTGATCTATCAAAATTGGTATCCCTGAAGGTAAGTCTCTTTTCTGGTCATGACATTTTAAAAATTTAATATCTAGACATCAAGAAATAAATTATTTGATTGGCCTGAACACAGCCCGGCAGCTCCAAACTCAATGCCCTTGAGTCACAATCGACTCATTGCTGACCCTCCAGCATGCTGTCAGAGGCCATAAACCACATGGGAGGAGATTGCTTATATTTCTCCCACAGAGCTGTAGGTGTTCAGACAGCCAGAGATGTGTGACCTTTAGGTTAGCAGTGCAGCTCCCTATGGTCTAGGACATTAGAGCTCCTTGTATGAAGAACAAGTTGTGTTTTTAGTATGGTACAAATTTTCTTGGTTTATTAGATGTTAAGTATAAAACTTTTTGTTGATAGTTTTTAGAATAATTATTTAATGAAAAACTAGTCATTGTTTTCTCTCTGATCCTATCCTCTGAACATAATGAAATTCCCTTGATGCTTCTACAAGTAGTTGTTGTTAGGCGCCGTTGAGTCAAGTGTGACTCATAGCAACCCTATGAACAACAGATCTGAACTCTGTTCTATCCTGTGCCATCTTCACACTTTCTGACACATAAGAGCCCATTGTGGCAGTCATCACATCAATCCACCTGGTTGAGGATCTTCCTCTCCTTCACTGACCCTCCAGCCTTCCTTGCATCATGTCTCTTTCCAAGGAATAGCCCCTCCTAGCAACATGCCCAAAGTAAGTGAGCCAAAGCTTCATTATCTTTGCCTCCAAAAGCACTCTGCCATTCCCTCTCCAAGACGTATTGGTTCATACTTTCGGCAGTCCATGGGATGTTCAATACTCTCTTCCAAAACCAGAGCTCAAAGGCATCAATTCTTCTTCTGTCATCCCAGTTCATTGTCCAGTTCTCAGTTGTGTAGCACGTGATCAGAAAAACCATGGCCTGAATGAGATGTGCCTTAGTCCTCAAACTGATGTCATTACTCCTCAGTAATTTGGACAGTTCCCTAACTGCAGACTTTCCCAGTGCAGTGCATCTCCTTATTTTCTAACTGCTGGTACCAAGGGTGTTAATTGTGGGTCCAACTAAGATAAAAGTTGTTGACAGTTCAATCTATTCTCCATCCATCATGATGTTGCCTATTGATCCAGTGGTAGGAATCTTTGTTTTCTTGACATTGAGATGCAATCCATACTGAAGACTGCATTCCTTGGTCTTCTGCAACAAGTGCTTCAAGTCTACCTCACTTTCAGCAAGCAAGATTGTATCATGTACATAATGCAGATTACTGATGAATCTCCCTCTAATCCTCATTCCACATTCATAGAGTCCAGCTTCTCAGATAATTTGCTCAGCATATGGATTGAATAGGTATGGAGAGAGAATACCACCCTGTCAAGATAGAGCAGGGTTCAGAGCTGTTGTACATAGGGTTGCTCTGAGTCATAGGTGACTCAATAGCACATAACAACAACAACAACAACAACAATATGGGCAATATATTAAATAACCCAGAAGTATCAAAAGAAGATGAAGGAATCCACAGAATCACTGCGCCAAAAGAACTGATTGACACTGAAAAATTTCAGGAAATACCATATGAACACGAGCCAATAGGAATGAAAGAGGAAGTGGAAGCTGCATTTAAGGCACTGGCAAAAAAATAAGGCCCCAGAATCAATGGGATACCAATTGACTTGTTTCAATTAACAGATGTAGCCTTGTATGAGCTGATCATGTTAAATTGTATATATCCTGTTGGTGAGGTAGAGAGTCACCATTCCTGATTTTGACTCAGTTTTTTGACACTCAGAATTATTTTTAATATTGTTACATTATGAAAATGAATTTTACTTTAATGTAGCATATAGCACTTTTATGGAGGGGAATATTCCTGTACTCAAATAAGTGGTAGTTTGAATCATAGTTTCAAGAGACATGTTACTGTTATTAGGTACCATCAAGTCAACTATCCTGTACCATTCTCACAATCTCTGATATGTTCCGGCCCATTGTTATGGTCACCATATCACTTCAGTTCCTTGAGACTCTCTCTCTTTCTAGGACCTTCCAGAACATGCCCAATCCTGAAACATGGGTAGGGTTTTTTCAGTATTTTGCTTCTTTGGCTATTATTAGCACCAAAAGGACTCATTAAATCTTGGAAGCAGTATCTTAGCACTGTTTGTCTCATATTTTTAGTAGAAATCATTTACAACAACAATTATTCTAAGCAATTTGATGTAGACAAATAGTATATTAATAGATGCTAAGAGGATGCAAATTAACAAAAGGTGATTGAACTTTTTTTTTTTGGTAGAGAGATAATAGATTCTAAGAGAATACAAATGAACTCATGGTGATTGAACCCTCCCCCTTTTTTTTAATAGTGGAGGCATGATTATCTAATAAGAATTCTGGTGAGTTTGGAGTCTTGGATTTATTTTTGGTTGTTGCTGACTTAGTTTGCATCATTTCCATCTGATGAGAGCACATTCTATCTGTCCTGAATTTTTAGCTTCCAAAACAATATTGTTGCAAATTATGGGTTGGGTCATTTTTGGAAAAATTTACTGTGTGCATGATTGTTTAGTTTTTTTTCATTCTCCATTTTGGTTTTTTTATAAGGAAGGAGGTTGGTATTGTTTAATATCTGATAAATCTTACAACATGCTGGTTGCTGTACCAAACGTGTTCATTGGACAGTCTCTAAATTTTCCTGGCCATAGGATGCTATGAGAGAGAAGCAGAGAGAGGATCAAAAGCTGCTTACGACTCCTATAATATTAACCACTTTTACTATTTCTGCAGTGAGAGAGAAAATAAAACATTCCTTCTGTCTTCTTGACACATCTTAGATACTGTTAAAATAGATCAATTTATTTGTAATATTTTTATCTGTAATTCTCCCTATTTTTATATTCAAGACTCTGCTTTTACATGGAAACATCATCACCTCTCTCAGAGTGGCACCAGCTTATCTACCCAGAAATCTAGCTATACTTTCCTTGGCAGAAAATGAAATTCGAGACTTAAACGAGGTAAAATTTGGGGGCATTCTATGGGATCAAGGAACCTGGATAGCCTAGGGAGGGCTCAAGAGAATGTTTAGGTGGGGTTTTTTCTTCTTCTCCTTTTTTTCTTTTTTTACTTTATTTGTTCTTTTTGTTTGTTTTTCTCAAGAGAATGTTTTAAGCTCATTTTCAGACTCAGCACTGAAAAAAAGGTTACCAGGAGTTTGGAGGAAAAAACCCACTTTAAGCTAAACGGTTATTTTTTTTTTTTTTACTTTTTCTTAATGTCAGTGTGTCATTAAACTTGATTTTATTTGCAGTGCTGCAATTACCATTGCGTTGGGAGATAATTAGTGGTAAAGGGACATCTGTGCTAAAAGGGCTAATTAGACACCATGTCTACCTTTTCTTGGTTGCTATTATGTTTTTAAAGTAGATTTTCTGTGCTACAAATTAGGACTGGTACTTTCTAAGGGACTTTGTGCAGTAAGAACAGATGGCCACATTGTTGGAATTTTGAAAAGTCAGCGGATAATAGAAGAGTGTTACTTGCCACTTTGCATAACAAGAAGGGATTGTTATATTGTCAGATACTGACAAAATCAGCGGAAGCCCTGTGCTTGACACTGAGTAGTTCATTTGGTTCAACAAAGTTATTCTTTGTTCCAGATCTCTTTCTTGGCACCCTTAACTGAATTGGAACAGTTGTCAATCATGAACAATCCTTGCGTAATGGCAACACCTTCCATTCCAGGGTTTGACTATCGGCCATATATCGTCAGCTGGTGCTTAAACCTCAGGGTACTGGATGGATATGTGATTTCTCAGAAGGAAAGGTGACTATGACTTCTTCCTTTAACGTCACATTCATCAGAGTCTTACTGAATGAATCCTTTTTGGTTTACTGCAGATATATAAATGGAATATTTTTAAATGTGTATTTTAAAATTAAGATTGTGAATATAGTTGTGAACTATATGCTCATTGTTTAGGATTTTCTGTCCTTTCCAAAAAGGTTAAGAAAGAAATACCACTTCCCCAAGTTCGGGCTGGTGTGTATAACTTATTGCTCAACCACAATAGTTTTGTTTCTAAAAATATTTTTGTTAATTAGTTATTTATGACTTGAAATACATTTTTGCATAAGAACCATGTCGTAGATGCTGCTTATTGTCTCAGGCCATTCTACAAAATCTTACAACCCATCAGGTTGTGTATCATAGTATCTAGGGAGCTCTGATGGCCAATGATAAGAAGCAGGGCATTGATGCCAGAGGTACATAGTTCAAATCCACCAACTTGCTTGATGGGAGAAGGATCGGCAGTCTCATTCAATTTACTGCCTGTGAAAATGTGCCAGAGGATCCACTATGAGTCAGTTTTGACTTGAGGGCAGCTAACAAATGACATTATCATAGTGCCTGAGAACCCAGCTGCCTTTTAGAACAACAACTATGTGGGAAAATATATATAGAATTCCAAAGAAGATATATTGTTGGATTTTTTTATGTGAGTAGGCCTGGAAGCATTTTCATATTGTGGTGACAAAGGCTTCACACCTTTCCCTATTACCTGTTGACTGTGTGGCTTCTCCGTGCCTTACTTTTCTCATTTGTAAAGTGTGGATAATAATACCTAACTTTCGAGGGTGTTGTGAGTATTAGAGGAGCCCTAGTGGTGGTGCAGTGTTAAAACACATAGCTACTAATGAAAAGATTGGATGTTTGAAAAAGATGATGCAATCTGTCTCTATTATAGAGATTTTCAGCTTTAGAAACCCTTTTGTGCAATTTTAGTTTGTCCCATGAGTCAGTGCCTAAGTGTGAATCCACTCAGTGGCAACAGTTTTGGGAGAATTAGTTAATGTACATTGTTGTGTACTGTCGAGGTGGAACCAACTCATAGCTGAACCTCCAGTGAATTTTCAGAGGCAGTTAATTGCACAGGAGGAAGTTTACCTTTTTTTTCATGTGGAGCAGCTGTTAGATTTGAACCAGTTGTCTTTGAGTTGGCGTCATAACTCCTTACCATTAAGCCACCAGAGCTCCCTATGTATTACATGGTACTGCTTATACTTTTTAAACAACAACATACTATGTGAGATATATGACATATAATACTATGCAATATGTTGTTGTGTGTACTGTTGAGTCAGACCCTACCCATAGCTGAGCTGCTATTTGGGTTTTCAGAGGCAGTATATAGCATATCCCATGGAGCAGCTTGTGGATTTGAATCATATTCTTTGCATTAGCAATGCTAAGCCATCACAGCTTCCCATCCAATATCTTGTTGTTGTTGTGTGATTTTGAGTCAAAACCAACTCATAGTTGACCCTCCAGAGAGTTTTCAAAGGCAGGAAGATCACAGTGAAGAAGGTTGCCCATCCTTTTTCCCCAGAGCAGCCAGTGGATTCGAACTGAATCACATGCCGTTGGGATTGCAACACAGTTTCTTGCCACTAGGGCAAGATTTCTTAACAAATCCTTAAATATGCTAGGTAGCTATTTTTTTATCTGCTGTCAGGGAACTCTCCAGAATACTGAGTAACAGCGTCAGTCTAGAGACTCTGGTATGCTTGATCCCGGCCATGATCTTTGCAATTACTTGCTATGCATCACAGAGGAGGACAGTGACTAAGGACTACAGAAGAAGAATCATTACCTTTGCATTTTGGTGCTGGAGAAGAGTCCTCATGGACTGCCAAGAGTAAAAGCAAGGATTTTGAAGCTCTCTCTCACATATTTTGAGCATTTGGCTACAAGGAATCAGTCCTTGGAGAAGGACATCATACTTTGTTTTTTTGTTTTTTTTTTTTTACAAAATGTAACAAGTAAACTTTAATGAAAATTACACCACTCCTTTCTCCCTTAAGACATCCTTTTGAAAGTACATGAAGACTGTGCAGAAACAGAACCATCTGAAAGGAAGCATGGGTAATCCATGGCTCAAACAATGCTCCATTTCAAAGACTTAACTGGTTTTGATTTAACAATAATTTTCATTATTGCCTTTATAAATTGTTTCTGCAACTGAACATCTGAGATAAGCAAATTACTTGCTGCAACATTACATTTAGCACATTATTACCAATAAGCTGTTTTTAAAAAAAGACCCCAAAACCAACCCATGGAAGCGGGGGGGGTGGGGTGGGGAATTTCTAAACACACACTGCATTGGGCTAAATCTGTTTTAAGACTCTTTAACAGTTTACAGTGGAAGATCTTACTTTTAATATTATGGTGTGCATGACCCAACAAGACTCAAAATCTCAGCTCTGAGATGGCACCGATCTAGGCAGTCTCCTTTCCTTTTACCAGGGTCACTATGAGCCACAACTACCACTACCTGTGAGAAGTGTCCAAGCATTGTGAAAAAGCACTTGTAACCAATTCTGTGTAGTTACTGAACAAAAAAAACAAAATATTTTTTCATGTGCATGACGACTGGAATAAATGGACTAGTACATTTTCAATCTGTATGCAGAACATAACATTGGCAAGACTGGACTTTATGAGGGATGCTGTATCAGGACTGGAGGCTCATCAACAAACTGTGTTACACTGGTAACACTACCTTGCTTTCCAAAACTGAGGAAGACCCAAAGCTCTTGCTGCAAGTCAATGACTGCAATCTTCAATATGGACCGAAGCTCAGTATCAAGAAAACAAATATTCTCTCCACCAGGCCAACTGGCAGCATTACGATGAAGACTGGGATTAACAATTACATTTTATTGGGATCCACAATCGATACTCTTGGCACCAGCAGTCAGGAAATAAAAAGAAGATGCTTTAAGAAAACCTATAAGCCAGGGACCTTTCCAAAGTGCTGAAGAGTAACAATGTCAGTCTAGAGATTAAGGTGCACCTGATCCAGGCCATGGTCTTTGCAATTACTTGTTATGCATCAGAGAGCTAGACAATGACTAAAGATGACTGAAGAATCGATGCCTTTGCATTGTGGTGCTGGAGAAGAGTCATGAACATATCTTGGACTGCCAAGAGAATAAGTCTGTCTTGGAGAGGATGAAACCAAGCTTCCCTTGGATGCTAGGATTTTGAAGCTCTGTCTCACATATGTTAGGCATGTTGTCAGGAGGGACCCTGGATGAGATGGATTAACAGTGACTGGGAAATGTGGGGCAGGTGTCAGAGATAGATTGGCTCAGGATAGAGCAGGGTTCAGAGCTACTGTACACAGTTGCTGAGTCGCAGTTGTCTTGCTAACACAAAACCAACCAACAAGATCAGTTTTGGCAAACTGGTTCAGTGGAAAAATGCTATCTAAGCTCTCGAGAAACCCAAAAGGACAATCAGACACGAGAGTTGCTCAAATAGAGATCTGAAGGGAGCACCCGCAGTCCTTCCTGGCTAGGCCCGCACAAGAACCAACCACTGGCATCATGACACCAGGGAAAATGTTTAACCAGTAGACTATTTGGTGGGGTATTTTTGTGTTGCCTGGTCAAGGCTTTATTTCATACTTGGTTTCATTCAGGTTAAAATGTTAATTAAAAAAACTGATGTGGACATTTGCTGGGTAGTCTTGTGGCTGAAGGTCTTCAACCTTAACCACCAGTGAAATCTGTAAGGTCCAACCTGCCACGTCATCCAGGTCCTTAAAACAGGACGAGATGGGCTGAACACAACAGGTAACATCACCATAGTCTCAAGTGGCAGCCACAGACCTCCATTCCCTCAACAACACAAGGACTTATGTTTTCTCAATAAGGCATTTCACTCTTCTCCCAGCTGGACAAAATTCTCAAAGCAGCCATCACTATTCAGAACCTATTTTTGCTTCTTTTGCTTTCTTCTTCTTTTTCTTCTTTTTGGTAGTGTCACTGTCCATATCTCCAGGCTTGTCTTCACTCTCTAGAGCAGATTTGGCCTTTTTGTCCTTTTTACTCTTCTTCTTTTCCTTCTTGATCAACTGTAGAACAGCTAGAGAGGCCTCTTTGTCGCTTTCACTCTCACTTTCTCGCTTCCGTTTTGTGATTCCTAGAGTTGCCACAGCTATCTGTGGAACCTCCACAGTTTCCACCACCTCTTCTTTCACAGAATCTCTGTAGTCAACATATTCCTGTGTCCACGCAGTGGGGGTGCTGTCTGTGGGCTTGCCATGCTTGTCCAAAAGGCCCTGCTTGATCATCTTCTTCTTCTCACTTGCCTTTGGACCTAAACCCCACTTCCAAGGGTATGTATCTCTCTCCATGATCACTCTCTTGATCTTAGCTACTACTCCATGGTCACAGGTGGCGATCACAGCTGTGGTCATTAATGCAATAGCTATGCAAATGGCCTCCCCTTTGGTGGTGATAACTACGATCTCCTGGTTGACCTCAATGCCATCCTCATACCGAAGGACACCAGGAAGCAAGATCTTCGCTCCATAGCAGATGGCGTTCACTGCACTGTCTTTCATAACCAGCCTTTTGTGGGACGTCAAGAGCTTTTCCAGAGGGAAAATAATGCGCCGCAAGTAGCTCTCATCTTTGTGATTATCATACAGCCACTGGGCATCCAGAACATCATGCATTGTCACCATATGGTCCTTTTCACTCATAACTCCAGAACGAACCCTCCGAAGTTCCTGCATCTGACCTCCAACTCCCAGTAACAAACCAAGGTGCACACACAGTGTCTGAATGTAGGTGCCAGCCTCACAGCTCACCCAAAAGATTCCTAACCTCCTCTCAGGATCATACTCTATCATTTTGCTCTCATAGATGGTCCGGACACGGAGCTGCCTCTTGACCGCAGCAATAAGTGGAGGTCTCTGGAACAGGGCGCCTGTCAGAGTTTCTAGTGCCCTAGAAAGCTGGATGCTCCCTTCAATAGCATTGTGTAGCCGGACAATAGGACATCATACTTTGAAGGGAGGAGGGACAGCACAGGAGAAGATGATACTGGATGAAATGGATTGACAAAGTAACTCTGGTAATGGTGGTAGGTGTGTTGGGGTCAACGAAACTGGTTCAGGATAGGGCAGGCTTCAGAGCTATTATACATAGGATTGCTATGAGTTACAGGCAATGCGATGACACATAACAACAAAAACAACTAGTAACAATGGTTCCTTTCCTGAGCTTCCAGCACAAGCAAAATTAACAAAAGTAGAATTTTTTAATATTCAAATTGTAGATATTTTTTACTAAAAATGTGAATATATTAAAGTATTTAAATTATGTAAGTGCATTTATTTCGTTCTACCACAATAAACATGAAGATAACCCTTTATTTAACAGGATTTAAGGAGAGTACCTTAATGAAGAAATAATAAAAAAACTTTCAGATGTCCAGTGATCATAACAAGTTCATACTGAAATTATTTTGATACAAAGGAATCACAGCCTTATTAGTGATATTGTTTGATAATTTCCACACTTAGTTGCCCTCGAGATTTCTTGGTACAACTTAGTGAGCACAACCAGGTCAAAATATGTTTATCGAAATACGTCAATTGATATTCCATCAATTCCTGGGTCTTTATTTTGCCAAGTCCTTCAGAGCAGCCTAAATTTCTTCCTTCATCACCATTGCCTCTTGATCATACGTAGTTTCTTGAAATTCTTCTGTGGTAGCCAATTCTTTTTGGTACAAGAACTCTATACTCTTTCCATGTTTTTTTTTTTTAAATGTATTATTTTTTGTGCACGTACCGTCAAATCAGATCTGACTGGAACAGGAGGAGATTGTCCCTCCTTCTCCAGCAGAGCATCTGATGGAATCGAACAAGGCACCTCTGGAATTGCAGTGCAGCTTCTTGCCATAGGCCACCAGATCGCACTCTTCCATGTTCTTTTAATGCTACCTGAATCATTCAGTATTCTGCTCAAAGCATCCTTAAGCATTTCAACTTAATGTCTTGAATTTTTTTCTTCAGTTCCTTCAGCGTAAGAAATGCTGAGTAAGTTTTGCCCTTTTGAATTTCTTACTCTAACTCCTTACATGTTGTTGTTGTTATGTGTCGTCAAGTCCCTTGTGACTCATAGCGACCCTGTATACAACAGCCTTATACTCTGCTCTGTCCTGTGCCAATCACAATGTCTCTGACACACCCATCCCGGTTACCCCAGTCACTGAATCAATTCACCTCATAGAGGGCCTTCCCCTCCTGCGCCACCCCTCCACCCTACCAAGCATGATGCCCCTCTCCAAGGACCGGTCCCTCCTTACAACATGTCCAAAGTATGTTAGACAGAGCTTCAGAATCCTTGCCTCCAAGGAGCTGCCCAGTTTAACCCTTTCCAGGATGAATCTGTTTTCCTAGCAGTCCTTGGTACCCTCAATACTCTTCTCCAGCACCACAGCTCAAAGGCATCAATTCTTCTGTCCTCCTTAGTCACTGTCCAACTCTCTGATGCATAACAAGTCATTGCAAAGATCATGGCTTGTATCAGACACACCTTATTCTCTAGAGAGACACCATTGCTCTTCAGAACTTTGGAGAGGTCCTAACAGCAGACTTTCCCATCACAATACGTCTTTTAATTTCCTGGCTTCTTTGCCTTGTCTTCCTAAGCTGACCTTTGAAATCTTCTATTCCGCTCCTTAACTTCTCAATTTCTTGCCTTTACTTTGGATTCCTAGTTCTCTAGTCTAATATTCAGAGTCTCTTCTGACATCCATTTTGGTCTTTTCTTCTTCTTCCTTCTTTGTAATTACTTTTTGCGTTCTTCATGAACAATATTATTGATATCTTCCCACAGCTCATCTGGTCTTTTTTCATTAGTGTTCAAGGCCTCAAACCTATTCCTGAGTTGGAGGATAGACTCAAGATAAAAAATTGATTCCCATGAATATGATTTAACCTTCTTTAGCTTTGATTTGAACTTGCATATGATTAGCTGATGGTCTGTTTCACAATCAGCACCTGGCCTAGTTTTCACTGCTGATATTGAAGGTCTCCAGTGGTTCTTTCCACAGATGTAATCGATCTGATTCCCGTGCATCCCATCAGGTGAAATCCATGTGTATAGCCTGCTTGTATGTTTCTCATAAACGGTATTTGCTGTGAATATATCATGGATTGTACAGAATTTTATCATTCTATCCCCAGCCTCATTTCTGTCACCAAGTCCCTGTTTTCCAACTACTGATCCTTCTTCCTGGTTCCCAATCTTTGTATTCTAGTCATTCATCATTATTCATGCATCTTGGTTACATCTTCCGTTGATTTCTGATTGCAAAAGTTGGTAGAAATCATCTATTTCCTTCTCTTTGGCTTTAGTTATTAGTGCATAAATTTGAATGATAGAAACTAAGAAGACCTGAAGTGCTTGCTGCAGAAGGTCAAGGATTGTAGTGTTCAATATGGATTAAAGCTTAACATCAAGAAGACAAAGATTCTCAGCACTGGGCCAATTGGCAGCATCAGGATGGATGGTGAAGAAATTGAGATTGTTCACAGCTTTAGTTTGCTTGGCTCCACAGTCGACACTCTTGGCACCACTATATTGTTGTTATGTGCCATCGAATCATTATATAAAATATATTACAATATATAAAATATGTTACATCTACATATACGCACACACACACACGTGGTTGTTGTTATGTGCCGTCGAGTTGCTTGCAGCTCATAGTGACCCCTGTATACAACAGCCTTAAACTCTGCTCTGTCCTGTGCCAATCACAATGTCTCTGACACACCCATCCCGATTACCCCAGTCACTGAATCAATCTACCTCATAGAGGGCATTCCCCTCCTGCGCCACCCCTCCACCCTACCAAGCATGATGTCCCTCTCCAAGGACCTCTCCCTCCTTACAGCATGTCCAAAGTATGTCAGACGAAGCCTCAGAATCCTTGCCTCCAAGGAACAGCCTGGTTTAACCCTCTCTAGGAAGAATCTGTTTGTTTTCTTGGCAGTCCAGAGTACATTCAGTACTCTTCTCCTGAACCACAACTCAAAGGCATCAATTCTCCTTCTATCCTCCTTAGTCATTGTCCAACTTTCTGATGCATAACAAGTGATTGCAAAGTCCATGGCCTGTATCAGACACACTTAGTCTCCAGAGTGAAACCACGGCTCTTCAGTACCCTGGAGAGGTCCCTAACAGCAGACTTTCCTGTCGCAATATGCTTTTTGATTTCCTGACTACTGGTGTTGACCGTGGAGCCAAGCATACTAAAGTTGTTAACAATCTCAATCTCTTCACTATCCATCCTGATGCTGCCAATTGGCCCAGTGGTGAGAATCTTTGTTTTCTTGACATTGAACTTCAATGCATACTGAAGGCTGCAGTCCTTGACCCTCTGCAGCAAGCATTTCAGGTCATCCTCAGTTTCAGCGAGCAGGGTTGTGTCATCTGCATAACGCAGATTGCTAATAGATCTTCCACCAATCCTGACGCCACACTTAACCTCATGGAGCCCAGCCTCTCGGATAATCTGTTCTGCATACAGGTTGAAAAAGTGTGGAGACAGGACACATCCCTGGCATACGCCTTTCCTAGTTTTGAACCATGCAGTGTCTCCTTGCTCTGTTCTGATGACTGCCTCTTGGTCCAAGTATAGGTTTCACATTAGCTTGATTAAGTATTCTCAGATTCCCATTCTTCTCAAAGTCAGTCACAGTTTGTTATGATCCACACAGTCAAACACCTTTGCATAATAAGTGAAACTCAGATAGACATTCTTCTGGTATTCCCTGCTTTCAACTAAGATCCATCTAACATCAGCTACAATATCCCTAGGACCATGACCCCTTCTAAACCCAGTCTGGACTTCTGGCATTTCTCTGCTAATGTTCTGTTCCAGTCGTTTTTGGATAATCTTCCGTAGAATCTTGCTTGTTTGTGAAATCAATGATATTGTTCTATAGTTTCCCTACTCTGTTGGGTCACCCTTCTTAGGGATGGGAACAAATATAGATCTCTTCCAGTCAGTGGCCAAGTGGTGGTTCTCCAGATTTCTTGGCACAACTTGGTGAGCACATCCAGGGCAGCATCTGTTAGCTGAAATGCATCAATTGGTATACCATCTATTCCTGGGGCCTTATTTTTTGTTATTTCCTTCAAAGTCGCTTGAACTTCTTCCTTCATGACCATAGGCTCTTGCTCATATATGATTTCATTAAATTCTTCTGTATCTGCGAATTCCTTTTGAAACAATGACTCAGTATATTCCTTCCATCTTCTTTTAATACCTCCTGGCTCATTTAATATTCTGCCTAAAGCATCCTGATGATAGCAACTTGAAGTTTAAATTTGTTCTTCGGTTCCTTGAGCTTAAGAAGTGCTGAGCGAGTTTGGCCCTTTTGATTTTCCGACTCCAGCTCCTTGCACATTTCATTGTAATATTTTGCTTTGTCATCCTGTGCTGCCCTTTGGAATCTTATGTTCAGCTCTTTAATATCTTGAATTCTTCCTTGTGCTTTGGCTTCTCTGTGCTCCAGACATCCATTTTGGTCTTTTCTTCCTCTTCTGTCTTTGTAATGACTGTCTGCACTGTTCCTGGATGATACATTTGACATCCTCCCACAACTCATTAGGTCTTCGCCCATTAGTTAGTGTTCAAGACCTCAAATGTTCCTGAGATGGTTCTAAAATTCAGGTGAGATGAACTCAAAGTCGTATTTTGGTTCCCATGAATTTGGTGTAATTTTCCTCAGCCTCAGCTTGAGCTTGCATATGAGTAGCTTGTGGTCTGTTCCACAATCAGCTCCTGGCCTTGTTTTCACAGCTGATATTGAGCTTCTCCAGTGGTTTTTTCCACAGATATAATCGATCTGATTCCTGTGCATACCATCAGGTGAAATCCATGTATATAACCTGTGTTTATGCTTCTTTTAAAACATATTTGCAATGAATAGGTCATTGATTGTGCAAAATTAAATCATTCTATCTCCAGCTTCATTTCTCTCACCAAGTCCATGTTTCCCAACTACTGAGTCTCCTTCTCGGTTCCCAACTTTTGCATTCCAGTCACCCATTATTATCAAAGCATCTTGATTGCATGTTCGATTGATCTCCAACTGTAAAAGTTGTTAGAAATCATCTATTTCTTCTTCTTTGGCTCTGGTTGTTGGTGCATATATCTGAATGATAGTAGTAGTATTCACTGGACTTTTTGTACACGTATGGATATTAATCTGTCACTCACGATGTTGTACTTCAAGACAGATCTAGAAATTATTTTTTTAACTATGAAAGCAACTCCATTTTTCCTCGCCTTTTCATCTCCGGAGTAATATAGCATATGGTCGTCTGACTCAAAATGCCCCATGCCGGTCCATCTCATCTCTCCAATGTCTAGTACGTCTATATTTATGTGTTCTATTTCTTTCTTAACAATGTCTAATTTTCCTACATTCATGGTTCTCACATTCCATGTTCCAATCACTAGTGTCTGCTTACAACTGTTCCTCTTCCTTTGTATTTCCATACCTGAAAGCTCAGCCTCAGTTGCCCTTTCTGTTCGTCTATGTGTGTTGCGTTATACATAGGGTTTTCAGAGGCCTGCTATTTCAGAAGTGGATGGCCAATCCTTCTTCCTAGTCTGTCTTAATATGAATGTTCTGATTTAGGAGTATCTGACAGACAAGCAATTTATAGAACAGTGAATGATAAATCCCTCATTGTGGAGTTAACCATTAGTTACAGTGTTGTCCCTGCCCTTGGCCCAGTGCCTTGACCCACTTATTTCCCATCTCCACCCTCCACCAGGATACCCCTTCACTTCTACCGAATCCCTTCAGCATTTATCATTCCTTGTCCAACCCTTAATCTGACAGCTTGTATCTGAAGTTTTCTTGGCTTCAGTGATTCCAAATATGTGAGCTGCTGACAATTTCTTATGCTGTGAACAGTGTCTCTTAAGTTTGGTGGTAATGTATAAAATTATATATATTTTATATATATATGTATATATGTGACTATAAATTCTGTAGGGAGCTATGGTGGTATAATCTTCAGTGAGTTGTGTTGTTTACTTCAAGGTTCATTTTTTGTTTGGATTATTTTTTGAGTTGTTGAATTTTTCAATGTTTAGAGACTGTACCTTTATCAGGTATGTTGTTGCTAAAGATTGTTTTCGAGTCTTCTCTTTAAAGAGTCTTTTTGAGTCAGGTTCTCCTTGTTTTTAACTTTTGGAAAGGTTTTTTGATAAACATAAGTTAATTTTTAGTGGATCCTAATTATCTAGGTTATTTTCTGTTACTTGTACATTTTTAGTTGCAGTTGATAATTATTTATCTGAATTACTATGCTGTTCCATAATTTATTATACTTCTTCCCCTCAGTTTTTTTGCTCCCATCTATGTCTTTGTGTAGTATAACTTGCTGGAAAATCTCTCAGAAACTCAAAAACCATCTGAAAAGTGGCTCACAAAGTTATGGATGATAGAGGCCAGTGCACATGGCTGTTGGCATTCAGCTCTTGCATCCTGGAGCTGCTGGATAAGGTTAGATTCAGTGTCCAGAGTACACAGGGATCTAGCTTTCTGAGAGCATTCCTCTATATAAATCATACCCCCAAGAGAACTAGGGGTTGAGACATCGTATCTTTTAGTAGGGTGGGGATTCAAGGTACATCCTACCTTAATACTTTCTCATTTACAAACTTGTTCTCAAGTGATGTTTTAAGCACACATTTTATCTCTTTAGGCTAGAATTTACAATATGTAACAAAGGAAGGCTTTGATTAGAAGGGCCATATTCTTTAATTCATTGTGCCACAGAGCCCTCCCACTTAATTCTTCTTCAGAACGCTTTGACTGTTTGGGACCTCTTTCCTTCGCATGTAAAGTTGACAGCTTTCCCATTTCATTAATGGATACTACTTGAATTTGGGTAGGAATTACATTTTATCTATAGATTTCTTTGGGTAGTATTGACATTTCCACAATGTTGCAGCTTCTGATTCATGATTTGGAATACTTTTCAATTTATGTAGATTCTTTTTATTTCTTGTAGTAGTGTATAATAGCTTTCCTTGTGCACTATGTCTTTTATATTCCTAGGTATATTTATTTTTAGGTATTTTAACCTTTTTGGGCTATTATATATAGTATTGTTTTCTTTTTCCCTTTAATTTTTTTTTTTCACATCTGACTGGTAATGTGCTGACATCATAACAAGGTTTAAGGTTGGCTCATGTTATACAAAAGGCTTAAACACCCAGACATCGTGCTCATTAACCAGAAAAGGATCCTTTAAACTTTTTATTGTGATTTTAATGAAAGTTTACAGAAGTTGGCTTTTCAGTCATTCATTTTTATACATTTTCATCCCAACCCCTCAGTTCACTTTATTTTTAAAAATTTATTCATTATTGCACATTTCCTCCTTCCCTCCCTCTCGTCTACCTCTCAGTGCCTCCCTTGTTCCAAACTCTTCTCATACATAAAATGTATAATATTCCTTTCAGACAGTTCTTCACCTCGTCTCTTCCAATTAAGTGTTTATTATCTGTCCCCCCTTCTCCATTTCCTCTCCAATCGCCCCATGTCTGCCCTGTTTTAGAACA
>NW_006399835.1:12024042-12029322 GCF_000299155.1 Elephantulus edwardii | reverse complement strand
TTTTTAAAAAATTTTTTTATTATTATTAATTTTAATGAAAATTGACAGAGACTTTGGATTTCCATTCATTCATTGTTGCACTTTTCTCCCTGCCCAACCCCTCCCCCCAGTACACTCTTCTCTTTGAAAAGTAAAAGAAAAATTCTTTCATTGTTTTACCATCCCTCCTCCCAGGTCCACTCCACTATGCAGCCTTCACTCTGGACTCCTGTCGTGACAATAATACCTAATCACATATCCCTTTTAAACAGGTTTCTCCTTCATCTGTTTCAATGCAGTATACATTATTTATCCCATCTCTTTCACTCTCCCCTCAACCCTGATGTCAGTCCTGTTTTACAAGTGGCACTATGCCGTATTTGTCCTTTTGTGACTGAGATATTTCACTCAGCATAATGTCTTCCAGGGTCACCCATTTTGAATAATATTGCATGAGTTCTTTGTTTTTCAATGCAGCATAGTATTCCATTGTGTGAATATACCAGAGCTTCTCTATCCGTTCATTTGTTGATGGGCACTTAGGTTTTTTCCAACTCCTTGCTATTGTGAACAAAGCCATGATTAACATGGGTGTGCATCATTTCCACCTTTCTGAGAAAGTGCCAGATCACCTTCCATAGTGTTGTACCAATTTACATTCCCATAAGCGGTGAATAAGAGTTCCCATCTTTCTACAACCTTGCCAGCATTTGTTGCTTGCTGCCCTGTCAAATTTAGCTATTGTTACTGGGGTGAGATGGTATCTAGTGTTGTTTTCTTAATTTGCTTTTTAGGGTTTTCTTTGTTTACGTAGAGGAACCGAGCTAATTTTTGTGTGTTGAGCTTGTGCCTTGCTTTTGTAGTGTCTGTGTTAGTAGCTTTGATTAATGTTTAGAGTCATCAAGTCATTACATCTCAATTCTCATTGAATTGATTTGACTCATAGCAATCCTGTAGGACCCCCTACTGGATTAGAAGATAGAACCAATTACAGAGAGAATGTTCCTCTATCTAGGTTTTTCAAAGCTGTCATCTTTTAGAAGCAGGCTGTCTCCCCAGATGGGTTCCAGTTGCTGACTTTTGGGTTAGCAGCTGAATACATTAATACTTGCCTTACCAGAGCTTCTTCCTTAAGTCATTCCCAATGCTGTGAAGTCATGTCTGACTAAGAGTGATCCTGTAAGACAGAAAAGTGCTTCATAGGGTTTCCAAGGCTGTAAGTCTTCACTGAAGCCCAGTTGTAGCCACAGAGCAGCCGGTGGGTTTGTACTGTCAAATTCTTGGTTAGCAGGTGAGTATTTTAACCGTAGCATCATAAGGATTGATTCACTAAGTCTTTGCTGTGTTGTTGGTTGCTGTCGAGTCTAGCGCGACTCCCAGCAACCCTATGGACAAAAGGCCTGAAGCCTTTCTATAACTGTCAATTTTTATCAAAGTTCATTGAGTTTTCAGAGGGATGTTGTTTAGAAGTGGATGCCACTGCTGCTTCCTAAATCTTTAGGGGTTGCAAAGTAGTGTACTTCCAGTTCTGTTATTCCTTTCTTTATAACCTGGAATACTTATGTGAAGGTATGATTTGGTTATACTTATGATTTTTACAGAAAAAGTACAATTAGTAATATTGAATTCTTTTATTTACCATTTTTTAAAGAAATGAACTAGTAGGTAATTCACTACTTCTTCCAACATTGATGAATTTATTATTTTTAACTATCATTATAAAATCATGCATTTAAACCCAGTTGGTCTATTTAGGAACTTAGTTTTGACAGAGTTGATGGAGGAAATACTTACTGCTTCTTTGAAAAGATTTAAAAATATTTGAAATCACTAATAAAATTCTGTAGAAATTATCCTGAGCAAAAAAGGTAAAGCATATTAGAGTGGGGTGAGGGGGGAAGTTAAAAAAAGGATTTTTCTTTTATCAAACGTGTAAATTTTATTTAATTTATGGAAAAAAACCCTATTTTAAGAAAGAAGTTCATTGTTGCTTAAAAATGTTTCTTACTCACGTCAGTCCCATTTTTTACTTTATTTCCCCCACTTTCAGTTTGAAAGCAGAGTGGCTCTATAGTCAAGGCAAAGGGAGAGCGTATAGGCCTAGCCAGCACATCCAGCTTGTCCAGTATTTGGCTACAGTGTGTCCTCTCACTTCTACACTGGGTCTTCAAACTGCAGAGGATGCCAAGCTAGAGAAGATTCTGAGCAAGCAGAGGTAAATCCAATTAATTTATTAATTAACTTACTCATGAAATTACAAGTGAAAGTATTTCCGAGTATTTTCTGCAGTGTTCATAGAGCTAAGTGATATATGAAAGGCAGTGCTGTAGCTCCCCCTATTTGCTTCTGCCCATTCAAGCCCTGATGACTGTGACAATCCTGCAGGAGTCCTCAGTCACACAGGGCAGTCCTGCTCACTCAGCCCTCTGCATTGCCGAGCACTTCCTCTTAAGGAAGAGCTAAGCAGTGTGGGCACATGTGATTCATAACAAATTTATTTTTTCTGTTGCGGTAACTGTTTAGATAGGGCTTTAAATAACATTAAGAAATACAGAGAATTTAAAAGTTGTCACTTTTAGCAGAGTGGGTTTATGCAATTTAAAGGTTTCTTAACCTTTTCTATCAAGTTGTCTCAAATGTGGTCTTATAATTTGAAGTTTGTGAAAGTTAACTACTTTTAAAACATTTGAACTTTCACCATGTGGACTTTATCACATAGAAAGCAGAAAAGCCATCTTTTAGGGGTTTGTTGTGTATTAAATTATATCTGATGTTGATTTCTCAGGTTTCACCAGAGACAGTTAATGACTCAAAGCCAAAATGATGATATATCCTCTCCTGCTCCTGTTGAAACAAAGTCACCCATTATACCTGAGTGTTCAAGTCCTATTCAAGATTGCCAAATAGTACAGGAAAATGGTAAGTCATTTGATTTGTTTGGGACTGTAAAACAGAAGAAAGTGGTTATTTTTCTGAATTTTTTTGTTGTTGTTGTTGGTTGGTTAGTTGGTGATCATTTGTTATGTGCCATTGAGTCACCTGTGATTCATAGTGATCCTTGTATAGACTCGGAAGTCTGCCCTGTCCTGAGCCAGTTTTACTGACTCCAGCATGCCTATCCTCATTACTCCGGTTACTGTATCAGTCAGTCCTTCTCATGCGGGGTCTTCCTCTCCTGAGATCTCCCTCCACCCTTCTGAGCGTCATGTCATTCTCCAAGGACCAGTCCCTCCTGGCCACATTCCCAAAGTATGTGAGACAGAACTTCAAAATCCTAGCCTCCAAGGACAAACTTGGTTTTACCCTCTCCAAGACAGATCTTACTTATTATATTTTTGTTGATGTAATATGTTATTGACTTGGAACTGAGTTATAGTTGACCCTCCAGTGGGTTTTCAGAGGTAATAAATCTCTCATGGAACAAGATTAGCCATCTTTCTCCTGTGGATTCGAATTACATGCCTTTGGGTTGGCAGCATAACTCCTTATCACTCAGCCACTAGAGCTCCCTATATAAACAATATGTAAGTATATATAGGTATATATGTGTGTGTGTGTGTGTATCTATCTATCGATCTGTCAATCTATCTATCGTGTGTGTGTAACTTTTATTTCTAATATTTCAAATGATTTTTAATCCTTCTGCTTCTTGTGTAGAACTGATGTTTTGATGATTCTTGTGATTTGTTTAGAGTTCATTTTCTTAAAAGAATATTTTGTTTGATATTTTAGGCATAATGGAGAGAATTATTATGGTGTTGTATTACATTTTGCCAGATGTAAGGGATTAGATTTAATAGAATATAACTACAAAAACCTCTTGAAATATTTAGTGATGTAAATGATACATTTATTTTTCTCTGTAGAACCTGTCATCCAAATCAATTCTTGGGTTGGGATAAGCAGTAAAGAAGAGCAGTTGTATACTGTTAAGAGCAACTTTCCAGCCTCTATACACACTCCAAGATATTCTCGAAATGATCTGCACCTAGAAGACATACAGACGGATGAGGACAAGTTAAACTGTAGTTTACTCTCTTCAGAGTCTACTTTTATGCCAGTTGCTTCAGGATTATCTCCAGTATCACCTACAGTTGAACTGAGGCTACAAGGTATTAACTTGGACTTAGAAGATGAAGGGGTTGTAGATGAATCTGTGAAAAGGTTGGAAAACCAGGACTTAGATAAGGAAGAGGAAAAAGCTTTATGGGCTGCAAATGAGAATTCTATTAAAATTGTGCAAACTGAGAACAGTGCAGAGGTAAATGAGAAGACTAGACTCTTACCTTGTCCTGAGTCAACAATAACTAGTACTGGCTCAAAGGGTGAGGACCATGTTCGTACATCTTACCCTAAGTCATTTGGACACAATGTTTTCCTTACACGGTCAGATAATGAAGAAACCACGTGTCAAATGGCTTCAGAGAAACTTTCCTGTAGGGGTTTGACCCAGAGATCTGTTGCTTCAGAGCAAGATAAAGTCTCTCTTCAAAAATTGAATGAAGCAGCCACCAAGCTTCAGGCCTACTGGAGGGGATTTTATGCTAGAAACTACAACCCTCAAGCCAAAGACGTCCGCTACGAGATTCGCTTGCGCAGAATGCAGGAACACATCGTCTCCTTAACGGATGAAATAAGAAGGTAGGTCAAAAGCCCATTTTAGTGCAGTTTGGTTTTTTTTTTTGGGGGGGGGGGTCCGATTTACTTTGTCTACTACCAGAGACTGAAAACATCTTTTTTTTTTTGCTTTCTTTTTCTTTTCTTTTTTTTTGTTTTTAAATTATATTTTGTGTGTGTACTGTCAAATTGGGACTGACTGGTACAGGAGGAGATTGCTCCTCCTTCTCCAGCAGAGCATCTGGTGGATTTGAACTTTGTTCCTCTGAGATTGCAGTGCAGCTTCTTGCCACTAGGCCACCAGAGCTCCCTTGAGACTTAAAACATCTTGAGAGCAAGGCTGTGTTATGAATCTCCATCCTACTACAAGGATTGGGCCATAGATGGCATATAGCAATAAATGTTGAATGTATGAATGTGAGCATTATGGAAGAAGCATTGTTGTGCCATCAAGTTGAGTATGACTCACAGCGACCCAGCTCTCTCTGGTGTCATTCTCATCATTTCTTCAAATACTGGAGCCCATTGCCACAGTCACTGCGGCAGTCCCTCTTCGTCAGGGTCCACCACTCTTTTTTTTTTTTTTTTGAGATAGAGCAGAGAGCATAAAACAGGGGGTCAGCAGTTCTCGACTGAAGACCTCAAGCCATGCTTCTCTGAGTATTTATTTAGAATCATAAGATA
>NW_006399835.1:12018196-12019567 GCF_000299155.1 Elephantulus edwardii | reverse complement strand
TTTTTTTCTAATTCTATCCTTAATTTCCAAGGAGTGAAGATTCTCTCATGACCCTGTTTTTAATTTTCCCGAAAGTTTCACTTACCCTGAGCGAATTCCCTTCAGTTCCTGGTGTCTGCTCGAAAAAGAGAAAGAAAGAGAAAACACCACCTTGTTGCTGTTCGGGTGCCAGAATGTTGCAGACCGAGGGTCCTAAAGAATAGAATAATTTTATAATTATTAATAAAGAGACAAACAGCCAGGAATGAGATAGAGCAGAGAGCAAAAAACAGGGGGTCAGCAGTTCTCGACTGAAGCGGTCCACCACTCTTTTGTCAACCTTCCACTGTTCCAAGTATAATATGTCTCTCCAGTGAATATCTCCTTCTAGCAACATGCCCAAAGATTGTGAGATCAGCTTTGCCTTCCTTGCTCCTAAGGAACAATTTGGCTACATATTTTCCAAGACATATCTGTTCTTTTGGAAGTCCATAGGATATTCAGTACTCATCTCCAACACAGTTCAAAAACACTGTTTTGGTTTTTTTTTCTTCTGTCATCCTTCTTCATTGTTCAGCTCTCAGATGCATAGCAAGTGATTGAAAAGACCATGACTTGAATCAGGTACACCTTAGTCTTCAAACAGACATCTTTGCTTCTCAGTACTTTGGAGAGGTCCCTAATAGCAGACTTTCCCAGTGTGATACATCTTGGAGTTTTCTTATTTTCCCATGGGCCTCGAATACTAGGTTTCTTCAGAAGACATCAGGTCAAAGTGAAGAAATTTCCATCATCACATTCTGTCTTTTGATGTTTTACTTCTGGTGCAAAAGGTGTTGATCCAACAAAGATGATGTTGCAGATAATTTCAATCTTTTCTCCATATATCATGATGTTGCCTGTCAGTCTAGTGGTGAGGGCTTTTGTTTTCTTGATGTTGACATGTAATCCGTATCAGAGTTTGAAGTCCTTTCAAGTCCTCATTTTCAGCAAGCAAGGTTGTGTCATCTGCTTAATGTCTGTTGTTAATGAATCTACCTCCTATCTTGATGCCACATTTTTCTTCATAGAGTCCAGGTTCTCAAAAGTATTTGTTTAGCATACAGATTGAATAGGTATGGAGAGAGAATACAGCCCTGACAGACACCTTTCTTGATTTTAAACCATGCAGTGTTCCCCTGCTTTGTTCAGACAACAGCTTCTTGGTCTAGGTTTTGTATGAGCATGATTAAATTTTCCCATTCTACCAGTGTTAACCATAGTTTGTTATGATCTACACAGTCAGTGCTTTTTCATAGTCAGTAGATCATAAATAGTCTTTCTTTTGGTATTTTCTTTTTTTTTTATTATTATTTTTTTTATCTTTCTTTTTTTTTTCTATAATTATATTTT
>NW_006399835.1:12015774-12017292 GCF_000299155.1 Elephantulus edwardii | reverse complement strand
ACCACAGCTTCTCTAGCCATTCGTTTGTTGATGGGCACTTAGGTTGTTTCCAACTCCTTGCTATTGTGAACAAAGCTGCAATGAACATGGGTGTGCATTCTTTTGGTATTTTCTGCTTTCAGTCAAAATCCATCTGACATCAGCAATGATATTTCTGGTGCCACAATTTCTGAACCCAGCTTGAACTTCTGTAAGTTTTCTTAGTGTACTGTTCTAACCATTTTTGGTGATCTTCAGCAATATTATGTTTACATTTGATATTAATAATATTGTTCAATAATTTTCACATTCTGCTAGATCACCTTTTTTGAGAATGGGAACAAATTTGGCTCTCTTCCAGTCATTTGGCCAGGTAGCAGCCTTTGAAATTTCTTTGCATAGTGAGCATGTTCGGGGCTGCATCTTTTCATTAAAACATTTCATTTGGTATTTCATCAGCTCCCAGGGCCTTTCTTTTTGCTGATGTCTTCAGTGCAGCTTGAACTTCTTCGTTCATTATTGTTGGCTATCATGTGCTACTTCCTGAAATATTTCAGTGTTGACCGAATTATTTTTAGTCCAGTGATTCTGTGTATTCCCTCCATCCTCTTTTTTTAAAGTTCATTCATTATTGCACATTATCCTCCCTTCCTCTCCCTTCCCCCTCTGCCAGTCCACTTTGCAGTGCACCTCTTTTTCCAGATTATTGTCATATATATAATACCTAATCACATATTCCTTTTCTATAGTTCTTTCCTTCATCTATTCCAATGCAGTGTTCATTATCTATCCACTCTTTTCCTATTCTTCCTCAAGCTCCCCATGCCAGTCCTGTTTTATAAGAGTGGTGTTATGCAATATTTGTCCTTTTCTAACTGAGCTATTTCACTCAGCCTAATGGCCTCCAGGCTCCCCCATGCTATGTAATATTTTACATGTTCATTGCTTTTCAATGCTGCATAATATTTCATTGAGTGTACCATAGTTTTTCTAGCCATACTTATCTTTCTTCTGTGGAACCACCTGGTGGGTTTGAACTGCCCAGCCTTTGTTGGAAAGCAGCTTCACACTGGACTGTTGCACTATTAGGATGTCTTTTGAAACTTGAGGTATTTATTTTAAATTTATAAAAAAAGATGGAGTGGTATTTCTAGACAGTATTAGTAAGAACTTAAAGTGCAGAGTAATAGGTCACATTGTATATGATTTTCATCAGCAAACCTCAAATGCTCTGCTCTGATTTAAGCTTTGGTGGTTGGATTCAACCCAGAGTGAGTTGTTGGTTTTTTCCCTTAGTGAATATAGTGGAAGGAAAGAGAGGAAGGAAAGGTAGCTGAAGATATTTGCAAGGGTGTAATTTTGTTTATTAATTAATTTATTTATTTTTCATTTCGGTGAACATCTACAGAGATTTTGGAATTCCATTCATTCATTGTTGCACCCCTCTCCCCGACCCCCTCGTTTACTCCTCTCCTTGAAAAGCAAAAGAAAAACTCCCTCATTGGTACACAATCCCCCCCCACATTCCCCACCCCCACC
>NW_006399835.1:12012263-12015674 GCF_000299155.1 Elephantulus edwardii | reverse complement strand
CCCTCGTTTACTCCTCTCCTTGAAAAGCAAAAGAAAAACTCCCTCATTGGTACACAATCCCCCCCCACATTCCCCACCCCCACCCCAACCCCAAATATAATCCACTGTGCAACCCTCATTCCGTACTCTTATGATAAACATAATGCCCTAAAATATAATACTTTTAAACTTAAAAGGGTGTAATTTTGATGACTGATCTTTCAATTTAAATGCAAGTAAGAGGGAAGTGAAAGCTGGAGTGGGATCGCTGGCTTAGAGATCTAGATGAAGCCCAGAGTTCTAAATTGTTTTAGTGGAATTCAAGAACAAGTGAACTGGGAAGGGAGGAAGGTAGTAGTAATTTAAAAAGTTGTATAGTCAGTGGTGATTTGCTCTGGGGTAAGACAATGAGAATGGGTGACTGAGGAATGTTGTGTTATTATTCCATCCAACATTCATGTGAATGTTGAGGTCTCCAACAGTGGTATCAGGAACAGTACAAAGAGAAAGACAATGAGTCTGATGCTGAGATTTGCCGTTTAGCTGATCCAAAGATACCTAACTATAGCAGCAGATGGCACAAGGAGGCCCTGGGTGGTGCAACTGATTAATGCACTCAATACCTAGCCAACAGGTTGGAGTTTTGAGTCCATCTAGAGATTGCCTAGAAGAAATCCCAACTTTTGAAAAGTCAGCCATTGAAAACTGGAGCACTTTTCTGCCCTTGAAGTTGCTATGTGTTAGAATAAAAAGAGGAACAGAAAGAGTGGAATTGGATCTGCACTTCAGAGCAGAGTCAAGATGACAGTCTAAGAGACAGTAGATAACCAGAAATCCTGGAGTTTCTCATAGACTGTGAAGAAAGTGTCAATAGCCCATAACTAAACTTTAAATAAATGATGGAGCATGACGGGTGAGGAGATCTATTAATGGTGGCAAACTGAGAGAGATCATCATCAAACAGTGGTGTGATGTTTGATGAGATTAGCCCTCTCAGTGTCTTAGAAGATAGTTAAGACTGATCCTGAATATAGTTGGCCCCCAGTTTGTGATGGGGCTTTGTTCTAATGACTCAGTTATAGTTGGCTCTGTAAGTTGTAAGGCAAACACCTCTATTTTTTTAAAAATTATTATTATTTTTTTTTATGTGTGTACCGTCAAATCCGATCTGACAGGTAGGTACAGGAGGAGATTTTTCCTCTTTCTCCAGCAGAGCATCTGGTGAATTTGAACTGCGCACCTCTGGGATTGCAGTGCAGCTTCTTGCCACTAGGCTACCAGAGCTCACCCAACACCTCTATTTTTAAAGTTTTCTTTATTACTTTATTATTTTTTATTAGCACTGTATTTATAAATCTAATTTATTTGTTTTTGGGAGTTGGAAACATTAACATATAAACTCAAAGATAAAATGACATTAATGTTTTAGGTGCTCAACTTTCTATGTAGTACATCTTATTAATAATAAGATGTAAAAAGCAAAATCAGACAGTGCTAAGTATAGTTCTTCATAGCTTGAATACATCACGAATCAGCGACTACCTGTATTCAGCCAGCTGTTTTGGAACCTTTCTGCAGCTCTTCTCCCTTTTGTATTGGGGCTAGGAAGTTAGAGCCAGAGATTTTTGTTGTTAGGTGCCTTTGAGTTAACGACAATTCATAGTGACTCTGTGAACAACAGATCTGAGCCCTGCCCTATCGTGTGCCAGCCTCATGATCTCTGATACACCAAGCCTACTACGGCACCTGTGTCAGTCTATCTTGTTGAGGGTCTTCCCTTCTTTCTCTGACTCTCTACCTTTCCCAGCTTGATATCTTTTTCAGGGATCTAGTTCCTCCTGACAACATGCCCAGAGTGTGTGTGACGTAGCTTCATCATCTCAGCTTCTGCGGAGCATCCTGGCTGCACTTCCTCCAAGATAGATAAAAGCCATTTTGTATGTCATTTTTCATTATTGACAGTACTTTGTAAGTTAATAGAATCTGAGTGTCAGGCACCTCTCACTTTTGCTTTGAGTTACAGTTGAAAACTGAAGTTTCGTCTTAGATCTTTTAAAAGTTTTGAACGACTTTTGGAATAATCTCTTTACATAATATGTATTCAGTGATTGTAACAGAAAGTATACCTGAGAGCACCCTTCCTTGTGTCAGTAATGTATTTTAAATTATCGTAGATTGAGAAAAGAAAGAGATGAAGAGCGGATTAAAAAATTTGTGCAAGAAGAGGCTGTCAAATTCCTTTGGAACCAGGTAAGCTGCTCTTACTTACTGACCTCATGCATAAATAAAGATAAATTCTAAATTTATTGAGATAGTCATAGAGGTAGAGTATATTTAACAACATCCTCAAGATGAAGATATGGGTTTTTTCTGTTTTGTTTTTTTTTTTACCAACTCTGAACTAAGATAGTGAAGTACAGTTAAGTTAATCTGGAGGAAAATATTTTCATAATTTTAGGAAGAAAGAGAAAGTATAAAAAAGCTGTAGGAAAGTGGAAAAAAGTTGAAGTGAGAAATGTTGCTGTAACTTCCTAATTTAAATAACACCTCTGAGTAGTTATCTGGTTTCTTCTTATCAACCATCATTTTGGAAATATTTGATGAGCAGTAACAAAGATAGTTATGATGGCTACGGTATGCATGTCCTAAAAATGCATAATTGCTTGGGAGAGAGGGCTTGAATCTTTTAATAGCACACTTTAGGGGACAGTTCACATGTTTGCTTTTGTTACTATTTAATTACATTAGACTCTGCTAATAATAATAATATCTGGGAACTGTTGTTACAAAATAATTTGTAAGGATTTGGCCCACAAAAAAAATGCTTGGAAAAAAGGAAGTTATATTCTCAAGAACTTGGCATATTTTTAGATATTTTAGAGAATTGCTTTTACTATCCCTATGTGGATATCTAAAATGTAACATCTTTAGTTTCTCTTTCAGTCTGTGATTTATTTAAATATAACAGTAGGAGCTAATTACATTTATGTGTGTATCTGTATGTGGGTTAGGGAGCTCTGGTGGCTTAGTATTAGGAAGCTGCTTTGCAAGTTGCAATTCCAAAAGCGTGGGGTTCGAGGCCACCAGCTGCTCCACTGCCTCTGAAAACATGCCAGAGGGTCAGCTCTATGGTACACAACACAAAAATAACATGTGGGTTAAGCTGTTTACAGCTGTGCTCTATATGTGTTGTTGTTATGTGCCATCGAGTCGCTTGTGACTCATACCGACCCTATGTACAACAGCCCTAAACCCTGCTCTATCATGGGCCAGTCGCACTGCCTCTGACACACCCATCCCGATTACCCCAGTCACTGAATCAATCCACCTCATAGAGGGTCTTCCTCTCCTGCGCTGTCCCTCCACCCTCCCAAGCATGATGTCCCTCTCCAAGGACTTGTCCTCCTTACAACATGTCCAAAGTATGTTAGA
>NW_006399835.1:12011526-12012053 GCF_000299155.1 Elephantulus edwardii | reverse complement strand
TCCTGATGCTGCCAATTGGTCCAGTGGTGAGAATCTTTGTCTTCTTGACATTGAGCCTCAATCCATACTGAAGGCTGCAGTCCTTGACCCTTAGCAGCAAGTGCTTCAGGTCCTCCTCAATTTCAGCAAGCAGGGTTGTGTCATCTGCATAATGCAGATTGTTAATAGATCTTCCACCAATCCTGACGCCATACTTCTAATGAACGAAGACCTAATGGGTTGTGGGAGGATGTCAAATGTATCATTCAGGAAGAGTGCAAATGGTCATTACAAAGACAGGAGAGAAAAAAAAAATAAAGACCAAAATGGATGTCAGAAGAAACGCTGAAGATTGCACTGGAGCGCAGAGAAACCAAAGCACAAGGAAGAATTCAAGATACTAAAGAGCTGAACAGAAGATTCCAAAGGGCAGCACAGGATGACAAAGCAAAATAGTACGATGAAATGTGCAAGGAGCTGGAGTCGGAAAATCAAAAGGGCTGAACTAGCTCAGCATTTCTTAAGCTCAAGGAGCTGAAGAACAAATT
>NW_006399835.1:11998285-12010901 GCF_000299155.1 Elephantulus edwardii | reverse complement strand
CTTAGCTGAAAGCAGGGAATACCAGAAGAATGTCTGTCTGTGTTTCATTGATTATACAAAGGCGTTTGACTGTGTGGATCATAACAAACTGGCTGACTCTGAGAAGAATGGGAATCTCATAACACTTGATCGTGCTAATGAGAAACCTATACTTGGACCAAGAGACAGTCGTCAGAACAGAGGAAAGAAACACTGCATGGTTCAAAATTGGAAAAGGCATATGCCAGGGATGTGTCCTATCTCCATACCTTTTCAAACTGTATGCAGAACAGATGCATGTATACTTTTTAAAAAATTTACTGTTGTACATTTTCTTTTTTTAGAATTTACTGTTGCACATTTTCTACCCCCCTCAACCTGTAACATCTTTGTTTTAAGATAATTTAGTTATATATTAATAGGAACAGATATTCCTTATAAGAGCCCTGATGGCACAGTGGTTAAAGTACCCAGCTACGAATCAAAAAGTCAGTGTTCTGAACCTACCAGCTCTTTTAAACTTCCCCTTAGAAGAAAGATGTGGCGATAGCAGTTGTATTCTGTTCTGTAGGTCACTATGTGTCAGAATTGAGTTGGTAGCAGTAGCTTTGGTGGTTTTTGGTTGGTTTTTTTCTATCTTTCTTCTTAAAAGGGATGCACTATACTGAGTACATTATCGACCTCACAACCAGCTAGATATATATAGCTGTGCTTTGGATTGTCTCTCCTATAGAGGCAAGAGAGTTGCTTTGGAAACTCCCTCACTCTTCTGGTTAGGGCCTTTTGTAAATAAGGATGTGATCCACTTGCACCATCTTAGTTTAGATTTGGAATGGGATGGAAAGGGCAAAAACTTGGGGGTCCTGAAGTTTCTAGCTCTGGTTCTGCCATTTGCCATTTCCATGACAACTTGGGGGAAAGTTCAAAGGGCAATTGTCAAATAGGCTTGAGTTTTATTTTGTAATAAAACTGTATTCTCTAATTTATAGGTGAGATCTCTAAAAAATTGGCAACAGACTGTGGACCAGCGCCTCAGTTCCTGGCATAATGAGGTTCCTATATCAAGTACTCTGGTGTCAGCTAAATCTCCACTATTCATCGAAAGTCAGGATTCCTCTTCTGATAAAAACCCAGACTGGCTCCTTGCTCCCCCTGATGAAACTCCTCAAGAGAAATCCTTACCAGAATTTCCAGACTCTGGGTTTCATTCATCTCTTACAGAACAAGTTCACTGTTTAGAGGATTCTTTGGAATGTGAAAAAAGTTCCACAGAGGGCAGCGAAAGTTCCATAATGGGGAATTCTATCGACACAGTCAAATATGGCAGAGAGTCAGATTTAGGGGATGTTAGTGAGGAAAATGGTGGATGGAGTAAGGAACACTCAAACAGTGAACAGGATAATAGTTTGCTTGAACAGTATTTAACTTCAGTTCAACAGCTAGAAGAAGCTGATGAGAAGACAGATGTTGATGAAGGAATAGGAGATAGTAAGCTTCACATGGCTTGTTCTCCAGAAAAATTAGATGCCTTATGTGACAATACTTCTGTAGAGACTCCTGGCGTATCTCCTCCTTTGCAAGATGAAGTCAGCCAGCCATCAGAGAAGTCTGAGTTAAATCCACAAGTTCAAGGGCAGCAGTCAGAATGTGAATCTCCATTTCAGGTATTGCATGTTGGTATTACTGTGTAGCTAGCATGTCTGGTTGTTTGGAAGCAAAAATCCACTTTTCTTAAAAATGTTATCAGTTGCTTATTTCATTTTTGCTTGTTAGTTTTAGAGGACAGTATTCTTCCCAATTTTGTCATTATTTATATAGGGTTTACAATCTTGTATTTTCCACATTCTGCTTAATGAGCTAAGTTTTCACTTTGATTTTTGCTAGCCTTGTACTTAGCTGTAATTTACCAAACATAATGTACCTTGAGAGCTACATGCACTTTATTTCATAACAACTGAACTGTAGCTGTGATGTTCATATTTCTTTCATATACTCAGATAATTTCTTTTACAAAAGAATTAAAGTATCTTAAAGAAAAATAGAAAATTATATGTTCAAAATATAAACAATTTTGTTTTTTCTATATATGAAGAAATTAATTATGTTTAAGTAAAACAAATTTTATAACAAAATTGGAAGAGTTCTTTTAGATTAAGAATATGATTTATAACATACTTTCTTTTTCTCTTAAAAGTAAGGAAAGCCTTATGAGAAAATTTAGGAGGAAAAGATAAGATTATAGAATTTCACAGTGAACATGATTGTCTTGCAGAAAAATTTAATCTCATACATCAGTTATAATATACAAAGTAAGATGATTCATCCAAGCTTGAAATCATCTTATTTAGACAACACAGGAACATTTCAGCTATGAAAAAACAAATGCTAGGCTACATTTACTTGAGATATTGTCAAAGCAAACATTTATTTTTAATTTGGTACTTTTTTTTACAGACAAGCATTTATGTGCCAATATATGTTTAGATATTTGAGTATGTTCATCTTCCTCGTTCCTTCTTATGTCTGCTCATCTATTTCAAAAGGGTTGTAAAGCCATTCACTTCACTTTTGACCTCCGCCTCCAGGGTGAAGAACATTCAAAATAATACTAGTGATAGCATATGAATGCTTTTTTGTAACCAAACAATATTTTGTATTTAAAATGCTGAAAAAGTGCCACATTTGGAATACAGTTTACTATTGGTTAAGAGAGAAAAGAAACCTCACATAATGCTTTACTTGTTAAAGAGAATATATATAACTCTGGGGAGAAATGATAACATTGTGTCTGAATGTTAGAGATATTTTGCAAATGAATACTTTTTGGAAGTTTAATATTTTAATCTTTGGAATGTTCTAAAACTATTGAACAACATATATCTAATTTCTCCCAATCTGTGAACATACAACTATGGCAATACATAAGTGTTCTTTCAATTTAGGTGCTAAATGTCCATGAATTCTGTTATTGTCACTAGATTTCCTTCTTTGGAGTTATGTAAAATAAAAACTTTTGATCCTTAAAAAATAAAACCAGGGATCACCTGTTCTACTTTGTTGCTGGTTAAATTTTTTTGTCCAATTGTGGTAAAATATTTTTCTGGAATTAAAAATAATGTAGCACTCAGGTTGAAAAGACATGGATTTCATCCGCAGAAATCCAGAATTTCTTGCAGAGGAAATGTTTTCTGTATCTTATAACCAAAACTTGCAGTCTTACCTTCAAAACGATTTTCTCTAGTAAAGCTTGTGAAATGTTGAATGCATGTGAAATAAAATGGATTTTTTAACTTTTTGAATACTTCTAGTTATATGAATGCTTTTTAATTTCTCCTTAGATATACCCTATTTTTCTATTTTACAGTTAAGTGCCTCATTTGTTGCCTGCAGTTACACAAAGAAAACCAACTTGCACTGTACTAATTTGTACCAAAGTGCTGATTCATGGTACATTAATTTTTCTTAAAAGCTGCTGAGTTGTTAATGGTTCAGTATTTCCTGAGTAGGTGTATGCTACAATTTCTTTCCTGCCTTTCTTTTTTAAAAAAATACAACTAACTGTATTTGAACATCAGCATTTATCAGTAGAATTTCCTTTTCTACCTTGGTTTTTCTGGGCATAAATAGCTTGCAGAATACTTTTGCAAAAAAATTAAAAGAATGACTCATTTTCTACCCATCTGTATTTTATTTTAAGTCTTATTACTTTTTTTTAAGTTACTATTTTTTAAGTACAAGAATATTGAGTTTGAACCTCTTAACTATACAGGTTATCTTGAATGTAGATAGAATAAAAATAATGTAAAATAGAATATAGAAAGTCTGTGGCATAGACAGTATATTTTGATGGGTTTGCAGTATAATTTAAAAGTGGTTTGATGTAACTAATTGATAACTTGAGCTATTCATTGATCTGATTTGAGAGGGGAATTTGTGTAGGAAGATTTGGAAGGTTGTGCTTTGAACAGTCTTAGTTTTTTTTTCTTAACAGGAGAATTTAGGTCATCTGTAGTATTTATAGTTCATATCAGTTTTCTTGGTTTGTGAAGATTGCAATATAACTGTAGAAATTTCTGTAGAAGCACAGAACATATCATGGAGAGCTGGAAGGAAACCTTAGAGACTATATGTCTTTGTTTTAAAGATGAAACTGAGGAACAGATGTAATATGACTTGTCTAAGGTTATAGATAGTTAATAGTGAATAATCTGTGAAAGAAAATGTAACTATGATTGTATAAAAATTTTTACTATACTCTTTCTATTAGCCTCTACTTTTAGTGAGTTAGTGGAGGAGTCTGTATAGATAATTTTCATACTCTTTGAAAGAGGAAAACAAAACTTGTAAGAGAAAGATCTACCACTCAAGGTAGAGTTATATAGAGCAGGATAGTTGAAATTAAATTATTAGAAGATAATAACTGCATCTTGATAAAAGTATGACAAATTATTGATAAAGAGGAAACTTTCTAGTGAAATGTTTAGTTTGTGTTTCACTTTTAGTTTTGCGGAATAGATGTTAAAAGTTTTAACTCTCCTGGAATTCTGAAAGCTTTAATTGTGCAGGTTATACACATACTGTTTACTTAGTATTTATTGGTTATTGTAAAATGCATGTTTTATGAACATTTTTATCTACATAACTAATTATATATAGGCATATAACTTTATTCTTGAATAGTGTGGGTGCCATACTTGAGTGTGTTTTTTCCTTATTTGTTTTGGATTATTTTAAATACATGAATATTAGTGTATTTTCCTGTTATCTACTCAAGACAAGGATAGTTCCACTTTTATAAATATTTTTGGGAATAACAAAAAAGGAAGCCAGAGTGGCATCCACTTCCTCAATAACATGCCTCCAAAAACTCTATGAACTTTGATAAATGTCGATAGTTGTAGACGGGCTTTAAGCCTTTTGTTCATAGGGTTGTTATGGGTCATGCTTAATTCAAAGGCAATCAACAACAACAAAAACAAGATATTATACTATTTTCTTTGGTCTTTTTTTCCCCCTACAAATTTTCAGAATTGAGTTTGTAATAATAATAATAATAATAATAATAGTTATTATTATTTCTAAAACCCCATTTGCAGAAGAATTGATATACAGTAAAAAAGACTATACAGGATGAATCTGATCAATTTCCATTCATAATGGATAAGTTATTTTGTTATTTGGTGTATGTTTTTATTTTGCCATGTACTTTAATAAAGAATATTTATTATATTGTAATCTTTTAACATTTTAACTTACATGCCCCTCTTTTCATGAAGTGAAGCAGAAAGGGCCTGTATAAGGAATGCTCTATACATTTTAAATGAGATTCCTTTTACTAATCAAAAATAATGTGCCATATTAAAATTAAAAGGCAAGTAAACAAAGCATTTTTCAAAGTCTTGGGAAGAAAATAGTTATCTTTTTAAAAATTGGGTACTTTTTGTGTATGGATAAGAAAATCATATTAAATTTTAATTACTGAATTTAGTGGATAGTAGGAATCCCTCTTAAGTGACTTTGTTAATTTTATGATTAAATTTCTTTGTTTTAAGATAATTTTAATGCTGTTAATAACAGTGTGATAATTTGATATGGATTGTTTATAAATTTTATTAATTTTGTTGTAGAAATTAATACATGATATGAAGTGGTTATTATAGTTTATGAGGGCTTAACATTTTGTATTTTATATTTAATTTGTGTTTGAGTTTCTAATTTTAAATAAAAGGTTTGTACATTTGAGTATTGCTGATGGTTCTCATTCATTGTATTTGTAATTCATAGGTAAATAAAATTCAGAACAAATTACAATTTACTAAGTTGAGTATTGTGATATAATTGGAGTTACCATAAAACATTTCTAGCTTTATGAAAATGAATATGAAGTGAAAGAGATGCTAACAAGTTTTTCATTTGGTATATATTTCATCATTGTTGTATACTGTCGACTTGGAACCAGTATGTAGCTGACCCTCCAGTGTGTTTTCAGAGGCAGTTAATTGAATGGGAAGAGATAGCCTATATTCCTCCATGGAGCAGCTGATGGATTTGAACTGTGTGCCTTTTGGATCGCAGTGCAGCTTCTTATAAATAGGCCACATTATTCCTGCACATTCACTGAAATTTGCTGGATAGAGAAGAGCAGATGATAGTATTCTTCAAAGAGCATAAATTAATTATTCGATGCTCATGAAGACAATGGGTGCTGGATGTGGTGGGTAGTTAGTGAGGATGTGTAGAGTAAAGCTATCTCAATTGAAACATTAGAACCTGTTGTTATGTGCCATCAAGTCACCTGTGACTCATAGTGACCCTATGTCCAACAGCCCAAACCCTGCTCTATCCTGTACCAATCTCACTGTCCTGCACACCTACCCCCATTACCCCAGTCACTGAATCAATCCATCTCATAGAGGGTCTTCCTCTCTTGTGCTGTCCCTCCACCCTCCCAAGCATGATGTCCCTCCGCAAGGATTGGTCCCTCTTTGCAAGATGGCCAGAGTGTGTCAGACGAAGCTTCAGAATCCTTGCCTTCAAGGAGCAGTCTGGTTTCTCCCTCTCCAGGATGAACTTGTTTGTTCTCTTAGCAGTCCATATTCAGTTTTCTTCTTCAACACCACAACTCAAAGGCATCAATTTTCCTTCTATCATTCCTAGTCATTGTCCAGCTCTCTGATGCATAGCAAGTGATTGCAAAGACCATGGTCTGTATCAGGTGCACCTTAGTCTCCAGAATGACATTGTTGCTCTTCAGTACTTTGTAATTGGTGTTTATCAAAAGTTTCAATAGAATATTGTTACGTTGAATGTTGAATGTGTTGAGCACAACTCGATGACACTGTTCACAACAGGTCTAAAACTTGTCCTATCTTGTGCCAGCCTTCTTGTCTTTGACGTACTTGAGCCCATTGCTGCAGTCTCTGTGTCATCCATTTCACTGAGGGTCTACCTCTCTTTCACTGACCTTCCACTTTTCCAACCATGAAATCTCTTTCAAAGGAACAGCCCCTCCTAACGTCATGCCCAGTGTGAGTGAGACAAAACTTTGCCATCCTTGCCACTAAGGAATAATCTGGTTGCACTTTCTCCAAGATATACTTGTCTGTTCTTTTAAGAGTTCATTGGCCATTCAGTACCTTTCTCTAACACCACAATTCCAAGGCATCAATTCTTACGTCATGCTTATTGTCCAGCTATCAGATGCCTAGCAAGTGATTGAAAAGACCATTGTCTGAATCAGGGTCCCTTAGTTAAAATTCCGTTATTGTGCCTTAGTAATTTGGAGAGGTCCTTGACAGCAGACTAGAATGTTACTGTTGTTATGTGCTGCCAAGTCAACTGCAGCTCATAGCAACCCTATGAACAACAGATCTGAACCTGGCCCTTTCCTCTTCCATCCTTACCACCTCCACTATACGTGCATCCTTTGTTAAAAATCTCTGTGTCAATTCATTTTCTTGAAGACTTTTCTCTCCTATACTGACCTTCCATCTTTCCAAGGAGTCCTCCAAGGAATGGCACTTCCTAACAACTTGCCCAAAATATGTGAGATGAAGCTTCACCATCCTTGCTTTCAAGGAACACCCTGGTCACACTTTGTCCAAGACATACTTGTTCATTCTTTTGACAATTCATGCCATATTAAGCATTTTCTCCAACACCACAACTCAAAGGTTTTGATTCTTCTGTTATCCTTAGTCACTGTATAACATTAAGACACATAGCAAGTAATGGCAAAGACCGTGAGTTAGAGCATGTGCACCTTAGTCTTTAAACTGATGTCCTTGCTTTTCACCACTTTGGAGAGATCCCTGACAGCACATTTTCCCAATGTGTGTCTTGATTTATTGAGTCTTGTTGCCAAGGGTGTTGATTGTGGATACAAGTAAGATGAAATCATTGACAACTTCAGTCCTTTCTCCATTTATCATGATGTCCATTGGCCCAGTAGTAAGGCTTTTCATTGTCTTTTTGTTGCAATGTAATCCATATTGGAGGCTGCAGTCTTTGTTTGATCTTTTGTAGCAAGTGTTTAAAGTCCTCTTCACTTGAAGCAAGAAAAGTTGTGTCATTGCCATAATGCACGTTGTCGATTAGTCCTGATGCCATATTCTTCTTCATAAAGTCTGGCTTCTCATATATTTGTTCACTCTACAGATTGAATAGGTATGGAGAAAGCATACAGCCCTCACACACACCTTTCTGATTTTAAACCATGGCCCTTTTTGCACAACAGCCTCTTTATCTAGGTATAGATTTCGCATAAACACAATTAATTGTGTTCTGGGATTCCTATACTTCTCAATATAAGCCATAATTTGTTATGATACACATAGTCAAATGCCTTTGTATAGTTAATAAAGCACAGATAAACATTCATGTGGCGCTCTTTCCTTTCAGCTAGGTTCCTTCTGACATCAGCAATGATATTCCTGGTGCCATGGCCTCATCTAAATCCATCTTGAATTTCTGACACTTTTCCGTGTACGTTCTAGCTGTCTCTGAATTTCAGCAGTTATTTTTGCCTATGTGTGATATTAACAACATTGTAGTAATTCCCATGTTCTGTTGGATCACCTTTCTTGGGAATGAGAACAAATACGGGTTTCTTCTAGTCAGTCGGCCAGGCAGCTGTCCTCCAGATTTACTGGCATAGACTAAGAGCATTACCAGGGCTAAAACTGTTAGTTGAAACATGCTGATTGGTATCCCATTAATTCCTGGGCCTTGTTTTTCATTAGTGCTTTCAGTATAGCTTGAATTTTTTCATTACCATTGACATGTTATTCCTATGGTACTTAACTGAAGATTTCATTGTTTGCCAGTTCTTTTTGGTCCAATGATTCAATGTATTCCCTTTACTTTCTTTTGATGATGCTTCCTAGATTATTCAAGATTTTGCCCATAACATCTCTAAGTATTGGAACTTGAAGCTTGAATGAATTTGAATTTGTTTTTCAGTTCTTTCAGCTTGAGAAATGCTGAACAAGTTTTTCCCTTTTTATTGTCTAAATTCCAGCTTTCTGCCCATTCAATTATAATACTTTGCTTTGTTTTCTCAAGTTACCCTTTGAAATCTTCTGTTCAGTTCTTTATCTTATCTTTCCTTTGTTTTGGTTTCTTGATGCCCTAGTGCAATTTTCAGAATCTCTTCTGATAACCATTTTGGTTTTTTTCTTTCTCCTTTTTTCTAGTGACCTTTTGGCATTCTTCATAGATAATATCCTTGTTGTCATCCCACAATTCATCTAATCTTTGATCATTGAAGTTCAGTGCTTCAAACCTATTCTTAAGAGGATATTTAAATTCAGGTAGAATAGACTGAAGAACATATTTTGGTTGTGGTGGGCTTGTTTAAATTTTCTTCACCCTCATTTTGAATTTGCACATGAATAATCATTAAAAAAATGCTATGTATAACAAAAATTTTAAGAAATCTCTTTTGTGAGTTAAAATTGACCTTCATTAAACTATACATTTTTGAAGAAGCCTGCATGCAGCCCAACTCACTATTCTTGGGTCGATTTCAATTTATAGTGAACTTTCATTTTATGGAAAGAGCTGCTGCAGAGCCACTGATAGATATGAACCAAGCATAAGTGCCAAAAATTATCACCAGATCAAGATTATGAACATGTTCCGTGCCTCCAAAAGTTTTCTCATTCCCATCACAATCACTCACTTTATTTTGTCTGTTTTCTTTTATGTAATGTAATTATTTTGAGAAACATTAATAATTCATTCCATTTTATTGCCAAATATTCCATTATATGTATTTGCTAGAATTTGTTTGGCCATTCATCTGTTAATGGACATTAAATTGAGTTGTCTCTAACAAATTAAAAACATCTGTATAAAAACTCAAGCACAAAGCTTTGCATAGCAGTATGCTTTCATGTCTCTTGAGTAAGAATTTAGAGGTAGAGTACCTGGACTATAGGTGTATGTTTTAACTTTGAGAAAATACCAAATCAATTTTGTTTTCCAAAGTATTCGTGCCATTTTGCATTCCCACTAACAGTGTAGCATGGTTCCAGGTTTTCCACATTATCAATAATCTTTAGTATGGTTAGTCTTTATTATGTTATTCATTCTAATAGTTGTATGCAATCTGTCATCTAGGACCTACCCAAAATGCTGAAGGGTGAGGTTGCCGATTTAAAGACTAGGTTGCGCCTGATCCAAGCCATGGATCAGTTACCTGCCATTTACTATGAATCTGAAAGTTTGGTATAGAACAAGTCTGTCTTAGAGGAAGTGCAGCCAGGTGCTCCTTAGAGGTTAGGATTGTGAAACTTTGCCTCATCTGTGTTGAGCATGTTGTCAGAAGGGGCCTGTCTTTGAAAAGAATATCATGCTGGGAATGGTCAGAGAAAAGAGAGGAAGACCCCCAACAAGATGGAATGACACAGTGACTTTAACAATGGACTTGTCAGAGATGGTGAGGATGGCTCAGGGCAAAGTTCAGACGATTTGTTGTTGGTTAGGGTCTCTGTGAGTTGCCTAAGGCTCCTAGTGACATTAGTTGACTTGATAGCACCCAACAACAACAACAACAACAATACGTGTGTGAAGGCATAGTAGATAGCATGTTAGGCTACTAGCCCAAAGGCTGTAATTTAAATTCACCAGCAGCCCCTGGAAGAACAGTATCATTATCCCTTTAAGATTTATGGCCTCAATACCCAGTGAAGGATAGCTAGATGAAAGTTGAAAATGACTTGATAGCGGTGATTTTTTTAGTTAACAGGTTGTATATTATTGTATAGTATTATCTTATTGTGTCACAAAGGTTAAGAATTTGGCTGCTGACTGAAAGATTGGAGGTTTGCACTCACCAGTGACTTCCAGGATAAAGACTAGTCTAGGAAGGAATCTATGTTGAGCAGGTCTACTGTGTCCTTTAGGGTTGCTATGAAAATCAACTTGATGGCATACAACAGTGACTAAGGGTACTAAACATTACTTTATTTGGTTCAGTGTCCCAAAGTTTAGTATAAAGTATTAAGAGAAATATCTATTTTATTCTTTTTTTTAAGTTCAAAATTTTTGAGCTTTATTGAGACTGAGTAAAACATTTCACAAAATTTAATGTTATATGCCTCAACATATCTGTGAGGTAGTAAACAGTACTACCTATTTTTTTTAAAATTTTATTTATTTATTTAGTGTGTGTGTGTGTGTGTGTGTGTGTGTGTGTGTGTGTGTGTACCGTCAAATCAGATCTGACTGGTACAGGAGGCGATTGTTCCTCCTTCTTCAGCAGAGCATCTGGTGGATTTGAACCGTGCACCTCTGGGATTGCAGTGCAGTTTCCTGCCACTAGGCCACCAGAGCTTGCCAGTACTACCTATTTTTAATACATAGTAAGTGGAAGGATGGGTAAATGACAAAGTTCTACTTTAAGCAGTAAAAACTAGATTAAGGCAGAGAACTTGTGGCCTTTTCTCTAGTTTTAACCCAACAGTGTAATTTAACTTTTCAGTTTTCCTAAAAACAAAACAAAAACAAACAAACAAAAATAACTCATTTAAGGTTCAGTCTTTTCTTTTACACTTATTAGACACAAGATCATCTACCATAGTTGGCACTTTTCTTTAAAAATGTGGTAAACTGGGCACAATTATGTCAAATTAGGACTCTGCCTCTAATTAAATGAATACAAAATTAAGACATTTTATGAGAATTAAATTTGCATTTGACATTTTTATTTTAGGTTGCAAAGAAAATAAAAACAAAAAACTTGAAATAAGCTTGTCAAATGAAGTCAATTCATCCTTTTCAGGGAAGCAGAAGGGAGACCAGCGCAGAGTATCCTCAAGGCCACATACATCCTTGCTTTGCTTCACTGCTGCTTGTGTCTGCTGGGTTTTGACCCTTCTTTACGTCATAGTCTGGATAATTTTCCACATCTCCTTTTCCCCTTTGTCATCTACTCCTTCACCTTCATCATCATCATCATCATCATCATCATCATCATCATCATCAACTTCTTCTAAAGCTTCTCCAGTAAACTATAACACTGATCTTGGAATTACACGCTCATGTAAAAAGTGACCAATATCAAAGTCTGCAGCAAGGATAGCTTCAGAGGCATCATCCATATCTCCACTCTCAGGAATTTCAGGAGGGACAAAAAAAAGAGTTGTTGGAAACAGTTTTAGTCACAGTACGAACTGTTCCATGTCCGTTAAGTTTCTGATGCTTCTTAATAGTTTTCAACATGACATTATTTCCTTTTTTCCAATCTATCTGGCACTCTGTACAACCCATAATTTCTGGTCCATCAAAAGAAAAGGGGTCAGAATCATCTGGTTCAGACCTCATCCTGTATATCTTTGTCAGTACTTCATTTGTGAAATATTCATTGGCTTCAAAGTGAAATTCCAAGACAAAACTCATTGGCTGGCCAGCGTCTGAGAATTTCACATTGATATCTTTCAAGTTTATAGTAAAAAAAGTAATTTCTAGATCCATCTTGAAGTACAACACCGTGAGTGACAGGATTATATCCATACGCTTACAAGGAAGCCCAGTGAATACCACTATCATTCAGATATATGCACCAACAACCAGAGCCAAAGAAGAAGAAATAGATGATTTCTACCAACTTTTACAGTCGGAGATAGATCGAACA
>NW_006399835.1:11986057-11996065 GCF_000299155.1 Elephantulus edwardii | reverse complement strand
GGATAGAGCAGGGTTTAGGGCTGTTGTGCATAGGGTCGCTATGAGTCGGAAATGACTCGACGGCACATAACAACAACAACAACAACAACAATCTTTCAAGTGCTCAGAATAGGCTTATCATCTTGAACCATATCACTGAGCAAGTCAACATTCTTAAACACAGTCAACCAAAACTCAGGAATACCTTTTGGGTCTTCTTTTACCTCATCTTTTTTCTCATCTTCAACCTTAGCCTTTTCTTTCAGCTTCTCCGAAATTTCATCCTCTTCATCTGGTTTCTACACACATTCTTTTTCTGTAGGTTCATAAATTACACTGATGATCTCAAAGCCCTTATCAAATAGAGGTTGATAAAGAACAAACAGTGTATTTTCTTTCAAGAGCATGAACTTCCTCATAGACTTTGGCTTCTGTTTGCACACATTTAACTTGAAGATTTTTAAGAGTATTCACTCGTCTTTTGACTATTTTGGCAAATGTATCCTGTTGGTGTATCTATCAGACCATCAAGTCTGTCTTGAATGGCTGCAAGATTCTGAGGATTTTGCATCATCTGAATAAACTGCCGCGCCTTGATTTTTGTTTCTCCACCAGTTTCTTCTACTTCTTCAGCATCATCGAAACAAATCTTGATCAAGTTCAGATTTTCCCCTGTTGTCAATGTCTACCATGTTTTAAGAACTCCAAATATCGGAGGTTAGAACGTGGAGACAGGAGACAGGTGGCCGAGCTGTGCAGGCAGTGACTCAGGCAGCAGTGGCCGCAGGAGCAGGAGGCAGTGCCATGAGCAGATGGCACTAAAAAAGCTGTGCTTTTTTTTTTTAAAATTTAAAAAAGTATCTATTTTAAAAAATCATGTTTTCTACTTATTTTGAATATGAGAGTCCTTTATATAATCTAGGTATTACTTGGAAAAAAGACATCATTCTTGGCTAGGTGAAGGGTCAGTTAAGGAGGAAGGCCCTCAGCAGGGTGGAGTGCTGTGCACTGACTGTAACAATGAGCTTTAGTTCACCAGATGAGGAGAATGGCACAAAACCCGCAAGGTTCATAGTAGTACAGGACTCCACAACACCTACCAACTCCTTCCTCAAATACTTGCTTTGTCCTTGTCTGTGGGTTTGCCTTATGTGCTTTTAAAGGGTAAAAGTTTTTCATTTTGAGGAAATCCAGTCTATTGATTTTTTTTTCTTTTCTACTTCATCTTTCTGTGGTGCATTTAACAAATATGCTATACCCTAGATCACTGAGATAATAAGTATTCTCAAATTTTATAGTTCTGGCTCTTATAGTTAAGCTTATGCTCTTTCCCTAGTTAATTATTCGCAGGCAACTCATAGCGACCCTGTGAAGGAGAGTCCTCAGGTTCATCCTCTCTCCAGGTTCATAGGGTTTCCGGAGGCAAGCTATTACGGAAGTGGATGCCACTCCTTCTTCCAAGCTTGTTTTAATTGGGGAGCTCCACCCCACTCTCTGTCTGCATTGGGTAACCAGCCATTAACGCATTTGACACATCAGTGTCACAATGTTCAGCCTCACAGCAACCACAAGTTACCGCAGTACAGTATGGCAACTTGTACACCAGGGCTATATGACCTAGAGGAATGTCTGAACAAAAACAATGAAAGACAGGCCCGAGGGCCGCAGATTTAAAGTCACCCACCTTTGGCTTGGTAGCTTCGCTTTCTGTCCACTGGGCCAGCTGATCTCTCTCTCCATGTTGATATTATTGTTGTTAAGTGCTGTTGATAAGATTATTAAGATAAAATTGGAGACTTACTTTTTTCATTATTCATTATTAATGATTAATAACCTTTAATATAAGATAAATTTAGATACGTATTTTTTTGCATATGGTGACCCAGACCATTTGTAGAAAAGATTATCCTTTCTCTTGATACCTTTGTCAAAAAGAATTTGTTCATATATGCATGAGTCTATTTTTATTTCTGTTTGGTATGAATAATTTATCCATATGCCAACACCATACTATCTTGATTAATACTAGTATTATTTTTCAATGTTATCTCTGAGTATAGATGTTAGAGAGTTCTGTGGGTTTGTGTATAAATTCTATTTATAATGAATCATTTCTAGTCTGGGTTTCTTTGAAATAGAATAAAATTTTTTAAAAATTAATTTTAATGAAAGTTTACAGAGACTTAGGGTTTCCAGTCATTCATTGTTGCACTTTTCTCCCTGCCCACCCCTTCCCCCCAGTTCATTCTTCTCCTTGAAAAGAAAGAAAAACTCTTTGTTATGCAATCCCTGCCCCCAAGTCCGTTCCACTATGCAGCCTTCACTCTGGACTTCTGTAATGACAAGAATACCCATTCATATATCCCTTTTAAACAGTTCTCTCCCTCATCTGTTTTCTCCCCTCCTTTTCTGTCTTCCCTCAACCCTGATATCAGTCTCATTTTATAACAGTGGCCCTATGTAATATTTGTCCTTTTGTGACTGAGATATTTCACTCAGCATAATGTCCTCCAGGATCATCCATTTTGCATAATATTTCATGAGTTTCTTGTTTTTCAATGCTGCCTATTATTCTGTTGTGTGAATATACCAGAGCTTCTCTATCCATTCGTTTGTTGATGGGCTCTTGGGTTGTTTCCAGCTCTTTTCTATTGTGAACAAAGCCACAATAATCATGGGTGTGCATATATCTGCTTGGGTGGCAGTTATGGTTTCTCTAGGGTAAATTCCCAGTAGTGGAATTGCTGGGTCAAATAGTATCTCTATTTGCAACTCTTTGAGAAAGTGCCATACAGTCTTCCATGGTGGTTGCACCATTTTGCACTCCCACGAACAGTAAATAAGGGTTCCAGTTTCTCCACAACCTCTCCAGCATTTGATGTTTGCTATTCTGCTAAATTTTGCTAAAACTAGAATAAGAATTTTAAACATTTGTAAAGTTATTTGAATACAGAAAATATCTAGGTTTCTGTTTTATTTCTGATTTTTATCTTGATATTACCTAAATCAGTAGTAGGGTGGGTTTTAATTTTTTACACTTTTAAAAACAATTTACTTTGAGGTCTTTTCAGAGCACTTAGTTTTGTCTTCTAGGAAGATTCTCTTTCCACTTGATTTCAAAGGTAATACATAATTAAAATAAGGTGTAACTGACATAGACTATGAAACACACTCCCATTGGTGGAAGTGGAAGTGGTGCCCAGAGTATAGAAAGCCATTTAGAGGAAGACAAAGATTTTCTTGTAAGTTCTCATTTGCCTTTGAAAGAAAAGAAAACCTCTTTGAACTTTAAATTGTTACTGTTGTTGTGTGCTGCTTGTCCAAACTGACCCATAGCTGACCCTCCAGTGGGTTTTCAGAGGCAGTAAATTACACTGGAAGAGATTCTCCAACCTTCTCCGTGGAGCAGCTGGTGATTCAAACCCTTAAACGTGTATACTAAATGGGTACTGATTTATAATTTGGTGATTAAGTGGATGTTGGTGCTTGTTTTAGATAGTACCTGATTTAGCAAAAGTAACATTTACAAAACTTTCTAGTAATCAAAATCTAGGAAGTATATATCATTTGATTCTATTTATATGACATTCTAGAAAAGGCAAATGTTATCACAAATAAGGATGGGAGAGGGAATATATAAGGTCAGGCTGAAGCATCTTGTTAATAGGGACAGAGAGTTAAGAAATGATTTTTTTAAAAAGTGGGGGCATGACAAAAGGATATAGCCAACTTGAAAGACCTCTTAATGACCAAAAGTGGAGTAATTTTAGCATCAAAATAAATGTTGGATTATAACCAAAGGAATAGAATAAATGCTAAGGGATTAAAATTATTCCCAGCAATTATAAAACTACTGGATAAATGCATAGGGGAGATAGGTCAAATATTATTTTACAGACGATTTCTAAATATTAAGTGTAGAAGGAATGAGGGAAGGACAAAATAATTATTAGAACACCACAGTAAAAGTTGTTATAGAGAATTGTTGATGAATGCTAAAATGATGCAAACGTTCAAAGACAGTCAAGATGATTCCAGAGCTTCAAAGTATCTTCCCCTCAAAGCTTACTAGTTATTTTGGTGTTGTTTTTTTTTTTTTTATCATTTTATAACTTCATTGGATAAAATAAAGTAATAAAAGTTTTCATCCACATTGATGGTCTGTAGATTTTTGAAGTGGTGACAGGTACATAAGTAACCAGTGTATACAGCTTGTTTAGGGAATCTTCATCCTCATTATGTTTTCTGGACAACTGTACACGATGTGGTATGGGTATTTCTTATTCCTTTGGCCCAGACTGCTTTGTTAAGCCTGATGTCAATGCAAACATCTGGTTCACAAATTTCTGGATCTCCTTGAGTGTTAGAGTGGCATACTTCTTAAATCCCACTCCATGGATGTGCTTGTGAATGTTGATGGTGTAATCTCTGGTCACCACTTGGTTGACAGCCGAATGACCCTTCTTCTCACCACCGTTCTTTGTGGGGGGTCCATGGCGCTGGGACCAGGCTGGGGGAAAAAAGCCATTTTGGTAATTTTAACTTATACCCAAAAGTTCTTTGATACCTCTCCTTTCAGAAAGTTAATTGACCTTTCTTAAGAGTGAGTAGGTTTAGTGACTTCCTTATAACGACTGCTGTTGTGTGCTGTTGGGTCAGTTGTGGACACAAACTGCCTGCAATTCTTTATCTCTAAGGTACCAACGCTCTCTCTTGCTTCTAACACCTGTTGTTGTTGTTGTTGTTATGTGCCATCGAGTCGTTTGCGACTCATAGCGACCCTATGTACAACAGCCCTAAACCCTGCTCTATCCTGTGCCAATCTCATTGCCTCTGACACACCCATCCCGATTACCCCAGTCACTGAATCAATCTACCTCATAGAGGGTCTTCCCCTCTTGCGCCGTCCCTCCACCCTCCCAAGCATGATGTCTCTCTCTAAGGACCTGTCCCTCCTAGCAACATGCCCAAAGTATGTCAGACGAAGCCCCAGAATCCTTGCCTCCGAGAAGTTGCTTGGTTTAATCCTCTCCAGGATGAATCTGTTTGTTTTCCTAGCAGTCTGTGGTACCCTCAATACTCTTCTCCAGCACCACAGCTCAAAGGCATCAATTCTCCTTCTGTCCTCCCTAGTCATTGTCCAACTCTCTGATGCATAACAAGTGATTGCAAAGACCATGGCCTGTATCAGGTGGAACTTAGTCTCCAGAGAGACACCGTTGCTCTTGAGTACTTTATAGAGGTCCCTAACAGCAGACTTTCCCATTGCAATACGTTTTTTGATTTCCTGACCTACAAAGGGAAATGTAGAAACCTTACTGTGGACAAATTTAGCTGATAACACTTTTAGCCTGTGAGCCAAGGCTAGCACAATCTGAACTTAAAAATAAATGAGATGGCAAAAAGTACCTCATCTAGCATTCCAAATTCTTCCTCTTGAGTTTCCTATTTCAGGTTATAACACAGCATAAGGAAATTCCTGACTGTTTCCATTTATGGTAATCTCATGAGTTGAAAAAAAGAAACAACAAAACCTAAGGTTTGTATGTTATGAAGCCAAAGGAACTTACCTTTTCTGACCTGGGAGGGAGGGGAATGGTTTTAGACTGTTAATGCTGCTAAACTTTACTTCTCTAAGTTCAACATCACTCATTTTTAAGTGCTGATAATAATGCCCCTAATTTCTAGTTGGGAAACTAGATGCAATTCAGGGAAACTGGAGTTTAAGTAATTTTCCTAGGATGGCAATGCAAGTAAGAGATAAGTGGTTGTCCAGCCTTCAGCAGGCTAAATTCTTCACCTCGTGGCATTGTGTATTGAATATGCTGAGTGGTGGCTGTGGTGACTTTACATTTAGATATCTTTTAAAAATTCTAGTGATGTTGGACAGGTTTCTGTGGTTCTTGCTGTTCTTGTTTGTGGCAATGACTGTAACACAGATTTAAGACCTCACAAATGTTTAGGCATATGAGTACTAGTGTGAGTGTGAGTTAATAAGGATGTTTAGATTGGCCCAAATCATGACCTGGAAGTCATTATGTCCCAGCAAGCATTTGTTGCCTACCAGACAACCATCAGGTGAAAGTTGAATGCCTAGGAGCCCACTACTCTGAGAAGTTTTAATTGGAGGCAAAAATCTAGCCTATGTGATTCATCTTTTATGAAGCAGAGAGGCATGGAAGTCACCTTTCATGGTTATGAATGGCCTTGGAAAGCAGAATTTCCTCCAGGAAGAATAAAGTAGTTACCCCAGAAGAGGCTGCCCAGTGGTACAAAAACCAAACCAAACTAAATTTAAACAACAACAATAAGAACAAATTGCACCTTAGTAAAATTCCAAACTAGTATTGGCTGAATAGAATAGATTTGAAGAGTAGAATTACTTTATAGGTTTACCAAGACTGAAATCTCTACAGATGCAGACTGCCACACCAGTCTTCCATGGAGTGGCTAGTGGGGTGGTTAACAGCCCAAGTGTTAACAGCCAAGGACTTTTAGCCACTGCACCACCAGGACTCCTTGATGCCCTGTGACAGAATCTTTTTTTATTCCATTCATGGATCCGATTTCTCATGCATGTAGCCCTGCCAAGAAAACAGCTGAATGCGTAGACAGAGAACACTGTCAACTCGTGTCAAAATGTCAGGTATGATTTACACAACTTCTTCCCCAAGGATAGGGTAAATAGCCTGGAGAAGCTGTACCTTGCACACCTATACTTTTGCTCTAATAAATTCCATCAACACACAGGTCTCTGAGGGAGACAGCATTCTGCCATCCTTCCTGCTTTCTGAGAGAGGGCTTCGCACCCTCTTTTTGGACTACTTATAGTTCTTGAACTTTACACAACTATCAGAGTTTTATCAGTTTACAAGTATGTCCAAAATAGAATTGAAAACAAAACCAAAAATGACATCTTTGCCAAAAGACTTGTGTATTACCACGTCATGTCCAGTAAGAGTAAAAATAACAAAGCGGTTTGAAGGACGAGTAAAATAATTCATTTCAAAGCAAAGGAGATTCAAGGGCTGCAGTTTCGGTGTTCTTGCGTGGCAAATCATCTTTATCCTGAACAGTGAACAATGAATTCCGCCACTGCAGAGGAACGATGGCTCAAATAAGGACATCATTGGCTAAGGCCACGTTCACTGACAAGCAAAACGCCTTGAGGCGAATCCTGCCTGGGAAAACCCTAGCGTACGAAGACCGCAGATGCTCTGGGTCGCGTGCGGGGCCAGGGGAGGGAAGAGTCGCCTCGGTCTTTGATTGCAGGCCCTGCAGGAGCTGAGCACAGGGGGCGCGGGCTCACTGCCTTGTCCTGCGGCTCCACGTTCGGCGCTCGAGGCTGTCAGTCACCATCCTCGGCCCGCCCCTTTCAGAGTTTGACCAATCGTAGCTGGGGGTCGGGGGCCAGGAGGCGTAGCCGGGTTAGAGAAGCGCGGAGCGGCTGGTCTGGCGCAGCGGCGGGAGGCTGGGACACTGGGAATCCGGGGGCGAGCGAGCTGCGTGCGGCCGGACGAGGAGGTGAGTGCAGGTTGCGTGCTGTGCGCGGACGCTGCTCAGGCCCCAGCCGCTGGGTGACCCTATGCTGGCCCTCGCGTGTGCCGTTCGCCGGCTGCGGTACTCCTCGTTAGCTCCCGAATCCCGGGCCCTCTGCGGAGCAGGTGTAGCCAGCCCTTGGGGTCGTGTCCAAGAAGCAGGGGCCTGGCTGGGGAGGCACCGCCCACAGAGGCAGAGTTGGAGCTTAGGCTGCTGCAGTCTCAGACCCGAGGAGTCGCACCGGAGCACGTCCGGAGTCAGAGGGCTGGAGCGGGGCGAGAGCATCCCTGCTGTCAGTTTTTGGGACTTGCTACTACACACCAGCTCTTGCAGCCGCAGCGCCTGGAGAGGAGACCTCGGGTGGCCTTTGGGGCTGCTCTTCTGCACCTCCCTAGTTCGGCGCGGAGCCAGGGGGCCTCGAGTTGCCTTTGGCTTCTCTGCACGTTCCCATCCTGGCGCGGAGCGGGGACCTCGGGTGGCCTTCGGGTCTCCCCTTCCGCACCTCCCCAGCTCGGCGCTTACTGCTAGGCGTCGCGTGCCGCTCCTCGGTCCCTATCTTGGGTATCATCACTGCCTGGGTACTGGCTGCCTCTTGTTAGGCGATGCTTTCACATGATGCACTCTTCTGACCTTACGGAACAGTCAGTCACTTTAGGGAACCAGGTCCTGGTCGTATGTGGGAGAGACTTGTATTGTTACTCGAAAATTGGGCTCGTGCCTTGACGCAACGCAACAGCCAATCGATTGTTTCGGATTATGATGGTTCTCAAGAATTTTATCAGAACATGGATATCTATGGAAACGTAGAGCTTGTTCTTAGCTCTCTAAAGGCCACTCGGCTGGAAGCTAAATTACTGTAATACAGTAATTCAGTAAAGAAAAAAGTTCAAGTAGTTAAGTGTACACTAAGTCAATAATTCAAGAATAACAACTAATAATAATAACTGAGTAACAGTTATTACTCAGTAAGACAAAGCTACCAAGGTTAGGGATTACTTCTTTTTCTGGACTCATCTCTCATCTTCAATTTACAAGACAAGGACAGTCCAACTTGCCTCACTCTTTTAGAAACACCAGGGTGAGAATTCCATATGGTTACTTGTTCTGTCAAAGCATTCTCCTTTAAACCGATTGAATAGTGATTATTACAATGAGCAATAATTTAAAATAAGACAATGAAGAAAAATAAGAAAAAGTAATGGAAAGTTACAGCAATTAAATGGAAAGAGATATTAAAAGATAGTCACTTATGCTTAGCTCATTTCAGTGAGAATTCCATCACCATCTGATCTAAGGCTGCTAGGGTGATTGATGGTGGTGGTGAGAATGATTCAGGCAACCCTTTGGAATAAGACAAAATATCTATGTAAGTTTTACTTGCTTTCGTTTTATAAAGGAGAATTGTTGTCACATTTCCTGATGATAAATACTGGTATAACTCTGATGGGCCTCCCCACTTCCCCACTGTGGTTAATTCTAATTTGGAAAAATCAGGGTGTGTTTGAAATTGGCAGGATTCCCAAATCCTGCTAATTAACTGTCTGCAGCAGCACACTATTTTACCATGGCATTTAGGTTCTGCTTTCCTTTGACTGTATTTAGTAACTTTTCTTTCTGTTCTTAAGAACTGGTTTAGTGGTAAGGACTTGTGCTGCCAGCTTAAAGGTATGCATTTTTAATCCACCGGCTACTCCATGGGAGAAAGATGGACAGTTGTTTCTCGCGCAGTTAACTGTCTCTAAAAACCCACTGGAGGGTCAGTTATGAATTGGTTCGGACTTAATGGTACATGATAGCAACAACAACAACAACCACAACCTCATAGTCTTATCCTTAACAGTCTCGTTGTTGTTTTTGTTTGGTGTTGAGTGCAGTATAACTCATAGGTCCCTATGAACAACAGATCTAAACCCTGGCCCATCCTGTACCATCCTTATCATTTCTGACACACTTGAGCCCTTTGTTGCAGTTATTCTGACTATTCATCCCATTGAGGGTCTTCCTCTCTTTTGCTCATATCTTTCTAGGCATGGTGTCTCCTTTCAAGGAATAGCCTCTCCTAGCAATATGTCCAGAGTAAGAGAGATGAAGCTTTGTCAAAGATCTTTGCCTCCAGGACTGATCAGATGCTTCCTTTTGTTATTGAGAAAGGAAATGAAGAAGTAGATCAGTGAGGTGGGAATGATGGACATCTTTGCCCAGAAATTGAGTTGTCTCAGTGGAACAATGTAGATTACAATTAGTTACAATTTAATCTTGTTGAAGAGGCCATTCTTAACTAGCTGATATAAGCAATACTTCTCTACTACCCTATACTAGTGGTTCCTATACTTTAACATATAATAATCCTCTGATGACTTTTTTTTTAAATGTGATACTAACCTTTTAAAAGAGGAAAATTAAACCAAATCCACAGGAGCCAAAATATGACTTTGATTTCATACCACCTGAATTTCAGAATCATCTCAGGAACAGGTTTGAGGCCTTGAA
>NW_006399835.1:11976500-11984162 GCF_000299155.1 Elephantulus edwardii | reverse complement strand
GGCGCAGGATAGAGCAGGGTTTAGAGCTGTTGTGCATAGGGTCGCTATGAGTCGGAAACGAGTCGACGGCACATAACAACATAACAATAACAACCTTTTAAAAAAGTTATTTCTTGGGCCCCACTGTCACAGATTGTGATTTAATTTGTATAGTGAGACTCAGGCATAGGTAGTTTTAATTTCTTGGCTGTTATTTAATATCCCTTTAACATTGAAAATCACAGCCTGTATTCCTGTATTCCTTCATGTTTTTCGTATAGCATTTACTCAGCTTAGTAACTCATTGCTGTGAGTAGGTTTTGACATAGAGGGGCCCTCCATGAGATTTCTGAGGCTGTAAATAACAATAGGAGGAAAATGGTGGCTTTTTCTCTCGAGGGGCTAGTGGATTTGAACAGCTGGAGACGTTCAGCTTTTGGGTTAGGAGTGCAGCCTATTCACCAGAGCATCCAGTAGGATTTACTATTAGTGATTTATTAACCAGTTTGCTTGCCATCCTCCCACTCAGCTCCCAGGTAATCTTCATGAAAACATAAGGTCCAGCTTTGAGGGAAAAGCAAGGAAGGCTTAAGGTGAGTCAGTGCTTTGGAAGTAGGAGGTGGATATTCGTGAAGAGAAATTAAATCTGAGGAAACAAATTCTGTAAATCAGTGTTCCGGCTTTAGTGTTGTCTAAGGATTGTACAGTGAGGAACTTCAAGGACTTATGAAACTTGGGGGGGGGGATGCAATGATGTAGTAGAAGCAATGTACAAACTGTTTATTGGCACCAATGCACTGATAGGTGCTTATAGAGGTTGGTCCCCCAGAGCAGAAAGTCCTCCTGAGTCCAGTGGCATAGGAGAGCTGCCAGAAAGGGAGGTAGACATGAAAACCTCCAGGGAGGAGGCCAGGGAGAAAGGCAGGCAGGCTGATGCACACCCTTTATGTGGTGTCTTCCTACCGCAAAGTGAGTAGTCTCATGTCAGAGAACTCTCAAGGCAGCAGCAGTTAAGACCTTTGTCTTATTTAGGGCCACCAGATGTTGGGGCAGTTTCTCATGGAATGTAAAGCAGACAGCATCTAAGTGGCTGAAAATACTCAAGCTCATAATGTCAGAACTGACTGTAGCTGATTCTCCAGTGGGTTTTCGTGGGAGGAGATTGCCCATCCTTCTTCTGTGAAGTAGCTGGTGTGTTTAATCTCTAGCCTTTGGTCTGGTAGTACAACTCCTTATTACTAGGCCACCAGAGTTCCCTAGTGGCTAAAGACATGCTTATTTTGAGTATTTAAAACAATTGAATTTACGCAAATCTGAATTGAATGCCAGCTAGCAGGGCTTTTTTGGTTGATTGGCCTCCACTTGCCATGAAAAAGTAAACAACTTGACATCAACATATAGATAAAAAAGAGATTCCTATAATTTTAATCAGATGCTATCTTTGACTTATTTATATAGCACACTAGTCTTGTTTAATTGTCTCATAATTGCCATAATAGCCCTGGTAGCATGGTATATTGTACATTGGGCAGCTAACCAGAAGGTCAGTGGTTCGAATTCACTGCCTGCTCTACAGGATAAAGACGGATATTCTCCTTCTGTAAAGATTGACAGCCTCAGAACCCCCGTGGAGGGTGGCTATTAGTCAGAATCAGCTTGACACAGTGCGTTATCATTGTCTTAGATAAGTCTCTAGTTCTTCTCTTTCTGTGCTTGCCCTGTTAAATTTCAAGGTCTTACTCTGCACTTAGGAAAATGCAGCTTCTCTTTGGAATATGTGAAATTTAAACACTTAAGTTTGGATATGTTCTGTGTAAATCTGATTTTATTGTTTACACAGAAAAAACCCCAAAAACTAAACCAAAAAAATTAGTTGTTAAGTTGATTCCAATCCATAGTGACGGACCCCGTGGGTTTAATAGCAGCACTGCGAGCCCACTCTCCTGAGGTATGTCTGGGTACGTTTGAACCACCAATCTTTTTTTTAATAATTGAGTGTCCATTTGCATCAATCATGGACTTCTGTATTTTACGTAGGAAACTTGTTTCATGAATTAAAATTCCACATACTTGGTCTAATAAATACAATTAAATTTATAATAGATAAGAGAGTAGAACATTTTGGCAGGAGATTTCCCCAGAAACTGGAAATGTATACCTGTCATACAATATTTGCAAGATGATTATTTAAGAAACTCCAGAGAGTCCAATTGCTGTCTAATTTTCTTTGTTTAGTACTGAGCTCAGCTATTTAATTTGTGTTGTAGATAATTATAATCTCACATGATGTCAGCAGTCACTTTTTTTTAAAAATTTTTTTATTTTTTATTTTATTTTTTTTTACAGAGGTTTTGGATTTCTGTTCATTCATTGCTGCAATTTTCTCCCTGCCCACCCCTCCCCACCAGCTCGCTTCCCCCTCCGAAGAGAGAAAAAAAAAAAAGAAAAAAATTCCTTCATTAGTATACAATTCCCACGTCCCTTCCCCCCACCCCCCACCCCGAGTACACTTCTCTATGCCACCTTAATTCTGGATTCCTGTGCTAACCATAATACTCAATCATATATCACTTCTAATCTGTTCTTTCCCTCATCTGTTTCAATACAATATACATAATTTATCCAGTTTTTTCTGTCATACCCCCACCCTGATGTCAGACCCATTCTACTACAGTGGCACCATGCAGTATTTGTCCCTTTGTGACTGAGATATTTCACTCAGCATAATGTCCTCCAGGGTCACCCACTTTGAATAATATTGCATGAGTTCCTTGTTTTTCAATGCTGTAGTATTCCATTGTGTGGATATACCACAGCTTCTCTATCCATTTGTTGATGGGCCCTTAGGCTGCTTCCAACTCTTTGCTATTGTAAACAAAGCTGTAATAAACATGGGTGTGCATAGCAGTCACTTTTTAAAGTTTTCTTGTGGCTGAGGATGGGAAGGCTTGTAATTAATGACAACCTAGAGAGTGTTGCCACTGGCTGTAAATATTTTAGATTGGCCAGTATATACATATATATAGTAGCATTTCAGAGGACAGAGGCGGGATGTAGTAAGAGGAAGTCAGTGTGAAAAGAAAAGCATGTCTTCAGCCACCTGCCGTTCCACTTGCCTGAGCAGAAGCAGCCCCTGCCCACCTGCCAGTTGGACAAAGCTTAAGAGCCCAGGCCAGAATTATGTCTTCTGCTTCACCTGCCTGTATCCCACCTGTGGTTCATTATATGTCCCATCAAATACTGCACTCCAAATGCAAGACAGACCATGCATTTCACTTCTGGCTTGCCTTTTGTGCATAACCAGAAATCATGACTATATAAAGGAAAGATGTCTCAAACAGCCAAAGCAATGTTGAAGAACAACAAAGTCAGATGCCTCACAGTCCCTGATCTCAAATCATATGACACAGACACAGTACTGATTCAGTGACAGACACATGGACCAATGGAATAATAGAATTATGAACCCAGAAGTAAATCTATCTATCTCCGGGCAGCTTATCTTTGACAATGTGTAAAAGTATATTCAATGAAGAAGAAACAGTCTCTTTAATAAATGGTGCTTGCAAAACTGGTTATCTGTTCTCAGAAAAATGAAGCAAGATCCTTACCTCATACCATTTAAAAAAAAATGAACTAAAAATAGAGACTTAAATGGTAAGTTCAAGTTCTTGAACAATAACTTAGGGACAGAACCAGGTGACATAATTTTTGCTTTAAATAGTCTATTGATAAACCTAAGTACAAATGAATGAGGAACAGAACAAACAAACAACCAAACAACCAAACCAAACCTACCAAAAGTGTAAAAATAAAATTTACGGATTGGGGGGAGGGGAAAGTCTTTGGGAAGGGTCTTATCTATAAAATACAAATACGTGTTACTTAATGTTTTTTAGCTATTAGCTGTAAACATGTTTCATAGGTTGGGTTCCCCCACCGACCCCACTAAGGTAAAACAACTCTTTTTGTTTATTATTTTCCACTAATGGTGTTAAAGACCCCAGAACCCATACTGGTACAGCACTGAGCCACAGGAGAGATCTGGGCAGGTGAAGCAAAGGACATAACTCTAGTCTGGACTCTTAAGCTTTGTCCAGTTGGCAGGTGGATGGGGCTGCAGGACTGTACTGCTTTTGCTCTGGCAAGTGCAACACCAGGTGGGTGAGGACGTTCTATTCTTTCGTCACTGACTTCCTCTTGCTACACTCCTGCCACACTGCCCTCTGAAATGCTACTATTTCCTCTGGCCTCCACCAGCAGCTCCAGCAGTGGCAGCATTGGAGATGAAGAAAACCTTAATTAGGCTTGTGAAATGTTCAAATCACTTAACATGTTTCACAGAATGTGTGGTAGATGTTAAGGATGCAAACCTGTGTATAGAAGACTCCAGGAACATACCATTGAAAAGACCACTCAAAAAAATGAGCAAATACTTTACCAAAATGACATTTAGGTAGCCAACAAACAGATGTAAAAGATGTTCACGATTATTAACCATTGTTGTTAGGTGCCATCAAGTTGAGTACAACTCATAGCAACCCTATGAACAATAGACCCGAACCCTGTCCTGTTTTGAGCCATCCTTGTCATCTCTGACACACGTGAGCACATTGCTTCAGTCACTGTGTCTCAGTCCATCGCGTTGAGAGTCCACCTTTCCTGACCCTGCACCTTTCTAAGTATAATGCCGCACTGTGCCCAAAGTATGTGAGACAAAGCTTCATAATTAACCATTTATTGTTGTGTACCATGAAGTTAGAGAGAAGCAAATAAAAATTACAATGAACTCCTATCTATGTTAAAAAAAATAGCATTACTCAAGATGCAATACAAATGCTGACAAGATTTTAGGGAGACTGGAACATGGTTTCACTGCCCATGGGATTGTAATGTGGCCCAACCACTCTGGTAAATGGTATGGCGCTGCCTCAAAAAGCCACAAATAAAGGAATTGGGAATGATGCAGTGGGGACCTGAGAAGGGGAGGTAATGGCAGGTATATCAATGGTGATAAATTTTATAAAACACAATGTAGAGGAATGATGTTTTGAAACCCAATGTGAATAGAGGAATGAAATACAATATGTATATAAATGAAACACAATCTATGTGAAGTTTATGTGCAGTCCAATAAAAAATAAAAATAATTTTTAAAAAGCTAGAAATAGAACTAATTTTATAACCAGGAATCCCACTTCTAAGTATATACCTTTTGTTGTTGTTAGGTACTCTTGAGTTGACTACTATACTGAACTAAAATTATAGACATGAACAAATATATGAACATTTATATGGATTCACTGTGAAGCCAGGCAACCACTTAAAAGAAAGGCTTACGATGATTTTGGGGGGTAAACATGATACCTCTCAGGTCCTTTCCATCTTTGATCTCATAACTCTCTAATTTTTAGTAGCCTTTTATAATTTTTCAAGCTTAAAGATAATTATGTTTAATTAACTATGACTTTTTATTTAAAGAATAAGAGTCCTTGGATGATGTGGGCAGTTAAGTGTTCCACTACTAGCTAACAGGTCAGAGGTTTGAACCCACCCAGAGACATCTTGGCATTCTGGGTCATGGCATTCATTCTTCTGAATGAATAGCTTTGAAATCCTGTGGAATGATTCTTCTCTGTACATAAAGGGTACTCTCATTAGTTGGAATCTACTTGACAGAAACCAAGAGCTTAAAAAAATTTAAAAATAGTATGTATGGTTTCTTCCTATGAGCATGTAGAGAGGATGAAAGGCACCCAAGCGTCGAGGACTCTCCTTCATAGGGTCGCTATGAGTTGCCTGTGACTCGACGGCACTTAACAACAACAGCAACAACATGTGTGGTTTCTTCTGATTGTTCCAGCTCAGAAATGAGGAATAGAAAGTTGCTTTTGTAAGTTAGATGAAATCTTCTCTTTACAAAGAAACCACAGCAAGCTCCTGTCCTTGACTATATGTCACATTCTGGCTACTGAGACAAGCTGAAATGTTTCTGCAGGGGACTCTTGTTCCCTATTGATAAGAAGCTGCGCTGCAATCCTGAAGACATATGGTTTGAATCCATCTGCTCTGTGGGGAAAAAGATGGGCCGTGCCCTCCCATGTGATTTGCTGCCTCTGAAAACCTGCCAGAGGGTCAGCTATGGTTCCGACTTGATGGTACTCAACAACAATATACCACAGGTTTAAATGTGTCCCCCCCACTCCCCACCTTAGATTTCCCTAAGATAGATGATGATGATGTTAAGTAGCGTTGAGTCAGTTCTGACTCATAATGATCCTGTGAATAAGGAATCTGAACCTTGCCCTAGCCTGTGCCATCCTCATCATCTTTGATATGCTTGAACCCGTTGATACAGTCAATCCATCTTCTGTAGGATTTTCCTCTCTTTCACTGCATGATGTCTTTTTCAAAGGAATGACCTCACCTAACAACATGCCCAAAGTGGGAGATGAAGTTTCACCATCCTTGCCTCTAAGGAGCACCCTGGTTGAACTTTCTCTAACATTTATTTGTTCTTTTTGAGAGTCCATGGAAGAGTACTCTTCTCCAACACTACAGCTCAAAGGCTTCTGTCAAATGATTCTGTCATCTTTATTCAGTGTCCAACTTTTAGATGCATAGCAAGTAATTGAAAAGACTGTGATTTCAGTCAGGTAAACCTTCTCTTCAAACTGACGTCATTACTGATTAATGATCTCCTTGAGAAAGGCCCTTGACAGCAGGTTTTCCCAAACACAATATATTTTTTGATTTCTTGACTGTTGGTACTAAGGGTGTAGATTGTGAATCCAAGTAAGATGAAATTGTTGACAATCTCAGTCTTTTATTCATCTATCATAATGTTGCCTGTTGGTTTCGAGGTGAAGAATTTTGTTTTCCTGATGTTGAGCTATAATGGCATATTGAAAGTTTTAGTCATTGATCTGTTGCAAGTGTTTCAAGTCTTCTTCACTTCAGGAAGTAAGTGCCACATAACACAGGTTATTGGTGATTCTTTCTCCAATCCTGATGCCACATTCTTTTTCATGTATTCTAGCTTCTTGAATGATTTTCCCAACATACAGATTGAACATATATGGAGAAAGGATGCAGCTCTGATGCACACCTTTCTTGATTTTAAACCAAAGGTGAAAACAAAGGGAAGAAATGCTGAAGTAAAAGAGATGAACAGAACATTTTAAGAGGCACTTTGAGAAAAATGAAGCAAAATGTTGTTGTTATGTGCTGTCAAGTCACTTAACAACTCATAGTGACTCTATGTATAGTAGCCCTGAACTCTGCTCTATCCTGTGCCAACTGTACTGTCTCTGACACATCTACCCCTATTACCCAGTCACTGAATCAATCTATCTTATCAAGGGTCTTCCTCTCTTGCTCTGGTAGTCCATAGTATATTCAACTTTCTTGTCCAGCACCATAGCTTTATGGAATCAAATTTCTATCATCCCTAGTCACTGTCCCGCTCTCTGAAGCATAGCAAACAATTGCAAAGACTATGGCCTAGATCAGGTGCATCTTAGTCTCCAGTACTCTAGAGAAGTCCCTGACAGCCAACTTTCCTAACACAATTCGTCTCTTGATTTTCTGGCTGCTGGTACCAAGAGTACTGATTGTGGAGCCAAGTAAACTAAAGCTGTTAACAATCTCAATCTCTTCACCATCTATCATAATGCTGCCAAT
>NW_006399835.1:11969136-11974350 GCF_000299155.1 Elephantulus edwardii | reverse complement strand
ATAACTCATCTGGTCTTCGCTCATTAGTGTTCAAGGCCTCAAACCTGTTCCTGAGATGATTCTGAAATTCAGGTGGTATGAAATCCAAGTCATATTTTGGCTCCTGTGGGTTTGGTTTAATTTTTCTCAGCTTCAGCTTGAACTTGCATGTGAAGCTGAGGAAAATTAAACTGAATCCATGGGACCCAAAATATAACTTTGAGTCTATCCCACTGGAATTTCAGAACCATCTCAAGAACAGGTTTGAGTCCTTGAACACCGAATGAGCGAAGACCAGACGAGTTGTGGGAGGATGTCAAATGTATCATCCAAGAAGAGTGCAAGCGTTCATTACAAATACAGAGGAGGAAGAAAAGACCAAAATGGATGTCAGAAGAGACTCTGAAAAGCACAAGGAAGAATTCAAGTTACCAAAGAGCTGAACAGAAGATTTCAAAAGGCAGTGTGGGATGACAAAGTAAAATATTACAATGAAATATGCAAGGAGCTGGAGTCAGAAAACCAAAAGGGTCGAACTCGCTCAGTATTTCTTAAGCTCAAGGAACTGAAGAACAAATTCAAACCTCGAGTTGCCGTAATCAAGGATGATTTAGGCATAGTATTAAAGGATCCAGGAGGTATCAAAAGAAGATAGAAATAATATAGAGTCATTGTATTGAAAGGAATTGGCAGACACAGCACAATTTAATGAAACAACATATGAGCAAGAGCCTGTAGTGATGAAGGAAGTTCAAGCTGCTTTGAAGGAACTGACAAAAAATAAGGCCCCTAGGAATAGATGGTATACTATTTGACATATTTCAGCTAACAGCAGTCCATGGTATATTCAGTAATATTCTCCAGCACCACAGTTCAAAGTCATCAATTATCCTTTTTTTGAATGTGTATACATTCTTTATTTCGAATACTTATAAAATATTGTTATTCCTCAAGACAACAGCAAAGATGACCCTATGCAGAAACTGAGAAATTATATACACAACTTTACAGAACAATGGGAAGCAGAGAATATGGTTCTGAGCAGATACAATGAAGAGAAGAAAACTGGGAAGGGAAGTTCCCATCCGAATAAAACTTGAGTCACCATCAGGGCAAGTCTTGTGTTTTTCACAGAAACAGAAGCTGTTTTTGGAAGGTTCCTGTACGGCACAGGGGGTCCATATGTCTTCTTGGCTACACCCCTGGTTAGGGTGCCATTAGGTCAATGTTACTCAAATTTCTGGCCAGCCAAACTCCTGCAGCAAAAAAGTCCCAAATTGAGGATCCCATTCCTCTGAAAATCATTCATATCACTGGTGAAGCAGTAGATGCCTCAGGCCATTTTCCTACATTGTCTGGGATTTTGGGAGTTTCATTTGTTGATTCCGCAGTGCTTATGCCGATCCCACTAGAAGCCATAGTAGCCATCAAATCTCCTATGATCCTAGTCATGGTCCAGCATTCTGATGCATAGCAAGTGTGCACCTTAGTCTCCAGACTGGCACCACTGCTCTTCAGTACTTTGGAAAAGTTCCTGATAACAGACTTAAAATCGCGGAAGATTATTTAAAATTGACAGAACTGCCAGAAATTTAAGCTGGATTTAAAAGAGGTGGCCATGACACCAGGGTTATCATTGTTCATGTCAGATTGTGGCCGAAACCAAGGAGTACAAGAAAGATGTTTATTTGTGTTTTATGGACTGCAAATGCATTTGACTATGTTGATCCTAACAAATTATGGCTAACATTGAGAAGAATGGGATGCATAAAACTCTTAATTGTGTTCACGTGAAACCTATATCTAGATCCATAAGCTCTTGTCCGAAGAGAGCAAGGGAACTCTAAACGTTTTAAAATCAAGGTAGAGATAGGTGATTGTAAATGATCTTGTAGAAAGACTCTGCAATTTTCATACTTCTTAAGATAGTATGCATTCACCATAAGATAAAGGTAAACAATCCAATTGAAAAATAGACACAGGATATGAACAGACACTTCGATAGAAGACATTCAGATGGCCAACGAGCACATGAAGAAATGTTCAAAATTCCTAGCTTTAAGAGATGCAAATCAAAACAACTATGAGATATCTCACCTCAGTCAGAATAGCAAAATTTAACAGAACAGCAAGCAACAAATGCTGGCGAGGTGGTGGAGAAACTGGAACCCTTATTCTCTGTTGGTGGAAGTGTAAAATGGTGCAACCACTGTGGAAAGTGGTGTGGTGCTTTCTCAAAAAGTTGCAAATAGAGAAAATAGAGATACCATTTGACCCAGCAGTTCCACTACTGGGAATATACCCTAAAGAGGCCATAACTGCCATCCAAGCAGATATATGCACACCCAGGTTTATTGCGGCTTTGTTCACAATAGCAAGGAGTTGGAAACAGCCTAAGTGTCCATCAACAAACGAATGGATAGAGAAGCTGTGATATATTTACACAATGGAATACTACACTGCATTGAAAAACAAGGAACTCATGTAATATGCAAAATGGGTGACCATGGAGGACATTATGCTGAGTAAAATATCTCAGTTACAAAAAGACAAATACTGCGTAGTGCCACTGTTGGAGAATGGGACTGACATCAGGTTTGGGTTTAAGACTGAGAAAAACTGAATAAATTATGTATACTGCATTGAAACAGATGAGGGAGAGAACAGTTTAAAAGTGATATATGATAGCATATTATGGTTATCACAGGAATCCAGAATTTAGGTTGCATAGTGGAGATTGTTCACAGCTTTGGTTTGCTTGGCTCCACAGTCAACACTCTTAGCACCAGTAGCCAGAAAGTTGAAAGGCATATTGCCATGGGAAAGTCTGCTGTTAGGGACCTCTCCAAAGTACTAAAGAGCAATGGTGTCTCTTTGGAGACTAAGGTGCATCTGATACAGGCCATGGTCTTTGCAATCACTTGTTATGCATCAGAGAGTTGGACAATGACCAAGGAAGATAGAAGGAGAATTGATGCCTTTGAGCTGTGGTGCTGGAGAAGAGTATTGAGAGTACCATGGACTGCTAGGAAAATAAACAGATTCATCCTGGGAAGGGTTAAACCGGGTGGCTCCTTGGAGGCAAGGATTCTGAGGCTCCGTCTAACATACTTTGAACATGTTGTAAGGAGAAACCGGTCCTTGGAGAAGGACATCATGCTTGATAGGGTGGAGGGACAGCGCAGGAGGGGAAGGCCCTCTATGAGGTGGATTGATTCAGTGACTGGGATAATCGGGATGACAGTGTCAGAGGCAGTGCGATTGGCACAGGACAGAGCGGAGTTTAAGGCTGTTGTACATAGGGTCACTATGAGTTGCAAGCGACTTGACGACACATAACAACAACAACAACAGTGGAGTGCATTTGGGGTGGGAGGGCGAGCGAAGGGCGAGGGGCTTGTATATCAATGAATGAGTTTATCTTTTGCTTTTTGAAGAGAGGAGCAAACTGGGACGGGAGGTAGAGAAAAAAGTGCAACAATGAATAAATGGAAATCCTAAATCTCTGTAAATGTTCATTAAAATTAATAAAATTAAAAAAAGTTGCAAATAGAAATACCATTTGACCCAGCTATTCCACTACTAGGAATATACCCCAAAGAGACCATAACTGCCACCCAAGCAGATATATGCACACCCATGTTTATTGTAGCTTTGTTCATGATTGCAAGGAGTTGGAAACAACCTAAATGCCCATCAACAAACGAATGGATAGAGAAGCTGTGGTATAGTCACATAATGGAATACTATGCTGCATTGAAAAAAAAGGTACTCATGCAATATCATTAAAAATGATGACCCCGGAGGACATTATGCTGAGTGAAATGTCTCAGTCACAAAGGGACACATGCTGCATGGTGCCACTGTTGTAAAACAGGGCTGACTGAGAAAGATGGGATAAATAATGTGTACTGCATTAAAACAGATGAGGGAGAAAACTGTTTAAAAGGGATATGTGATTAGGTAACATTGTCATGGCAGGAGTCCCGAACAAAGGTTGCGTAGTGGAGTGGACCTGGGGGATTGTAAAACAATGGGGGAACTTTTATTTTTCAAAGAGGAGAGTGTACTGGGAGGACGGGTGGGCAGGGAGAAAAGTGCAACAATGAATGAATGGAAATCCAAAGTCTCTCTAAGTTTTCATTAAAATAAAAAAAATAAAAAAAGATAGTATGCGTTATTTATTATTTGATGACATTTAAGAGAAAATCCAGAGCTAATTACATTCTTCCCTAAGCAACGCCTAATTTCAGACTTTAACTTTCTTTATTCAGCAGAAAGATACTTATAAACATTGCAATTCATACCTATCTTTTAGAGACCTGAAACACATCTGGAAAATTGAACCAGCTTTTTGTAATTCAACTGACATTGGCAAACAGATCACACAGCAGCACACATACCTTTTGTTCTCCTATTTAAGTAGTTAGGCATATTTTATCTTGCTCTGCAGCCTCTCTATTTGTATAACCATGTGCTCTATATGTCTACTTCAATTGGTGCTGCCCTTCTAACAGTTATGTAAGTCATAGCAGGGAGGTGTGTTGATTATCACTCCAGTTGCACAGCTTGAGGAGAAGCATCACAAGTTGGAAAAAAAAATCTGTCTTTAAAATTCTGTTGGGATGAGCACTCCATTAAAAACACTTCAACTCTGTTTTATGTTTCACCTTTGCCTTTTGTCTCAGACATTTTCCATAAGATCAAATGGACATTCATTCACTGAAAATAGATGAGATTTTTTGGCAGTTAGTCCCAGTTTTTGGAAGCTCTTTTTATATTCGAGTGCCAACAGAGTTGTAACGTCCAGGATTCCTTTGAGAATGATCACACTGTCCTATTTAGCTCCAGTAATCCAAGAAAAGATAAAGTGATTTCCCTTCTTTGTGCATTAGAATCACCAACGAGACTTGCTCAGACTACAGTTGCTAAGGGTGTTATCTAGTCAGTCCTCCCTCACTGCAACCCTGTGTACATTGTCATGACAGCTGCCTAGACCTGTATCATCTTCACAATTGCTGCAACGTTTGAACCCATTGGTGTAGCCACTGTGTCATCTGTCTCATTGAGGGTTGTCTTACTTTTTGCCAGTCTTCTTCTTTGCCAAGCATAGAATCTTCTCCAGGGACTGACCCCTCCCGATAACATGTCCAAATATGTGAGACAAATCTTGCCATCCTACCTTCTAAGGAGAATTTTTGCTGACTCTTAGATTTGTTCTTTATTTTGGCAGTC
>NW_006399835.1:11952036-11966421 GCF_000299155.1 Elephantulus edwardii | reverse complement strand
TTAATCATGAAAGGGTGTTGGATTTTATCAAAGGCTTTTTCTGCATCAATTGATAGGACCATATGGTTCTTGTTCTTTGCCTTGTTGATGTGTGTTCATTGTTTTTCATATGTTGTTGTTGTTATGTGCTGTTGAGTCACTTGTGACTCACAGCGACCCTATGTATAACAGCTCTGAAGTCTGCTCTATCCTGAACCAACCTTACTAAATTTGACACACCTACTCCATTACCGCAGTCTCTGAATCAATCCATCTCATCCAAGATCCTCCTCTCTTCCATTGTCCCTCTCCAAGGATTGGTTACTTCTTGCAACTTGCCCAGAGTATGTCAGACAGAGCTTCAGAATCCTTGCCTCCAAGAAGCAGCCTGGCTTCACCCTCTCCAGGGTTGTTCTCCCAGCAGTCCATAGTTCATTCAACACTCTTCTCCGGCTCCACAGCTCAAAAGCATCAGTTCTCCTGTCATCCCATGTCATTGTCCAGCTTTCTGATGCATAGCAAGTAATTGCAAAGACCATGGCCTGGATTAGGTGCACTTTAGTCTTTAGGCTGATATCATTGCTTTTCAGTATTCTAGAGAGGTCCTTGACAGCACACTTTCCTAATGCAGTTCGTCTTTTTATCTCCTGGCTGCTGGTACCAAAAATGTTGATTGTGGAGCCAAGCAAACTAAAGCTATTAACAATTTCAGTCTTTTCACCTTATATCATGATGCTGCCAATCAACCCAGTGGTGAGAATCTTTGTTTTCTTGATGTTGAGCTTCAATCCATATTGAAGGCTGCAGTCCTTAACTTTCTGCAGCAATTGCAGGTCTTCCTAAGTTTCAGCAATCAGGGTTGTGTCATCTGCATAATGCAGGTTGTTGATGAGTCTACCTCCAGTCCTGATGCTTCATTCCTCCTCATCGAGCCCAGCCTCCCAGATGATCTGTTTTGCATATAGATTAAAAAAAGTATGAAGATAGGACATCCCTGGTGTACACCCTTCTTGATTTTGAACCATGCAGTGTTTCCTTGCTCTGTTCTGACGACTGCCTCCTGGGTCTTTCACATGCATATTTAAAATACTGTATTTTGGGTCAGGTGCAACTTAGTTCTGCAAGTGACCTCTTTGTTTTATTTTTTAAAAATTATTTCTTATTTTTCCTTCTATGATTTTTATAGTTTTAGGTGTTACATATAGGTGTTGGACCCCATGAGTTTATTTTTGCATTTCATATGAAGATCATCCATAGATTTTGTTTTCTTATTCTTTTTTTTAAAAAAACTTTATTGTGATTTTAACAAAAATTTACAGAAAAGTTGGATTTTCATTCACTCATTGGTGCACATTTCCCTCCTCACTTCTCCTTCCTCCAGTCCACTCTGCAATGCACTTCTTATTGTGGATTGTTATCATACATAAATTGCCTAATTATATACCCCTTTTAAATAGTTCTTTCTCTCATCTATTCCAGTGCCGTGTTAACTATCCACTCTTTTCCTATTCTCCCTGCAGCCTCCCTTGTCATTTCTGTTTTATTAACTGGTGTGTTATGTGATATTTGTCCTTTTGTAACTAAGCATCATGTCCCCCAGGGTCACCCATGTTGTGTCATGATTTACAACTTCATTGATTTTCTTTGCTGAATTATATTCCATTGTGTGAACATACTATAGTTTTTCTATCCATTTGTTTGTTGATGGGCACTTGCGTTGCTTCCATCTCTTAGCTACTGTGAATAAAACAGAAATAAATATGAGTGTGCATACACTGTTTGAGTGATGGCTCTGGTTTCTTTAAGGTATATTCCTGGTAGAGGAGTTTTTGGGTCAAATGATATTTCTATTTCCAACTTTTTTGAAAAGGTGCCAGACCACATTCCATACTAGTTACACCATTTTACACTGCCATCAGCAATGAACAAGAGTTCCAATCTCTCCCCAACCTCACTAGCATTTGTTTTTTGCTGCCCCATTGAACTTTGCTATTGTTGCTGGAATGAGATGGTATCTCATTGTTGTTTTTTTTTGGATCTCTCTGCTAGGTAGGGCTTTTGAACATTTTTTCATGTGTTTGTCTACTATCTGAACATCTAATTTGGTGAAGTGTCTATTCATATCCGATGCTCATTTTGTGATTGGGTTGTTTATTTTTTTCTTGTTGAGGTGCTGGTGTAGTTTATAAATTTTACATATGAGTCTCTTATCAGATATGTCATTGCCAAATATTTTTTCCCAGTCTTTGTGTTCTCTTTTTACCCTGTTTGAGATACCTTTGTTTTTTAATGGTGGAAACCCAGGATATCTGACCTCCTGTGAGTTAGAGAACCCTATTGTTGGTTGTCATTGAGTTTACTCCAATTTATAGCACCCCAGGTACAATCAATCTAAACTTTATCTTATCCTGTGGCATTCTCACAAGCCCTGCTGTTCTTTGGTCTGTTTCCTAATTACCTTGCCATTTCTTCCTGTTGAAGATCTTCCTCTTACAAAACAAATATGAGATATCATCTCACCACAGTCAGAATAGCAAAATTTAACAGAACAGCAAGCAACACATGCTGGCGAGGTTGTGGAGAAACTGGAACCCTTGTTCACTGTTGGTGGGAGTGTAAAATGGTGCAACCAACGTGGAAAGTGGTATGGCGCTTTCTCAAAAAGTTGCAAATAGAGATACCATTTGACCAACCAATTCCACTACTAGGAATATATCACATAGAGACCATAACTGACATCCAAGCAGATATATGCACACCCATGTTTATTGCGGCTTTGTTCACTATAGCAAGGAGTTGGAAACAACCTAAGTGTCCATCAACAAAGGAATGGATAGAGTGGAAACAACCAAAGTGTCCATCAACAAAGGAATGGATAGAGAAGCTGTGGTATATTCACACAATGGAATACTACTCTGCATTGAAAAATAACTCATGTAAATATTATTCAAAATGGATGACCTTGGAGGACATTATGCTGAGCAAAGTATGTCAGTCACAAAAGGACAAATACTGCATAGTGCCACTGTTGCAGAATGGGACTGACATCAGTGTTGGGGGGAGACTGAGAAAGATGGGTTCAATAATGTATACTACATTGAAACAGATGAGGGAGAAAACTGTTTAAAAGGGATATGTTATTGGGTATTTTTGTCATGACAGGAGTCCAGAGCGAAGTCAGCATAGTGGAGTGGACCTGGGGGAGGTATTGTAAAACAATGAAAAAATTTTTCTTTTACTTTTCCAAAAGGGTAGTGTACTGGGGGGAGGGTTGGGAGGAGAGAAAAGTGCAACAATGAATGAATGGAAACCCAAAGTCTCTGTCAATTTTCATTGAAATTAATAATAAATTAAAAAAAACCAACCCAACAACAACAACAACAACAACAAATCTTCTTATTTACTGACTTTGTACTTTTCTGAGCTTCCAACTCTGTTTTCCAGGAACCACAGCTGCAAGTTAAATTGATAACATTGTTACTGTTATGTACCACTGAGTGGTTTGTGACTCATAACCACTTTATCAATTTCATTTAAAAAATAATTTATTCTCATCCCCAACGTTATCAATTTCATTTAAAAAAGAATTCATTTTCACCCCTCTGTGGGAGGGGTGTGTGTGTGTGTGTGTGTATTAATCATAGTGTCTCAGATGGATGGAGGGAGAAGTGGGTAAAGGAAAGGGGAAAGAACTGTATTTAACAATGAACTTACAAACTCTGTAAGTAAACAGGTACAAAATAAAAATGTTATTAAAAAATTACTGTGTTAAACATTTTTCTTTCAAGTTGGATTTTCTAAAATATATGCTGGTATTTTATTTAAGTGTTGTAAGTCTGCTTTCACTCAACACTGGCCCTGTGTACAACAGAATAAAGCACTGATTGTGTGCCATCCTGCTGTGCTAGAACCCACTGCTGAAGCCACTGTAAGTCCAGTCCTGTGAAGGTTTTCCTCTATTTTCTACTTTGCCAAGCTTGATGTCTTTCTCCATGACCTATTTGTCCTAAAGGTGATAGATTTCTTTCCCAGAGAGAGAACCAGGCTTATACTTGTAAACATTCAACAAGAGAAGGCAGCTTTCCACTTGAACTCTCAACGTGCTTATATTGACATAAAGATTGAACCTATTTTCCTTCCTTCTCACATCTCTCTGCCTCGAGTCAAGAACAGATGGTCACTGTGATGGTTAATACAGTTTGCCAAATTGACCCTGATTTTCAGTGCAGGGTAAAATAAATCTTTATGTCTGCTTGGTGCTAACCTTTTAGAACCTTCAACTTTCTTTCAAACATATTTTCCCCAAAACTTTATTTTGTCTTGTGTTTTCTGTGTGGCAGTTGAGCTGCTCTCACTCAGTTTTACAGCTAAACAAGAAGGTTAACTTTAATATCATTTTAACCTTTTTTGAGCAGTGGTGGAACTCATCATTATGGAATAACACCAGCTTTCAAATCTATTTAGAAACTGCTTGTTTATCATAGTAGGAGGATAGGTTATTGAACGAAATGATTAGTTTTCAAGAGAAGTGGGGAAAAAAAGGTAAAATGATTCTTTTACTTTTCAAGAAAATGAAAATGATTATTTTTCAAGAATATTTGAAAAATAGGAATCACTCACAGAATTGTATATGTTGAATTGCTGCATGTTTTGTTGTGTATAGTCTCCATAACAAAGAAAAACACAAATATGGAAAAAACTCTAAAACTTAATTTTGTTCAGTTATATTTTTAAATTTTTGACCCATAATTAAAGACAGAAAGTGGCTTGCTTTGTTGAAGTTAATGTATATTAGTGCTCAGTCCTTGTTTTTATTATTGGAAAAGAAAATGTTCTTCTCTTTATCCTTCCCCTACATTGTACTTAAATTTATGCATATAGCTTTCTGTCTACAAAATTATATTCTTTATTTATAGTAATTTTTCTTTGCTTAACTACTAGAAGTGCAGGCAGGGTGTAGACGGGGTCATGGTACTAGGGATATTGTAGCTAATGTTAGGTGGATCTTGGCTGAAAGCAGGGAATACCAGAGGAATGTCTATCTGTGTTTCACTTATTATGCAAAGGGATTTGACTCTGTGGATCGCAACAATCTGTGGCTGACGCTGAGAAGAATATAAATCCCAGAACATTTGATTGTGCTAATGTTAAACCTGTACTTAGACCAGGAGGCAGGTGTCAAAACAGAGCAAGGAAACACTGCATGGTTCAAAATTGGAAAGGGTGTACGCCAGGGATGTATCTGGGCTCTATGAGGAGAAATGTGGCATCAGAATTGGAGGAGGACTCATCAACAATCTGCGTTATACAGATGACACAACCCTGCTTGCTGAAATTGAGGAGAACCTGAAGCACTTGCTCCAGAAGGTCAGGGACTGCAGTTTTCAGTATGGATTGAGGCTCAATAAAAAGAAAACAAAGATTTTCACCAGTGGGCTAATTGGTAGCATCATGATGGATGGTGAAGAGATTGAGATTGTTGGCAGCTGTATTTTGCTTGGCTCCACAATCAACACTCTTGGAACTAGCAGCCGGGAAATTAAAAGATGAATTGAGATGTGAAAAAGGCTGATGTTAGGAACCTTTCCAAAGTTCTGAAGAGCAGTAGTGTCTCTCTGGAGACTAAGGTGCGTCTGATACAGGCCGTGGTCTGCAGTCACTTGTTATGCATCAGAGTTGGACAATGACTAGGGAGGATAGAAGGAAAGTTGATGCCTTTGAGCTGTGGTGCTGGAGAAGAGTATTGTGGGTACCATGGACTGCTAGGAAAACAAACAGATTCATCCTGGAGAGGGTTAAACTGGGCGGCTCCTTGGAGGCAAGGATTCTGAGCCTTTGTCTAACATACCTTGGACATGTTTTAAGGAGGGACCAGTCCTTGGAGAAGGACATCATGCTTGGGAGGGTGGAGGGGCAGCACAGGAGGGGAAGGCCCTCTATGAGGTGGATTGATTCAGTGACTGGGGTAATCGGGATTGGAGTGTCAGAGACAGTGCGATTGGCACAGGACAGAGCAGAGTTTAGGGCTATTGTACATCAGGTCACTATGAGTTTTATGTGACTCTTTGGCACATAACAAAAATAACAACAAAATGCATAAGTTTAACCTTGAAATTTTTGTGATTATTGTTTTGCAGCAGGAAGGTGCTCTAAAAATGAAAACTCAGCAGTGTAAGCTTCACGTATGGCAGGGAAAGAATGAATGCCACTTTCATCATTGTCTGCCTTTGGGACTTCACACTGGAAAGAAAGTTAGAGGCAGGATCTAATGTGTTAGTTCCAATAAACATATCTTCTTCAAAACTGGAAATTTATAAAAGGTAAATAGTGTTGAATTACATATATTTTTATATTTTGTTCATTTGGGAAGCTGTTTCTAGAGACTTTCTGATCTGATGCTATTGGTTTTACTTGATTCTGAAGTGGTTTCAGCTATGACATGATGGTTTCATTCTCCCTTTGCAGTATCTGTCTTGTTACAATGCTACAATATAATGAATATCTCTTTGTATGTGTAGCCTTTCTGATCTTGGCATTGTAGTTCTGCCAAGATGATGGTGGCCTAGTGGTAAGAAGCTGTGTTGCATTCCCAAAGGCTTGTGGTTTGAATCCACCAGCAGCTCTGTGGGAGCAGGATGGGTAATCTCTTTCCTTGTGATTAACTACCTCTGAAAACCTGCTGGAGGATTAGCTATGGGTTGTTTCTGACTTGATAGCACCAAACAACAACAAATACTATTGGAAAGGGATTGGTAGGTCTATCAGATAGGGTGCAGATTTTAAAACCAAACACAAACATTGCCATCAAGTTGCTTTGGACTTATGGTGAGCCTCCATGGGGTTTCCAAGGCTCTAAATCCTTACAGGAGGGTCTGCTCATCTTCCTACCAGTAGACTCAAACCTTTGTTTAGCATTCTGATACATTATACACAATGCTCCCAGAGCCTCATTTGGTACAAATAGAGCGTACCAGATAGGGTGGTTGATTGCTGTGCAAATTACTAGGTGGACTAGTTAGGGATTGGCTTGTTCAGGAACCAAGGGACTTGTGTGAGGCAGCTGCAATAGACTTACCAACTCATAGAGCTAGCATGCTGAGCACCTTCAGATAGAAGGCTTACGTAAAATGCATCTTGGTACTTAATAGCATGGTGTAATAGCTGTAACATTTGCCTGAGCAAGATGAGGCCTGAACAGGGCCTATGGCTTGGCACAGCCTGGAAGCTGAAGCTTGTCTTGTTTGGACAGGGAATAGCTGAGCTGTATCTTGTTTTACATCATGCTGAGAGAAGTGGAAGGTTGGGGAAGAGAAGAAGATCCTCAATAAGATGGATTGATACAGTGACTGTAACAATGGCTCAAGCATGTTTCAGATTGTGGGAATGGCATAGGATAGGGCAAGGGCTAGATCTGTTGTTCATAGAACTGCTGTGAGTCATAGAGAGAGAGCTCTGTTGGCCTAGTGGATAGAAAGTTAGGCTATCAAGCCAAAGGTGGATGATTTAATCTGTTGCCCTCAGGCCTTGTTGTAATTGTTTTTAGTCAAACATTTTTCTAAGTGGTATAATACTGGTCTGTCCATTTGCTGTACAAAGGTAACTCATGGTTTCTGTGATGCTAAACACTGTGACACTGATGTGTCAAATGTGAGAATGGTCACCCATGGTGGACAGTGTTTGGTGGAGCTCCCCAATTAAATCAAGCTTGGAAGCAGGAGTGGCATCCACTTCCAAAATACCTTACCTCTGGAAACGCTATAAACCTGGAAAAAAGATGAAAGTTATACAAGTGTTCAGGTCTTTCGTTCACAGGGTCGCTATGAGTAGTTTATGACTCGACAGCACTTAACAACAACATCTTGTCTTAATTGCATCCAGTTATTTCCAGATTGGTTCTGATTTCAATTTGTATTGTTATTTCCCTAGTAAACCACGTAATTGTAAATAAATATGATCTGTGAATTCTTTGTGGCCATTGCATCTAATTATCAAATCCAGCAAAGAATTAGAATGCTGTGGGGAAGAATTGGTAAAAATGATGGAGAGCGGAGATAATAGCTGATGTGTACACCTTTTTAAGAAACAGGTTTTTTTAAAAAAAAAACAATCAGTTTTGTGCTGCTGCTGTTTCTCACTCCTCATGAATTTAGATAGCTTAAGGTTGTTGTTGTTATATGCCTTTGGGTTGAGTATGACTCATAGTGACCCTATGAACCTTCTCCTGTCCTGTGCCATCCTCATTATCTTGGACAGAGTTGAGCCCATTGCTGTAGTCATTGTGTCCTCGCTTTTGCTGACTCTTCACCTTTCCACACAATGTGGAATTTTCCATATTCCAAATTTCCAAGGAATAACCTCTCATAACAACTGTGAGTCCCTGTTTGTAGGAAAATAAGAGACCTGTTACAGATTTCCTTCTTTACCTGCACTTTTTTCCTTTTCCTATATTTTATTTTTCCAGATCTTATTTAATGCTCTATTTTACCTTATCTTGGGTTTTTTCCACTTTAAAAAAATCCCATCTTTTTTGTGATTTATATTTGCTTGTGAAAATATAAGACATAGGTAAAGATAGGAGAACATCAAGAACTGTTCAAATGTGACCATGATTAACATTTTCGTGTATGTGTTTTCAAAAAGAGATCTATGTGATGTACCTCAAGTTACATCAAATTAAAAAAAAATTACTGTATTTTTGGTGAAGGTATGTGTAAGTAATTCAGGTTTCTGTTGAACAGTTTTGGTCAGTGACATTGATTAATGTTTCCTGTTTCTATTCTGGTGGTTTTACAGCCATCAGTCTAGTTTCCTTGCCCCCTTACATTCTCATCTTAATGTAATGGTTGACCATTGGATCTCATATAGGTGATTTTTAAGACATACAGTGCTTAGGAGTGATATGTTATATTTTTTTCTATTGATTTATTTCTTTTTTTCTTGTGTGCCATTGAATCAGATCCAACTAGCACAGGAGGATATTGCCCCTCCTCCAGCGGAGCATCTGGTGGATTTGAACCGTACATTTTTGGGATCGCAGTGTAGTTTCTTGCCACTAGGACACCTAAGCTCCCTTACATGTGATTTTTTTTTAGCCAATATGTTATTTAGTACAAGGCAACTTTAAGGGTTAGTGTCAGTTCAACGTTTAAAGAGTAATCCTTCAATCTCAATCCCTCCAGTGGCTCTTTTGTATGTTTCATTTTTTCTGAAATATAAGTTCTTTTATAAATTTTCCTTTCATTCTGTCAGGGTTCATTTATTGTGGCCTGTTGTTGTTATGTGCCATCGAGTCATTTGTGACTCATAGCGACCCTATGTACAAGAGCCCTAAACGCCATTCTATCCTGTGCCAACCTCGCTGTCTCAAACACACTCATTCCCACCACTCCACTCACAGAATCGATCCATCTCATCGAGGGTCTTCCTCTCCTTTGCTTTCCCTTCACTCTGCCAAACATGATGTCCCTCTCCAAGGACCAGTCCCTCCTTGCAACATGCCCAAAGTATGTCATATGAAGCTTCAGAATCCTTGACTCCAGGGAACACTCTGGCTTCACCCTCTCCAGGACAAACCTGTTTGTTCTCCTAGCAGTCCATGGTATATTCAACATTCTTCTCCAGCACCACAGCTCAAAGGCATCAATTCTCTTTCTTTCATCCCTATTCACTGTCCAACTCTCCGATGTATAGCACCTAATTGCAAAACTATAGCCTGGATCAGGCGCAGATTACAATATTACAATGGTTAGTAGTGGTAGCTGAGCACTATTTAGTTCTTCTGGTTGCAAAATAGATAGTGAAGTCATGGTTCATATAGACTATTTGTCTTGTAGACTAGTTTCTTCTTTTATTAATTAATTTTCTATGTTTGCTTCAAAAGAGTAGAGATCAATAGTTGTATCTCAGATGGTTACTTGTAAGCTTTTTTTCATTTTTAATTTTTTTAAAAAATTTTCATTCCTGCATCATTGTTTTTGTTGTGTACCGTAGAGTTGGAACCGACCCATAGCTGACCCTCCGGCAGGTTTTCAGAGACATCAGTTAATTGCAGAGATTTCAGTTAATCGCACAGGAGGAGATTGTCCATTTTTCTCTTGCAGAGCAGCTGGTGGCCTCGAACCACATGCCTTTGGGATTGCAGCGCAGCTTCTTGTCAGTAGGCCTCCACTCCCCAAACTGAGATGTAGAACATAGTCTTCCTCCAGTCCTGATGCTACCCTCCTCTTCATAGAGTCCAGCTTCTTGGATAATTTGCTCAGCATACAGATTGAATAGATACGGAGAGAGAATACAACCCTGGTGTACTCCTTTCTCAATTTTAAACCATGCAGTGTTCCCCTGTTCTGTTTATACAACAGCTTCCTGGTCCAGGTATAGGTTCCACATGAGCACAGTTAAATGCTCTGGGATTCCCATCATGTTGCCACACCATTCATCTCAATGTCATCCACAACTTGTTACGATCCACACAGTCAAAGGCCTTTGCATATATGTTATCATGAATGCTAGCAAGATAGAAAACCACTGTCTTATGAATGTGTCTGTTTGTGTGCACATGCAAAATCTTAATCCTTCCACTGATACCTCCTTCCGACAAAGTTGTGGTTATGTAAACAGGGAAGTAGGCAAATAAGAAAAGAAACAGTAAAAAACACCATGGAGCCCGGTTAACATGTTTTACTATTTATGTAATGAGACTTTTCTCAATATGAGGATGTACAGGTCAGGAGGACACTCAACTCCAAGTTCCTTCCCCTCTTCCCTTTTGAAAGTCTTGAGTAATTCATTCCGCCACCCAGCACTTTCCTGCGGGTCAGAGGAGTGCAGCAGGTTTCATTGTTCAGTGTTCGGCTTGCTTGTAGCAGATGATGCCAAGTTTTTCATGGCATGTCCTTGCATAATGATTTTTCCCTAGGAATCCTTGGCTCTGAGTGACTTCGTAATAAATTCATTGTAACTCTGTGTAGGGGCCATGCTAATCTTCTCTGTATTGTTCCAATTTTAGTATATGTGCTGCAGAAGCGAGCACGCTACTTGTAACTCTGTAGTTTTGATGTCTGCTGTTCTTGATAGCTTTGGGGCTTTGACTACTCTCCCTAGTGGAGCAGAGTTGGAACTGGCTTAGTGGTAATGACTTTTAATTCTTCTCATCAGGATGCCTCTTTGACTCCTAAAAATTAAGGGATATGAGAACCCTCAAAATTCAAATGCTGTTTTCTGTCATTGTTCATATAGAGGGATGGAACTCCTAATTTTTCAGAGAGTCTGAGGATTTCATAGAACAGAGAATATAATAAAATAGAATTCCTTACCTTATAAAAACCTGTTTTATTGTTAATGCTATTTAAATATAATTGATATGATAATACATTATAACTTAAGAGGACAATGGCTCGGTGATAAAATTAATTTTCTTCTGTGTTTGGAACCTGGGTTTGATTCCTGGCCAGTGCACCTTACGCACAGCAGCACCACACGCCCGTCAGTGGATGCTTGTGTGTTGCTACGATGCTGAACAACTTTCAGCCTATGTCAGACTCATCTTAGCATCTGCTTCTGAAAATTGGACAGTTAAAACCTGGTGGATCACTTCCTTACTGGCCTTATGAGGTGGCGGGGCAGTTCCCTGGCCGAGGCCTTTAGCGCTGGGCCACGAGCCATTTCTAGACAGGGCATCTTCTATCGCAGCCTCCCACCCCAGCCTTCTTGACCTTTAGAGCCTGGCCTCATGTTGGCAGCTGTTAACAAAGGGAATTTGCCCCACATCCCCCACATCTGGTGCTGTCCTCAGTCCACCAGCAGCTGGTCATTCTCTTCCAGGCTGGCTGCGGGTCCCTGCTTTCCTGACCTTCCAGGGGCCAGGGCTGGGCCCTTTATTTGGGAACCCCTGCCCTCCATCCTGCCAGGCGCTTTGCCTGCCCCGCCCTTTGTCTGTGAACTGCCCTCTCCAAGACTCCCCAAACTACGTATTTCTTGCCCTGAGGAGAGAGGGGTCACTGACTGCCAGGGCCCATGCCCTCTCTACCCCCTCTTCTACCACCTCCACCACCAGACTAGCTTTCCAAGGTGAACTTCACAGGCCAGCCTGCTCCCATTCTCCATTGCCGTCCCCCCAGCCATTTTGTACCATTATATAAATATATATATATAAATATAAATATATAAATACGATATGTGAAGACATCTTCTTGGTTTTTATTTTGAAACAATTTTTAGGCTTGTTCTGGGGGTCTCTGTGCTGCCTGTACTGTATTGACCTGTTTTATAGGTGCCTTTTTATTAAAAAGAAAACTCTAAATTTAAAAAAACAAAACAAACCTGGTGGATCAGAACAGTCTGATCTGGACCTGATTATATTGATGGCAGTATTTTTTTTTCCATTGTATATGGGTTACTCAGACTGACTTGAGGGCAGCTAATAAAGACATATAATTTATACTGTAAGGGAAAAGAAGCTTGTGCTATTTCTGTCAACATTTAATAGTTACTTTTATTTTGCAATTTCTAAAAGTTTGATAACATTATTTTTTGTTCTCTTTAAGTTAAAAACCAATTGATAACAGGACATTATGTTACTGAATTTTTCCAGGAGCAGATGAGAGGGGAAGGATGCACAGAATGGAATGAATATATCTCTTATGCTCTAGATCTTTGGTTTCATCTCATAATTTTGGACCCTATTTAAGATTAAGGAAGAAGAACTATGTTGACTTTTTATTTTACCCTAATCTGTTGCAGTTGGTAATCTATTTTTTTTTCTTTATCTTCCCCCTTTGAAGGAGTTATCTGAAGAAAAATGTCTTTCTTAAACCAACTTGCATCTCTGTTCTACACAAAAGAACCTGACACTACCAGGAAAGAAGCAAATTAAAAGGAAAGCCAGCCCATCTGCAGTTCAGAAAAACAAAAACATGGAGTTTTGAGAAGTGAAGGGTAGCATGGTGTCGGCCATGGGTGATCAGGACACAGCCAGACAATGTGGACCAATTTCTTCAAACTACGTCTTTTCTGCTGTCTGCTTGCAGTGTTGATGGTGGTGGTGCTGGTCGTCAATGTTACTCAGGTAGAGGTGAGTCTTAACTGGGGAACTGTTGGTCATCAGGAAACTTACCGTGCCCACAGTTCTTATTTTCATTTATTTAATAAGTATTAAAATATGATTCTATACCATCCGCATAATCTCCAGCAGGCTCAACCCTGTTACAGTCACTGTGTCAATCCATCTTATTGAGGGTCTTCCTCTCTTCCTCTGACCGGCTATGTTTGCTAGTCTTTTCCCAAGGACTAGCACCTCCTGACAACTTGCCCAAAGTATCTGAGCTAAAGCTTTACCCTCCTTGTCACTAAGGAGCACCTGGTTGCACTTTTGCTAAAACAACTTTGTTTGATCTTTTGGCAGTCCATTGCATAATCAATACTCTTTACCATCCCAGTAATTCAAAGGCATACTTTTTTTTTTAAATTTTTATTGTATTATTTTTATGTGTACCGTTAAATCAGATCTGACTGGTACAGGAGGAGATTGCCCCCTCCTTCTCCAGCAGAGCATCTGGTGGATTTGAACTGCGTACCTCTGGGATTGCAGTGCAGCGTCTTGCCACTCGGCCACCAGAGCTCCCTGGCATACATATTTTTTAAATTATTTTTTTTTATTCATTGTTGAACACTTTCTTCCCTTCCTCCCTCCCCCTCCCCCAGCCCACCCTGCAGTGCATCCCTGGTTCCAGATCATTGTCCTGCATATAATGCCTAATCATGTATTCCTTTTGGACAGTTTTCCCCCTCACCTTTTCTACTGCCATGTCTGTTATTTATTCACTCTCTTCCCATTCTATCCCCTATCCCCCCCACCATCCTCTTTTATAACAGTGGTATTATACAGTATTTGTCCTTTTGTGACAGAAATTTCACTCAACATAATGTCCTTATGTTTTACTAATTCATTTTTCAGTGCTGTATAATCAGTTGTTTGAATGTACTGTAGTTTTTATGCCCATTCATTTGTTGATGGGCACTTGGGTCGTTTCCAGCTCTTTGCTATTGTGAATAATGGACCAATAAACATGGGTGTACATGTATCTGTTTGAGTGGTGGCTCTGATTTCTTTAGGGTATATTCCCAGGAGTGGAAATGCTGAGTCAAATGGTATTTCTGTTTCCAACATTTTGAGAAAGTGATGCATACAGCTTTTTGTGTGTCATTTTATGCCGAGGTAATACTAATCTTCTCTGTATCATTACAGTTTTAGTATATGTGCTGCTGAAGTGAGTTCAGCATACTTTTTTTTTTTTTTAGTATATGTGCTGCCGAAGCGAGCACAGCATACATTTTTTTATTATTATTATTAAATTTTATTAGTTTCAATGAGTACTCACAGGGATTCTGGGCTTTCACTCCTTCATTGCC
>NW_006399835.1:11919604-11951236 GCF_000299155.1 Elephantulus edwardii | reverse complement strand
ACTCCTTGCTATTGTGAACAAAGCTGCAATAAACATGGGTGTGCATATATCTGCTTGGATGTCAGCTATGGTCTCTTCAGGAGCATACATTTTTTTGATCTTCCTTATTCATTGTCCAGTTCTCTGATGCATAGGAAGAAATCAGTACAGGATAGCATCTGTTGTTCATAGGGTCACTATGAGTCAAGGTTGATTCAGCGGCACCCCACAACGATTACAGCACGGTTAGGTGTAGGGAACTCTGGTGTCATATTGCATTGTATGTTGCACTGGTAACCAAAAAGTTGGTGGTTTGAATATACGACCTGCTCCACAGGAGAAAGTTGGAAAATCTCCTTACACAAAGATTTACAGCTTAAAAATCCTTACAGTGGATCGCTGTGAGTCAGAAGCAACTTGTTAATAGTGTGTTTCTTTCTTCCTTTTTTGGTTAAGACTGTAGACACCATATGGAGCTCTGCTGATGTAGTTCATAGGGAGTTACGCTGCTAATCCAAAAGCCTCACTTCTTTGGTGGTTAAAATCTGCCAGTGACTTTGTGGGAGAAAAAGAGACTTTTCCCTGTTTACAGCTTCAGAACATGCACTGGACCACCAGCTGTCAGATTCGACTTGATAGATAATCCATATTAGATTCAAGACTTTTTTGCCAGCAATACAGTGCAGTGGCTGCAACAGTGGGCTAAAGTTTAGCAGAGCTTGAGAAGATAGTGCAGGATTGGGCCATGTTTCATGATTGTGCATGGTGTCATTATGAGTTGGAGTCGGCCTATGGGAACTAATGATAAAAACAGCATGTTTATATACGTGCTGTGTTAGTCACTGAGATTGCTGATGGCCAGGGAGGTGCCCATTAATGGCGGAGAAGATGGACATAGTTTCTTAATTTAGAGAATTCAAATTCTAAGAGTGTGTGAGTGAAAATATTAAGCAATAATATAATCATCAGGGAGCTCTGGTGTCCTAGTGTCAAGAAGTTGTACTGCAGTCCCAAAGGTATGCGGTTCATATCTACCACCTGCTCCCGGGAGAAGGATGGGCAATCTCCCGAGTGATTAACTGCTTCTGAAAATCTGCCGGAGGGTCAGCTATGAGTCACTTCTGATGGTACACAACAACAACAACAACAGAACAACTATATAATCATCTACTATAATTATATACATACATGTTTTTATATATTTTAAATATATATAAGCTCTGGTGGCCTAGTGGTAAGAAGCTGCACTGCAATCCTAAGGACATAGTTGAATCCACTATTTGCTCTGCAGAAGGATGGACAATCTCCTTCTGTGAAACTGACTGACCTATGGGTCAGTCCCAACTCAACAGCACACAACAGCAACAATATAATAAAAAATGATAACTAGTGTTGTGAAAAGGTATGGAGATAGGTTACACCTTTCCTGATTGTGAACCATGCAGTGTTTCCCTGCTCTGTTTCGATGACTGCCTCCTGGTTCAAGTATAGGCTTTGCAAACACAATCAAATGTTTTGGGATTCCTGTTCTCAGAATTAGCTACTGTTTGTTGTGAGCCATAGTCAAATGCTTTGCATAGTCAATGAAACAGATATTCCTCTGGTACTTTCTGTTTTCAGCTAAGAGCCATCTAAAATTGGCTATAATATCCCTAGTGCCACAGCCTCTTCTAAACCCAGCCTACACATCTGGCAGTTCTCTGTTGATGTGCTTTTCCAGTCATTTTTGGACAATTTAAAGCAGGATCTTGTTTGCATGTGATATTAATGATATTGTTCAATAATTTCCACATTGTTGGGTCACCTTTCTTCGGAATGGGAACACATATGTATCTTTTCCAACAGTTAGCCAGGTGGCTGTCCTCCAGATTTCTTGGCACAACTTGATGATCACATCCTGGGCAGTGTCTGTTTGTTGAAATATGTCCATTGGTGTGCCATCAATTCCTGGGCCTTCCTTTTTTGCCAATTCCTTCAGAGTAACTTGGCTTGAACTTTCTCCTTCATCACCACAGGCTCTTGATCATATGTTGTTTCATGAAATTCTTCTGTATCAGCCAGTTCTGTTTGGTATAGTGACTCTGTATACTTCTTCCATTTTCTTTTGATGTTTCCTTGGTCATTCAGTATCCTGCTCACAGCATCCTTAAGTATTGCAACTCATAGCTTAAATTTCTTCTTCAGTTCTTTCAGCTTCAGAAATGCTGAGCGAGTTCTCATCCCTTTTGATTTTCTGATTCCAGCTCTTTGCATATTTCATTAAAATACTTTGCTTTGTCTTCCAGTCCTGTTCAGCTCCTTAACGTCTTGATTTTTTCCCTTTGTTTTGGCTTCTTGGTGCTCTAGTGTAGTATTCAGAGTCTAATTTGACTCCCTTCATGGTCTTTTCTTCCTCTTCTGTGTTTGTAAGGACTTCTTGCATTTTTTGTGAATGATATACTTGATATTCTTCCACTGCTCCTCTGCTTTTTGCTCATTAGTATTCAAGCCCTCACACCTGAGATGGTCTTTAAATTCAGGGGGGATATAATGAACGTCAAACTTTGGTTCTTGTGGATTTGATATGACTTTTTTAAACTTCAGTTTGAACTTGCATATGAGTAGTTCATGATCTGATCCACAATCAGCCTGTGGTCTAGTTTTCACAGTTGATATTGAGCTTCTCCAATGATTTTTCCCACCTATGTAATCATTCTGACTCCTGTGTAGGTTGTTAGGTGAGGTCCATGTGTATAGTCACCGTTTGTGTTTCTTATAAAAAATATTTACAATGAATAAATCATTGATTGTTCAAAATTCTGTCATTCTGTCTCCAACCTCATTTCTGTCACCACGTATATGTTTCCAGGCTGCTAATCCTTCTTCCTTGCTCCCAACTTTTGCATTCCAGTCACCCATTATTACTAGTGTATCTTGATTGCATGTTTGATCAATTTCTGATTGCGACTGTTGGTCGCAGGCATTTCTTTCCTCCTTTTTTGCTCTGGTTGTTGGTGCATAAATTTGAATGATAGTGGTATTAACAGGTCTTCTTGGTGTGGGTATGGATAAGAGTGTGGCATCAAGATTGGAGGGAGACTCATTAACAATCTACAATATGCAGATGACACAACCTTGCTTGCTGAAACTGAAGAAGACCTGAGACACTTGCTGCAAAAGGTCATGGACTATAGTCTTCAATATGGATTGAAGCTCAACATCAAGAAGACAAAGATTCTCACTGTTGGGCCAATTGGCAGCACTATAATAGAAAAATATATAATAGTAAAATAAGTATATGATTAGCTATTATTTGCATGACAATATTATTCCAGAATAAGAGGTGCATAGCAAAAACAAAAACAAAAAACAAACCAAAGAGGTGTGTAGCAAAGTAGACTGGGGGGGTAGGACGAGGGATGAAATTGTGCAACAATGAAAATTTTTTTTTGTGTACCATCAAATTGAATCTGACTGATACAGGAGGAGATTGTCCCTCCTTCTCCAGCAGAGCATCTGGTGAATTCGAACTGCTCATCTCTGGGATTACAGTGCTGCTTCTTGCATCTCTGGGATTGCAGGGTAGCTTCTTGCCACTGGAAGAATCTTTGTAAAGAGAAAATCGAACTGGAGAGGCTATGGAGGAAAATGAGCAACAACAAATGAATGGAAATCTTAGTTTTCTGTAAACTTTCATTAAAATATCAATAAAAAAATAAAATCTATAGGATTTTCATTGAAAACAAAACAAAGATTCTTACCACTGGGCCAAGTGGCAGCATCCTTATAGGCAGAGAAGACATTAATATTCTTGACAGCTTTAGCTTGCTTTGCTCCATAATCACCAGTCTTGGTACCAGCAGTCAGGAATTCAAAAGATGAATTGCATTGTGAAAATCTGCTGTCTGGAATCTCTCCAGAGTACTGTTGAGTACAGAGCAGTGATGTCAGTCTAGAGACTAGGGTGTGCTTGATCCAGGCCATGGTCTTCAGAGTTACTTGCTGTGCGTCAGAGAGCTGGACAGTGACTCAGGATGATAAAAGAGTTCATCCTGCCTTTCTACAGAGATGGTGCCGAAAGTGAAGAAGGAAGCCTCTGCCCCTCCCCAAACTGAAGCCAAAGCAAAGGCATTAAAGGCCAAGAAGGCAGTCCTGAAGGGCATCGACAGCCAAAAAAAAAAAAAAAAGAAGATCCACACGTCACCCACCTTCTGGCAGCCTAAGACGCTGAGATTCCGAAGACAGCCCAAATACCCCTGGAAGAGCGCCCCCAGGAGAAACAAGCTTGACCACTATGCCATCGTCAATTTCCCCTGACCACTGAGTCAGCCATTGAAGAAGATAGAAGATAACAACACACTGTGTTCATTGTGGATGTCAAGGCCAACAAGCACCAAATTAAACAACCTGTAGAGAAGCTCTGTGACACTGATGTGGTTAACGTCAACACTTTGATTAGGCCTGATGGAGAGAAAAAGGCATTTGTTCGACTTGCTCCTGACTATGATGCTTTGGATGTTACCAGCAAAATTGGGATCATCTAAACTGAGTCCAGTGGCTAATTCTAAATATAAATTTTTCTCACCCCCCAAAAAAGAATTGATGCCTTGAGTTGTGATGCTGGAGAAGAGTATTGAATATACCACAGACTGCTAGGAGAACAAACAGGTTTGTCATAGAGAGGGTAAAACCAGGCTGCTCCTTCGAAGCAAGGATTCTGAAGCTTCATCAGACATACTTTGGGCATGCTGCAAGGAGGTACCAGTCCTTAGAGAGGGACATCATGCTTTGGAGGGTGGAAGGACAGCAGAGGAGAGAAGACCCTCTATGAGATGGATTGATTCAGTGTCTGGGGTAATGAGGGTAGTTGCGTCACAGACAATGAGGTTGGCTCAAGGCAGAGCAGGGTTCAGAATGGAGAGCTGTTGTTCATAGGGTTGCTATGAGTCTCAAGTGACCTTATGGCACAGAACAACAAGAGTAGTGATGTGAAAAATGCTGTAAAGAAAAGAAAAGGAGCTCCTTTATGATAGCATTCGAGTGATGAAGGAAACTTTTCAAGGAGGGGAGATAGCCTTTTTAACTGACATCTGGGGAAAAGTGGGAAATGAGTTCATGACAGGAAGGTGCTGCAGAGTCCATGTGAATACTGCATTGTGATGCTCTGAGTCAGAGATGATGAGTTCTTGAACCTCACAAATGCCTGCCATTAAGGAATTACTGAGTATGAACTCTCTTGCCCTCTCTATGAACTCATAATTCAACCATATTTATGGAGTTGCTTCTATACAAAGGATGCTGCCCTGAACAGTTTATTGACCTATATAATACCTCTCCAGCTGAAGTTCCAGCTTCATAATGGCATTTCTTTTGCTTTTTATTAGCACAAGATGTTCGAAGGATAAGCTGTACATTTTTCTCATTCTTTTTGATCCACCTTGTAATTTTTAAGTGAACACCTTGTCTCACCGTAAAGTGGGAACACTAGTTTCAGTGTGTGTGTGTATATTGTATGTCTATGAATGTATATGTATGTATATGTATATTTAGTAGTAAAATTTATAAGGCACTTAGAAGAATGCAAAATAATTCTGCTAAAGATTTCCTATTGAGAGTGACCTCAAAGCTAGGTATTTCCCATTTCATTTTTTTGTTTTGTTTAAGCTATTCTTATAGGTTCTGCTGAAGATGCCAAATCTACACTGGTGGTACCTGTAGTCAGAAACTGTAAATGATACCTCTAGATGGTATTTTATTATCATTTGGTGCCATCGAGTCGAGTATGACTCATGGTAGTCCTGTAAGCGATGGATCTGAATCTCTATCCTATCCTATCCCAACATCACAATCTCTGACACACTTGAGCCCATTGCTGCAGTCACTGTTTCAATCCATCTCCACCTTTCCAAGGATGATATCCCACTCCAAGGAATAGCCTCTCCCACCAACATGCCCAAAGTATGTGAGATGAAGCTTTGTTATTTTTGCTTCCGAAGAGCAAAAATGGTCTGAATCAGATGCTCCTTAGTCCTCAAGCTAACATCATTGCTCCTGATAGCAAAGTTGTTTGGGTTGTATTTTTTCCTTTTCTCTTTTAAAAATGTATTTGTTTTCCTCTTGGTTCTTTTCCCTGTGTATGTAGACCTCAGTTCTTTTAATCCAGGCATTTAAGGTAAGGCTATTTCCAAACAAACCAACTCCAACTCACAGCTATTGTGTCAATTCTGACTCATAGCAGCCCTGTTGGATAGAGTAGAACTTCCAAGGCTTTAGGGAAGTTGACTTTGTCATCGTTCCACAGTGGAGTAGCTAATGAGTCCAAACTGCCAACCTTTCAGTTAACAACCAAATGCCACTGGACAGATGTCATTTTTGTCTGAAGATAGTATGGTATAACATGGGATTAATAGGATGTGATGTTTGTTCAGTACTAACAATGGTTTGTTAAGGCTTCAATAAAACAGAATCACTAAGTTAAAATAGGTAGCCCAGTGGTAAGAAGTTGCACTGTCAACCTAAAGGCATGTGACTAGATCCGCCAGATACTTTGAGGTAAAAAAGGTGAGCAGTCTCCTCCTGTACAGTTTACTTGACTCTGACAACCTGCTGGAGGGTAAGCTGTGAGTCATTTCCAACTTAATGGTGCATAACAGCAACATTATGTTGCTTTTGTGAATGCTTTAAAAGATATAAATGAAAAAAAAAATGCAAAATGCCTTAACTTGATAGTGGGGCGTGATGATCCCGAGTTTTCTGTTCTTGTCCATGCTCTCTATCTGTGGCCTGGTGTATGGAAATCTGATTTCCAGAAGGATGACCAGAAAACTCTAGGATATCTTGAATAAAATGTTTTTGTCATGGTTCCTTGACCATCAGTTAGGTGGCTAAATTGAATTTCAGTACATATTACAAAACAATAAGAAAGATCTTTGAGTTTAGCTTTAACTGCTATTCTCTCAGCAATCCAGTAAATTGTTTTTGTTGTGTTTAACAGTTGAGGAAAGGAGATAATTGTAGTAACATGTGTTTTGCCTAGAGACATTATGTTCTGGACAGTGTGGAAAAAGAAACCAGTAATATTGTTTTCATTGTAGAGAAAGGCTAGGTCCCAGGAGAAGCCTTTATACTAAAGAGTAACATCCACTGAGAAAGAAAATAAGAAACATCTGGTATATCCCAGGAAGGCCTTGGAGAGATGTTGATAAAGAACTGAGACATGAGGAGGATTTAAGAACAAGACTAGTCTGCAGGAAGAGTCTAGGTTTCATATGAACCCTGCTCCTAACCATGTCTTTAAGAATGTGTATGAAGTTGAAACAGGTACATATTTAACCTTATTTTAGTGTAAGAAGAGCACTATGGTGGTGTGAGTTCCTAAGGAATTGCCCTCCTAACCCAAAGCAAGTGGCCTGAGCAGCTTTGAGGGTGAAATATGGGTTGTGTCCTCCCGTGTAACTATAGCCTCCAGAAATCTACTGGAGGGTCAATTAGGAATCAGTTCTGACTCATTGGCAGTGTGCTAAGGCAAGAGGGAGCTCCGTCAAGACTTGTCTATGAGGATTTGTGCTCCTAACCAAAAGCTGATGATTCCTTGGTGGTTTGAATTCACCAGCAGCTCCATTTGAGAAAGATGGGCCATCTCCTGCTATGCAATTTACAGTTTCAGAAAACTTTTGGAGTGCCAGCTATGAACCATTTCCAACTTGATGGCAATGGGTTAGTCCCCCTATAAAGAACTGTGGGTAAGCATTGGATTGCTAACCAAAGAGTCCGTGGTTTGAGCCTACTAGCTACGCAGCATGAGAAAGATGCGGCAGAAGGAGTTACAGTCTTGGGAACACTATGGGGCAGTGGCTTTGAGTCATAATGGGCTTGATGGCAGTGGATTTTTACTGAAGGAAGAGGCTCAAAGGCTTTTTAGTGGTTTAAAAACTTCAGTTGCAGCAAGGGGAAACGATTGTGATGAATTTGTTGAGTGGGGATTAGTTCATTTGTTTTCAAAGGAAGGTGTATATATAGATAACATTAAAGGAGGACACTCAAACTTGATAAACCGAGGGCTGCCTCTGTATGATTTCCATTAAGATTTGTCAAACAAGTTAGTAAGAGAGTAGATTAGGGAAGAAGTTAGAAAAGAAACAATAGGTAGTGAAAGAGTAAAAGGAGTTCCTAGGTGTACTTAATTATTATAAGTGTTGGGTGATTCGTATCCACCCAGAGGTATCTTAAAAGATGGGCCTGGCAGTCTGCATCCAGGAGATCACAACGTTGAGAAGGCTGTGAAGCACTTCTACCCTGTGCGCTGGAGGTCGCCACCAACTGGGATTGATTTGATAACAGCTGAGTTCATGGTACATCTAAAATGAACTTAACCAGTCTCTGTAGATCACCTTACTAAGAAATGTCAGTAGTGGTCAATTACTGGTAAGGAATTGTGCTGCCAACCCAAAGATACTTGGTTCGTATCCACCAGCTGCTCTGTGGGAGAAGGATGCGCAGTCTGCTCCCGTGAAATTTACTGCCTCTGAAAACCTACTGGAGGGTCAGCTATAGGTCGATTCTGACTCGATGGTACACAACAACAACAACCAGAACAACAACCAGATTATTTTATAGACCAGGTACAGGCATCAGTAGGGTAAATCTATCAAAACTAAATAGAGCTGCTTCCAACTCATTGTATCCTTCAGTTAGGTTTACAAGGTTGTAAGTCTTTATAGGAGGAAACTGTACCTCTTTCTTTTTGTGCTGTAGCTGGTAAACTTTCAGTTAGTAACTGACATAATCAATGACATCAGGGGTCCTTGGTTTGCTTATTTAAAAGTATACTGCCCTTTCTCCCTTATCCCACCAACCTTTCTGGTATCTCAGGCTCTCACCCAGCCTTTCCCTATCCCTTTCAACTTCTTCTTGGCCCATTTCCACGGCATTCCTTCTGTAGTCAGAACAAGACATTGTGGATAAATGGGACAATGTGTTCTAGAGCTGGCTGGCTGGCAAGGTTCACTTATTTTGGGGGCCTCTGATATCTGATTTGAGGCAGCCCATGAAGTTTGCCCTGCACCCAGAGCTGGTAGGACTTTGGGCTAGGACCATCAGAAGCACCACCTGAGAATTTCTTCAAATTTGTAAATGCAAAATATCAAGTTAGTCAGTGAGTGAGAAGTAGGTGTACTTTTGTTTGTAGAATCATTAGAAGATAAGTTGTAGACATTCTCTTAGACACTTTCGTATGTTATTGTTGTTATGTGCCACCGAGTTGCCTGCCACTAATAGCGACCCTATATACAACAGCCTTAAACCCTGCTCTGTCCTGCGCCAATCTTATTGTCTCTGACACACCTACCCCTTTTACCCCAGTCACCAAATCAGTTCATCTCATCGAGGCTCTTCCTCTCCTGTGCTGTTCCTCCACCCTCCCAAACATGACGTCCCTCTCCAAGGACTGATCCCTCCTTGCAACATGTCCAGAGTATGTAAGATGAAGCTTCAGAATTCTTGCCTCCAAGGAGTAGCCTGGTTTCGCCCTATCTAGGATCAACCTGTTTGTTCTCTTAGCAGTTCATGGTATATTCAACACTCTTCTCCAGCACCACAGCTCAAAAGCATCAGTTCTGCTTCTGTCGTCTCTTGTCTTTGTACAGCTCTTGATGCATAGCAAGTGATTGCAAAGACCATGGCCTGTATCAGGTGCACCTTAGTCTCCAGACTGATATCATTGCTTTTCGGTACTCCTCTTAGAAATACTTAATGACATAGCCATAATCCCTCTATCACCTCTAAGGAAGTTAGCAGATCCAATATGCAGTTCATTTTAATTTCCCCCCATTTATCATAAAATTAGCTTTTACAACTGGTTTTTTTTTGAAACAAGACATAAATAAGATTTATATATTGCACTAGGTTATGTACCTTTCAATGGATGTCAGAAGAAAAACTGATGCCTTTGAATTATTGTGTTGGATTAGAGTACTGACTGTCCCATGGACTGCTAAAAGAACAAATAGATAAGTCTTAGAGAAGGTGAAGCCAGATTGCTCCTTGGAAGCAAGGATAGTAAAGCTTTGTCTTTCTTACTTTGGGCATTTGCTAGGAGAGGCTGTTCCTTGGAGAAGGACATCATGCTTGGAAAGGTGGAGGGACAGTGAAGAAGAGAAAGACCCTCAACTATATGGATTAACACAGTGACTGCAGCGATGGGCTCAAGTGTGTCAGATAATGTGTTTAGCACAAGACAGGAGAATGGACAGTGTTCAGTTTTGTTGTTAATAGGGTCGCTGTGAGTCATATTTGACTAGATGGCAGCTAATAACAACAACAGCATGTACCTTTTACTTAAAGGATTAATCCTTTCATTTTCCATTTTTAGGTAACTGGGCCAATTGTCTTATGTAATGTTCCACTGTGTATTTATCAGAGACTGTTATGATATCATTTGATTTGCTCCTCTCAACTACGTAAAGCCTTGATTAGTGTTAGGTTCTTATTTTTGGCAAGAACATTTAATAATTTCATGCCTCTTATTGCATCATATCTGGTAGTTTTGGGGACTTAAAATTCTTTTTTTGTCATAGAAAATTGTTAGGATTCACAAATATTTGCAAAATGAGCCCCGTTTGTACCATTATCTAGCTTCCAAAATAATCACATTGCTATATTGCTAGCAGGGTTTCAACATAAAATCCTTCATATTTATTCGTTTCTTTAGCTACCTGCTAGAATATTTTAAAGTAAATCCCAGACATGATAATAATTTTTCCATATAACTGCCTCACTATGAATCTCTAAAATTTTAAAATACAACACTATGACATTACCCTGTCTAACAGACGTAACAGTTCCTTATTACTATTTTGTGGACAGACCATTTCAGTTTTCCCTGAATATTTCAAAGGTGGTTGTTTTCATTTGTTCTGCTTGCATAACAAATTTATAGAATTGAAGCAAATTTAGATCTAACTTTAAATAAACACTTATAAAAGAAGCAACCAAAAAACCCTACCAACTTTTATCTATAATGTCCTGTTCTTATTCAGATAGTGTGGTTAGGTGCCATTGAGTTGACCTTATGGACAACAGATCTGAACCCTGTCCTATCCTGTGCCATCTTCACACTTCTGACACATTAGAGCCAATTAAGGCAGTCACCGTGTCAGTGCCACCCCTCTACCCTTCTAAGTGTCATGTCCCTCTCCAAGGAATAGCCCTTTCTAGCAACATGCCTGAAGTATGTAAGGCAAAGTTTAATCATTCTTGCCTCCAAAGAACTTCACCCTCTCCAAGATGTATCAGTTTGTTCTCTTGGTCATCCGTGTGATGTCCAGTTCTCTTCTCCAACACCACAGCTCAAAGGCCTCAATTAATTCTCCTTATTCAGGTGACTTTAGGGAGATCATAACTCTTCTCTGCAAATCTTACAAAAGCACAGTACCTCAAGTCTTCCCTCTGGAGTACAAGTTCAGCCTCATGCCTTATGGACTCGTGGGCAGCTGCCCCTTCTTTTGTCATCCTTTGTGTTCTGATTCAGACAGTGTATTCCAGTCAGCAGTCATGCGGGCCACACAGCTCTCTCTAGATGATTCCTCAAGGTAGATTTTACGGTTACCACAATCCTGTGTTTTAGATAGATTGTCCCATATTTCGAGATTTGCTGAGCACTCATGTTTTTCCTGGTGCTCTGTAAGCTAACCGCTGTGTTTTTCACAGTCTTTTGGATACTGTTTGAAAACAGCACTGACAAAAAGGTTATATTTTACTTCCTCTGGGAATGTGATGGGGATAATTATCTGTAGCTATTCCACTCCTATTATAAGACAAGTTACTCGATGTGTGTTACTGTGGCATAATAAAGCAGATTTCTGAGAAATAAGCAGCCAGTTACTTCTTATGCATCTCCAAGTTCACGTACTTTGGGCATATTGTTCTGGGGGGCTGGTCCTTGGAAGAAGAAATCCTGTGTAGAAAGGGGGAGGGTCAGCGAAAGGTCGTGACTAGGGAGCAGTGGGTAAAGGAAATGGGAAAGATCCGGTGTGGAAAAACAATGTATATGAGCTTTGTAAGTAAACCAGTATAAAACAAAAATTTTACTTTAAAAAAAAGATAGTGACTGTAGCAATGGGTTCAGATATATTAGGGATGATGAGAACGGTACAGCATAGGGCAAGGTTCAGCTCCACTGTTCCTAATGTCTGTGGGGCTTGCTGGCAACTAGCAACAGCAGACAGCCAAGAAAGATGGTTTTAAATATTAAAAAAATCTTATTAATGACTATTGCTTTCCAAGAGATTGATGGTGCTAATGTTGCTATTGCACTCTTTGGAAAGAGAGATTAATGAGATCATATTCATCTTTCTGGTCTCCGTTTTTGTCAAGCAGTGACCTTCACATAATGAAAGTTAATTTATGGGACAATCAATCAATTGATTTCCATTGGTGGAAATAAACACTTGAGTTTAGAGGACAAAGGACTTGGTTTGGCCCCTTGACTCTGGTTTCTGAAAATAGCTCTGAGCAATCAAGATGCGTTTCTTGCCCAAAATAGCCAGGGTAGTAGTGGCTTCACAAGGAGGGATGAAGGGGGGAGCCTTATGCAGCCTTGAATACTTAGTGGTTGGAATGATCACAGTTATGCATCAGGGCCCAAGTTCATTCATTGTTCTTTGGGGTCTCAGTAACTAAATGGCCTGGAATTTGGAGCACTGTTTTCTCTGAGGCTTTCTCGAGCTTGGTAGAGATATTCATGCATGCCCGTGGGTCAGTGGAGGCCCTCTGTTAGGAATGATCTCCGGCCTTGCCTGGAACACTGTTGTTTTGGGTTCTGTGGGAACATTGATGCATCCCCCCTGGGGACAGTGGAGGCTTTTGTGTTGGGAACTCTCCCAGCCCTTGCTGGAGGTATCTTTATGTTTGTTTCTTTTCTGGTTGTAATAAAAAGGTCACTATAAGTTTTAGTTATACATTCCATGAATTCTTGAAGTCATGCTAGTGAATTAGCAAGCACATGCAGGGAGCCAGGAGCAGTGAGAGTCAGCAGAGAGGCAGGCCTTTGTTGGATTGGCAGGACCTGGAAACACAAAGGTGGGATCTCTGATAGCATTGTCCAGAGGGAATTTTGCTGCTAACTCAGTACACCAGCGGTTTCTTCCTGTGCAGTGTACATCCTCAGAAACCCAGTGTAGGGTGAGCTCTGAGTTGGTTACAGTTTGAAGGCACTAAGCTGAGGAAGGACTGAGTCCTAACTTGTGGGGCTGCAATTCTGAGTTGGGGTCAGAGAGAGAGCGAACCATGTGATAACTGGTGTTAGAATGATGTGGTGGGAAAGCGGGATTATGAGTCATCTTTACATTTTGGAAACTAGTGTTAAATCAGTCATTATTGATACATGGTTTTAAATAATTACCCTAAAATCCATTTCTTAAATCTTTCTAAAGGACAGTTTAAGTTTATTCTCATTCTAATGAGAATCAGTTTTCGATCTTTTGTTCATAGGGTTGCAGTGAGTGATCTCAGTGACGCCTGACAATAACAATTACTAGTTAGGCAGTTTCATGGCAGTAATAGGCCATCACCTTAGCTTGCATAGGAATGGTGATCAGAAAGCCTGGACTTTAATGTTACCAACTGGATGACCTTCAGCAGGTTCCCTGAGCTGAGTTTCTTCTGTATAAGAAAATATCCTATGAGTTTGTTAACTAAAAATCATCCCTGTATTTTACTTTTCTGATCCTTGTCCTAACCTCGTTCTGCAGAATTGAAATACCCACTGAGTTTGGTCATCTTTAGAACGTACCTTGGTTTCTTTGATTCCTATACTGCTTTTATTGTAAAATCAAAACATTAAAAATTAAAACTTCTGAGCAGCATCATCCCAAGTGGTTTTCCAAATGAGTGGAGGCAGAAATGTGTCTGGCTGGAAAGAAAGCAATTTGTGACAGCTGTTGTTTCTGTTGCTTGTGTCTTTTTCCTTAGTACTTGGACAATGAGACCGCTTCTGCCACATTCATCGACAGCAGTGGACAATTTCTTTCCCCCAAGGTGACAGCAGTTAGCCGGAATCCCTACTGTGGCTATGAGCATCAGGCTCTGTCCACCCGGGAGCGCATGGAGGAGAACTCCCTGCTGGTGGCTTCAAAGTGGCAGGTGCCCGAGTTGGGCCCTGTGCCCTTTGTGGAGAGCACTGACCCTTCTTCAAGCTACTTTGTCATCTTGAACTCTGCAGCCTTCTTCAAGGTGGGAAGCCAACTGGAGGTGATAGTTCATGTACAGGATTATGAAGGAAAGGCCAAGAAGTATGGTGGTGACTACCTGCAGGCCAGGATCCACACTCCGGAGCTGCAGGCAGGGGCTGTGGGCAGAGTGGTGGACTACCAGAATGGATTTTACAAGGTCTTTTTCACGTTGCTCTGGTCAGGTACAGTTCATGTGTCCATATTGCTGGTCCATCCCAGTGAAGGGATCAGAGTCCTTCAGCACCTGCAGGAGGAGAAACCAGACAGGGTCTACTTTAAGAGTCTCTTCCGATCAGGAAGAATTTCTGAAACCACCGAGTGCAACGTGTGTCTTCCTGGGGGCCTGCCCCTGTGTAACTTCACAGACCTCTACACTGGGGAGCCCTGGTTCTGTTTCAAACCAAAGAAGCTCCCTTGCAGCAGCAGGATTAACCATTTCAAAGGCGGGTACTTGAAGGGCCTCCTCACTTCTGCAGAGAGTGCTTTCTTCCAGAGGTACGTGCCTGTGTTCTAGAATAAGACTGAGAGCCCGTTCTTCTCTCTTGGTCCCACCTTAGGAGAAGCTTTCATGTCTCTCAGAAGAAAAATGAAGCCGTCTGCTTCCATAAACATTGACATCCTCAGAAGCCCCAGGGACAGGTCTGCTCTGTCCTGTATGGTCACTGTGAGTGGGAAAGGACTCAATGACAGTGAGCTGGGTTGGGTTTTTGGTTAACTATTTCAAACTACAAATTATGGTCGTTTTGGGGTATACACTCATAAGACAGGCTAGACAGTCAGTGTGAGAAAGTATTAAAGTTCTATTTAATTCCTGTCAGTTTATACACATACATGCACCTGCTTATTATAGGATGCCTGGATTTCCAGATAGAAAAAGAGCAACAAACAGGTGAACAGGCCTTTATTAAACAACTGTCTGAGAAGGAGACCAGGTGATCGCAGGCAGAGAAGATCACAATGGCATGCATGCAGACAAAGGCATTTTCCTTTTATAGGGGCAATTAAGACAGTTGAGAGAGGATGATAGTTTGCTTGAAGTTCTTACCAGGATGTGATTAGGCCCAGGGAAATTGGGGGTTGGGAGATATGGTGGCCTCATGGTCAAGCCTTATCAATATATGGTCAGGTCTCACCAAGTGATGGTCAAGCCTTGGGCTGAGTGCTTAAAGTGGGCCAGAAACTGTGATATTCTTCCTCTACAGATTATGAATAATTATACTGGTTAACCTTTGTAAATATAGAAAAGCCTGCAAAATATGGAACTTATAAAAAGTGGAAAACCTGTCAGAGGCAGAAAATGCAAGTATTTTTTACTAAAAGGAAGATAAGAAAATGTAAAGATTGCACCCTGTCAAAAGTTGAAAACTTATGAGAGTCAGAAAAACAAGAAAGCCCTTTCAAATTCTGGCTCTCACAAGTTATATTTTTAATCTTAATAAGGTTTTATTATTTTCTTTTGCACATTAAGATTTATCACTGGAAATACATGTTCCTAAATCTGAGCTTATGTTATTTTCATTCCTTTTAAAGTGGTGTCAATATAAAAATACCCATCAAATCCAGTGGACCTGATTGGGTGACTGTGCTTCCCAGAAAAAAAGGTAAGAAGACGTGGACTTGATGGTTTACTATTTTCTTTATTATTCTTTTGCTAAGTGAGCGAGTTGCTATTGTTCCACTGTTGTTGTACTCACATTTCTTTCTTTACTGTGTTGTGATTACTTTTTGGGCATAATTGAAAACACTGAATGAACTGTTTGGTTTAAAAAACAATCAAATAAAAAACTTGATAAAGAACTTGTTATGAGATTATGTCCCCCCCATGCATACATAATTTGGGTTTTGTTATTTCTGCTCATATAAAAGTTATTTTTTTTTCCTCCCACTTTCCTCTTTTTGGCCTTTTAAGAAACTCTTGTGTGTCAGGAAGTATGAGGATGGCGCAGGACAGAACAGTGTTCAGATCTTTTGTTCATTGGGTTGCTATGAGTTGTACTCTACTTGACAGTACATAACAACAAGAAGGAACTCGAGAGCTGTGGTGTCCAGTGTGGTTGTTATTTTAACTTAAATTACAGAATTAAGTATTCAGTTCTTGAGTCACATTAGCCAAGTTTCATGTGCTCACTAGACATGTGGTCAGTGGCCACCATGTTAGGTGATATTTGATATAGAATGTGTCCGTCATTGTAGAAAGTTCAGTTGGATTCAATAGCTGTGTGAAGCTGCTATTAAAAACTTTTAAAATGAAAAAACAAAACAAAACACAACCCAAACCAACTTTTAAAATGGGAAAGCACTAGGTTAGTGAGTAACAGTTGTTCTCCAAGAGTGATTTCTGGACCAAGAATATTAATTTTATCAGAGGACTTCCTGGAATTGCATGTATGTCAGGCTTCGTCTCAGACTGCCGAATCAGAAGCTGTGGGGGTGGTGCCTGGCTTTAAACAGAGCCTTTCCATTTTTCTCAGTCATTGGTATAGGATGTTGCTAATAATAATAATAAAAAAAAATGAAAATCAGAATATAAATCTTTGTGTGTTGGCTAATCATTTGACTGTAATTTGAACCCACTAATCTCTTCCCTGGGGCAGATGTGACAGTTTGCTTCCATACAGATTTACAGCCTAGGAAATCTTGCGGGCAGTGTTCCTCTATCCCTATAGGTTGCTGTGAGTTGGAATGGCCTTGATGACAGCAGGTTTGATTTGTTTTTGAATCTGACCTCTGTCACCATACTTTATCACAGGATCACAGTGAGGCAGGAGCAACTTGATGGCTCATAACAACAACAACAACAACAGTATCACCACCACATAATGTATTTTAGCATAATATAGAATGGTTATAATGATTGTTGTGTGCTGTTGAGTCAGAGCAAACTCATAGTTGATCTTCCAGGAGGTTTTCAGAGGCAGTTAATTGCATGGGAGGAGATTGCTCATCTTTCTCGTGTAGAGCTGCTGGTGGATTTAAACCATATACGTTTGGGTTGCCAGCACAGCTTCTTACCATTAGGCCACCAGAGCTCCCTAGTTATAATTAGATATAGTGATTTTTAGAAAGAATGAACATAATTGAGACTGACAGATGACAACCAAGGCCTGCTTTAATCAGCAGTATCTCACACAGTGGGTATCACAGATACTAGTGACACAGGGGCTGGGCAGGTAATGCACAGGAGTGAAGTAGGCTCATTATTTGCCACGTATGAGAAGAGGGGAAAAGGAGGTGAGGGCAGAACTGAAGTGCTATGACCATTCAGAGGGGTAGCTTCTGGTCTCCAGCTGTTTTCATGCAGAAATGTTGATCTAGTGCTGCTGGATATGCAGGTCATTATTCTCATGAGAAACTGGAAATCTTAGATTTTAAATGTGAAATGTCCAGATTTTAAAATATTGGCATCTAATTGAAAATGAGTAAGACATAATGTGGGCTGAAGTTGGCCTGCAGTCCAGACGCTGACGTGGCACTGGCAGCCTGCAGCTCTCATCTCCACCTCCTGTAAGATTGTGCTGTAAGAATTCCCAGCCTTAAAGGACAAATATTGCGTAGTGCCACTGTTACATAACGAAACTGATATCAGGGTTGGGGAGAAACTAGGAAAAGAGGGGATAAATAATGTACTCTGCATTGAAACAGGTGAAGGAAAGAACTGCTTAAAAGGAATATATCATTAGGTATTTGCATGACAACAGTCCAGAATAAGAGTGGCATAGTATAGTGGACTGGAGTGGGGACAAGGATTTGCATAACAATAAAAGACTATTTTTTGGGGGGGGGAGCTCTGGTGGCCTAGTGGCAAGAAGCTGCACAGCAATGCCAGAGGAACACGGTTCGAATCCACCAGACGCTCTGCCGGAGAAGGAGGCGCAATATCCTCCTGTACCAGTCAGATCTGATTTGACGGTACACGCACACAAAATAAAATAAAAAAAAATACTATTTTTTTCAAAGAAAAGTGAACTAGGGGGAGGGGTTGGCAGGGAGGAAAATGTGCAACAATGAATAACAGTGAATAACAATGAATGAATAGAAATCCAAGTTCTCAATAAACTTTCATTAAATTCTCAAGAAGAAGAAAAAAAGAATTCCCAGTTTTTCCCTAATGGAGACTTCTGTTTGGTTTCTCTAAACTTGGTGAATGACTGGTTTTCGAGGCTACATATGGGAACATCACAAGTGAGGATATTATCTTTCATGTCTGGGCCTCAAGCCCATGGCAGTGATGTGGGTAGCAGGGACCCCCTACTAGTGAGACAGTCTTCACTCTCCCACGTTTTTCGCAGCCCCTGCCTCTTCCATCCACTTTTCTCTCTCACAGCTCTGCCTATCTGGAAGGAACTGACTTGCCCCTCCTTGTCCTGGAGTCCTTGAGTGAAATGATCGGTGGGAAGTGCTCTTGATACTTTTCTTGCACCTAACCAGTCTCGTGGCTAAGCCAGGAAGTGGCTGTGGGCTTATGATGAACTGTTCCATTTCGTTGTAGCATCAGAAAAGAGAATACAGTACCTAGTAGGGATTTTTGTGGAACAGAGCAACCATGAATTAGTAGAAGCAGAACAGCCTGGCATAGAATGGGGAATTCAGTGCTGTCTTGGAACAGGTAGAGAATTAGAAGAGAGGTCAAGTGTTAGGTGTAGCTTCATTGATATTCACTCTGGTGACCACTAGGGGGCATTTAAAATAGAGATGAAAAACATGTTGCCTTCCATTTGTAATGATCACTGATCCTCCAGAGGGTTTTTGGAAGCAATAAATCACAGAGGAGACTGTCCATCTCTCTCCTTCCATAGAGTCACTGGTGGACACCAACCTCCAGAGAGGTGTGGCCTTTGGACCTACAGATTAGGTCACCAGAGCCCTCTTTATCAGTATGGCCTCATGATTATTTATTTCATTCTTTGGGTTACAATATAGCACTATTGTGATTTTGTTGCCCAAATTGTTTTAGCTGTGACCAATGAGAATTTTTCCAGGTTGGCTTTTGTGCCCTTGATAAGCTCTTACTATTCCCACCCCCCTTTCCCCCCAATTCCCATCTTGGATAGGCTCATATTCCTTTCACTTCATTATTTCACTTCTGAACCCAAAGTGCTGAAGAGTTTGAGGGTTGGGTTTTTTTTTCTCTGTGAAATTGTGTTATATATTAGTATGTGGCCAGGAGGGATTGATCCTTGGAGAAGGACATCATGCTTGGAAGAGTGGAGGGACAGTGCAGGAGAAGAAGACCCCAGATGAGATGGATTAACACTGGGACAATGGAAGTAGGTATCTTGGAGTCAGTGAGACTGGCTCAGGACAAGGCAGACTTCAGAGTTGCTGTACACAGGGTCATTGTGGGTCAGAGGCGACTTGATGGCACCTAACAACAACAATAGTAACAACATTAATTGGTTTTTCTAACATGGTAAAATTATTCTAAGACATATGTTTATAGTCTCGTAGTGTGCTTGAGATTGCCAAAGCTACTCTCTTTAATGATAATTCTAATTAGAAGCAAATAATACAAACTTCCATTGTGATAGACGGAAAAAAGATTGAAGTTGTTAAGGATTTAACTTTATTTGGATCTATAATCAGCACCGATTAAGCAGCAGTGAAGGTATCAGATGATGTACTGAACTGGACAGATTTACTGTCAAGGACCTTTATAAAGTGCTGAAAAGCAAAGATGCCAGTTTAAAGACTAAGGTGCAGGAGACTCAAATCAATGTTTTTGGTTGCTCTGTGAACTTGTGAAAGTTAGGCAGTGAGTAAGGAGACCGAAAAAGAAGTGATGCCTTTGAGCCAGTTGTGTTTGTGTTTGTGATTGTGAAGAGTATTGAATATATCATCATCGTTGCATTGCCGTCAGGTTGGACCTGACTTGTAACTGACCCTCCATTGGGTTTCTGAGGCTGTAAATTGCACTGTTGGTCTTTGCCCATTTCTTCTTCTCAGAGCGACTAGTGGATTTGAGCCTTTGGGTTAGCAGCACAGTGCCCTGCAGACTTCACGACCAGAGCTCCCTGATCATCCCAGGGACTGCCAAAAAAACAGATCTGTCGAAGAGAAAGTGCAGCTAGGTTTCCTTGATGGCAATGACGATGAGGTTTTACCTTACATGTTTTGGGCGTGTTTTCCTTGGGAAAGGACATACTATTTAGAAGATTGTAGCATCACAGAAAGAGATGAAGATCCTCAACTAGATGGATTAAAAAGTGACTGCAACAATGGCCTTAAGCACAGCAGAGATTGTTATGGATGGTCCAGGATCAGATAAGGTTTATTCTTTTGTCCAGAGGGACACTAAGTCTGAATCCATTTGACAGCACTTAACAATAACATCAGCCACCTTAAAAAGGGCAAGAAGTTGGTTTCTGGTACTCTTCACTGACTGCCATCTGATTCTGTTGTTCATGAGATTGTAATGAGTTGAGAGCTGACTGAACAGTAGCTAACGACAGCCTCATCAACAGACAGATTTTCTAAGAGGCTGAAATAAGACTAGATCGAATAGCAATAGTAGAAATACTATTGTTAAAGTATTTAGTCCTCTAAATACTTCATAATACTTCACTGTTTTGCATTATTTATAGAGCTGTATATTTTAAAACAGGACATATAAGTCATAATAAGCCTATAGTACAGCAAAGTTTGGCCTTTGTATATATCTTTGCAACTAACGATGGTAGGTGGAATTCTAAGATGCCTCTCAATGGTCCAGTCATTCCCTCTTGAGTAAATGTGTCTATTTGATATGATGTCACTCTCATGATTATTGTTGTTGCTATATGCTATCTAGTCTCCTGTGACTCATAGTGACAATAGCTCTGAAGCCTGCCCTATCCAGAGCCAGCTCACTGACTCCAACACACCTCATCTCATCACCCCACTTATCATGTCAATCCATCTCATCCGGACTCCTCTTCTCCTGTGCTGTCCCTCCGCCCTTCCAAGCATGATGTCCTTCAAGAACTGGTCCTGGCCATGTGTTCAAAGTATGTGAGATGGAGCTTCAAAATCCTTTCCTTCAAGAAGAAACTTGGTTTCACTCTCTCTGAGACAGACCTCTTTGTTCTCCTGGTGGTCCATGGTATATTCTTATGGTTAGTTTTTTTATTATATGGCAGTTTGGGTTTTCATAGAGGAAGATTATTCTGAGTGGACTTGACATAATTAGGTCAGCCTCACACAAGGACCAGACTTCTGAAGAAAGATATTTAAATTGTGAGAGAGGAGGTTCTTCATCACTGACTTTGATGACGAGGAAAGGCAAATGGCAAGAAGGTGGGTGGTTTCTAGTGCCCAGGGTGACCCGTGGCTGACAGTGAGAAAGGAAAGCAGAACTCCAGTCCCACAGACCCAAGGAACTCAAGTCAGCCAATAACCTGGATGATCTTAAAAATAGAATTTTCCTCAGGTCCTCCAGAAAACAATGCAGCTCAGTTGGCACTTGATTTTAGCTTGTGAACTCTTGAGCACAGAACCCAGCTACACCGGACCTGGGTTCCTGACCTTACAGAGCTGTGGGATGACAGATGGCCATTGTTTCAAAAGCTTTAAACTTTGTGGTCACTTGTTACACAGCATTAGGAAACACATCCATCTCAAACATACAGAATATTCTTATCTTTCCACACAAAATGCATTTACACTATTCTAAAATTGCAGCCCTACAAATTAACTGGTTGTTTTCCTGTTTTATAGATGATGAAACCAAGACTCAAACTGTTTCCCTCAGTTATCGTTTTACTACCTGCTCTGGGGATATAGGGAGTGAATAAGATCATCATTTAGATGATTTCTGGTGTCACATAATTGAAGCCTTGGAGCCAGACATAGCCTGGCTCTTGTGACTCCCAGTCTGGCACTTTTTCTGTCTCCCTTACCCATGCTTGGGAGGGTGGCCAAGAACAGCTTCACAGTTTGCTTTATCTGCAGAATTCAGATGGTGGTGGGAGAGGTGCACAGTGTTTCATGTGCAGTGAAAGCTGAACTAGTGCCTTTTGGATGAGACTTCTGTCTGATGATGATTTCTTTAAAATGGCAAAAAAGAAATGCTCTCATAGCAAATGGGGTAAAACAGTTGTAGAAACAACCATTTTCCAACTGTTGGAAGAGTAATTTGATACATAAGACATTTAGTTAAACTGCAGTAGCAGAAGGCTTATAGCCTACATGTAAAACTCAACTAACTGATGTCCCTTGGGGGAAGGAGGCTTGCTCCAAGAACTAACTGTTAGCAGTTCATGGTATATTTATGTCTTTGCAGACAGCTTGGGTGTGCTTGAGCTCTGCCTTTACCACTCACCAGTTAAGAAATCTACCCATTAACCTAATCACTTGGGTGTCTAGCTTCTTAAGTGAGGTCTCAGGATTAGCTATTCTCTTTCAACTTTGATATTGCAGATTTCTAGCTGTAAAATGTTTTTAACTCTCCTGTGTAAAACATATACTTTCTAGGGAATTTTTTTTTAAAGCTTGATTCACAAGGTTTTGTGGGAGGAAATCAGAGTAAGTTCACACTGAAGCCACACACGGTAGTTAGCATGTGGCCGGGACAGGGGTGTGCATGAATGACTTGTTCCTCACGGACCTCCCTTCGCATCCACCTGATGTGGCGCGGAGCTTTTCTGCGTGTGGCTTTCCCTAGTGCAGAGCACTGTCTGCTCCTGCTTTCTTCTCGCTCTTGTCTCCTTCCCCTCTGCAAACCATGCAGTCCTGTCCTTTGTAGCTCTCAATTTTATAGATGATTCCATTCCGTATAATATTCATGTAGACACTTTTCATACAATAGTCCTCTCTGCTAGCTTTTTCTAGATACTTTAGAGTGATGTCAGTTTTCCTGCCTTTTAAAAAAAATTTGGATTTGCTTACAAAATTTGTATATAGTGTGTTTCACACTATTCATTCACATTTGTGTTTCATACACTCATTCCCATGCATTATGTTGTATAAAATGAATCACCATTATACTATGCCCACCATTACCCTATCTTTTCAGGTCCCCACGAGATCGTTCCCATTTCTTTTATCCCTTTCCTCCACTTACCAAATTGTGCAGCCCTGTGATTTTGCCTCTACACATCCTCACCCCTCTGCTCCCACTCTTGGATCTACATACATGTTTTATTTGTGTCTCAGGTGGCCCCCATCATGACTGATACATGCCCTTTGGAGGAAGACACAGGTCATGGGCTTTCAGGAGAAGCCAAGCCATTTTAGAGAAGCAGGAACATTACTGTCAAAGAATCAAAAGATGTGTCCTATGATTTTTCACAAAGATCATCTTCTATTTATTGCTGCTTCAGTTTAAACCTTTCCTTTCTCTACCAGTATTCAAGATAACCATAAAATTGAGCATTAGCTTATTTTTAGTTTTGGTTTTTTTCCACTTACAGAGTTAGAAGTTACTCTGTCAATTTAAGAGACTTTATATTTAGTTATTTTTCAAAAGGATGTATTCTGAGTTCTAAGAAACTTTTGAAACCACCTTATAGACTTAAAAATGTTAGTGTCAAGAAATAGTTCCTAAGGGTAATGGTGGGCATAGTTCAAGGGTGTTTAATTTTATAAAACAAGCAATGGGAATGATTATATGAAAAACAATGTGAATGAAGAATAGTGTGAAACAACGTATACGAACTTTATAAGCAAACCATTAAAAAATGGTTCATATACCATCTGACCATAAGGGGGCAGTGCAGGCACATTTATGCCACTTTAAAAATGGTTCTGCTCTCCAATGAATTGTAAAAAAATTAAGGCCAGGGTATTTGATTTGGTTTTTTCTGTTTGTTGTTGGGTATCATAGAGTCAGAGCTGACCCATAACTGACCCTCCAGCGAATTTTAAGAGGCAGTAAATCAATGAGGAGGAGATTGGCCATTTTTCTCCTGTGAAGCCCCTGGTGGGTCCCAACCAAATGCCTTTAGACTGGTAACACAACTCCTTACCACTTAAGCCACCAGTGCCGCCTTTAACTCTGGTAGTAAATATAACTAACATTTGAATGGAAACGTGATTACTTCTTCAGCGATCACACACGCATTCACTGCTAGTCGAATGTAAACTGACTCATAACTGACCCTCCACTAGGTTTTCAGAGACATTAAATCACATGGGAGGAGATTGCTGTTTTGCTCCCTCAGCACAGCTGGTGGGTCTTTGTGTTGGCAGTGCAACCCTAACACTGAACCATCAGAGTTCCCTTCCTCTGTGATACACATGCTCTCTTTTCATAACATATATTTAACTTGGAATACTTGAATCTAACTATTGGATTAATCACAGTACAATTATACTTCAAAAATCACCTTTATGGTCATTCTGAGACATATTTCCCTGGGGCCACAGGTGTCTCCTCTGAAGCTCTTAAGCCTGCCCAGCCTTGACGTAGCGATCTAATGACAGCTTTGGGCAAGGTATGGTAACATGGTAAACCCACACTTGGTAACATATTGAGAAGTGTTTTGAATAAACCTGATGAATATTTACCCTGTCCCATTTCTATGTTGACAATCTCAACTGCCAAACAAAGCTCCTCCTCTCTCCTCCACCCCCAGTCAAGATCTTTAATATACTTGTCTGCTTTTCAGGTTAGATCCTGAGCCTGCAAAGAATATGTCTGAGGTAAAAAAAAGAAATGTGCAAATAGGCATCTTTGAAAGGAATAAAAACCAAAATCATTTGAGGTAAAATGGATGATATGAAGTAGCAAATTTAGCAGAAATAGTCACAAAAAGAGGACTTAGTTGCATTTCTGAATTATAGAAATATTTCTATTTCAAATTGTGGTTTAAAAGGTGATTGTAGAATGACTGGATTAAGATCAAGGTTGAAGCTTGAAGTGAGTAAAGAAGTGTCATTAAATGATTGGTGGCTTCCTGAAGATCATAGGTTTGAGTACATATTGGAAATGGGTAAGTCTCCACCTTACTCCTGTATAGCCTACCGGGTGGCCTAGTGTAGTGGTTAAGGGCATGGCCTTTGGGGCCTACTTGTTTGGGTTGGGCACTGGCTTTGTCACTTTCCAGCTCTGAGACATTGCCCAGTTGCTTCTCATTCGGAAGGATGGGGATAAGAATAGGGCGTACCTTAACAAGTTATTGTGAGCATCACATGAGGTAACACATTTGATTGCTCAGATTGTAAAGTAAGCTTGTAAGAAATACTAGCTATCGACATTGAAACAGACGAGGGAGTAAACTGTATAAAAGGAATATATGATTTGGTATTATTGGCATGACAAGAGTCCAGAATAAGAGCTGCATAGTAAAGTGATCTGGGGAAGGGGCCTGTATAAAGATGAAAGAACTTTTTTCCTAAAGAAAAAGCAATCTGAGGGTAGGGGGACAGGGAGGAAAATGTGCAACAATGAAGGATTGGAAAACCAAATTCATTGTAAACTTTGATTAAAATCTAAAAAAAAAAGAATGCCTTTGGGGGTGGGGGGGAAGAAATACTAGCTATCACTGTCTGTCTGTTTTAAAGTCTGTTAAGACGTGTTTCCACAGCAGCATTTCCCAAGAGAGATGTAAAGACAACAGGACGTTAATTCTCTCTGACCTCTCAAGCCAAACCAATTCCTGAACCTGCCATTAATTTTTAAACACTAGGTGTCCTAGTGCTTGTATTGTCACATGTGGCTAGGCTACAGCACACTGCCGATGTGTTTTTAGTTATGTTCCTTGTACACAAAGACTGTCTGAACCTTTTGTGTTGTAGCAACAAGTTTAGACTGTCTGCCACTTGATTGCTCTCTTTATTAAGTGGTAGTTTTCAGAATTAAAATTTGTTTGCAGGATCCATGGATTAAAATATTCACAATGCTTCAAAATAGTAGATTGCTATGACTATGTATATGTAAAAAAAGGAATTAATGTTATTGCCTGCTTCACAGGTGTTTGGAAATGAAATAAAATTTTCAGTCTTTTGACAAAACTGAGCAATGCTTCAATCCACACATTTCCTTCTTTGTAGTTTTATTTTTTACTATGATTAAAATGTGGTTCATCCCAGGGGATGCTCTGGGTCCCCTTTTCTGCCTGTCCACTGACACCCTTCCATACGTTCTTATCTTTCTGTTTTTATGCAAAGGAGAAGCTTTTTTTTTAACAGTGAGGTTTCTTTGAGATGTGACAGCAGGGTGTGTTGCCTGTCTGCCAGCAGACTAAGCAGATACGTAGACATAGGTGTATTGGTACATTTTACCCATGCTTTGATGGAGGGATATTACATAAGACTTTTTTCCCTCCCCCCTTTGTAGACACTGACAACTCAGAACTATCTCAAGACTCAGGAACTTTTCCTTCTGGATATTATTATGAAGACCAGTGGAGGCCCAGGAAGTTCAAGATGCGCCAGTTTAACGACCCTGACCAAGTCACAGAATGTTTACAAAGAAAAATGGTGTATTTATTCGGTGACTCAACAATCAGGCAGTGGTTTGAATACCTTACTGCATTTGTTCCAGGTTGGTACTTGGCATTTTGCTCTATTTCCCACATGCATGAAATCAGCTTTGCAAGGCAGGCACTCTCTCAGGAATCTAAAGAAGCCATCGACGAGGAAGCAGGCCTTTGTCTGTAGGACAGAAAAGGAAGGCATCCCTGGCCTGGGTGATTCTGTCTGTAAAGTAAAAGTGGACATTTTTCGTTGTTTGCTCCTAATTCTATTTGGTCCAATTCCAAGATTATAATAGATTTAATGAGGTGATGCAGCCTAACCCGCTGCATTTCAGTGGCTCCATTTCAGTGCAGCCGGGAGCAAAGTCCTCCTAACGCAAGCTTTTCACTGGGGTGACTCAGAGATGGATCTGGCTCCCCTGGGGACGGCCCTGTGTAAGTGGTCATTGGCCGCCACCCGCCCTGATTCCACTACTTGATTTTGGAATTGCTCTCTAGAATTAGAATAGAACCTCACTTGCTGAAAGGCCACTCCTTATTCACAAATGGACCTTCACTCTCTGGAGGGTTGGGATGAGAACAGATGGATCCCAAGAGCTAGGAATAAAAACACTGCTTACAAGTGAGAGAGTTGAAAAAAAAAATAGTTTTGTAGAACTAGACATTGACAGAACTTTTCACAAAGTAAATTCCCATGGTTGATCATGAGTTGTCACTTTGTGATGATTTTCCTCAGTTCTTACTTATTGCATCAACTTGGTTGCATACATGGTTTTCAGAAGGAAAGGAGGAAGTGGACATTACCCTAAAAAGTGGAGAACTACTTTCTGGGTTTTGGTTTTTACTTTTTTAAAGGTAGAGTAGACACTGCTGAATTTTACTTGATAAAGTTTAGAACTGAAAGTCAGGAGAAGAACAATGATTTGTGTAGCATGGTGGTGGTTCAGGAGTCTACAGTTGATTCATTTTTTGGTTCTAGTGATGTAATTCAGTATTTCCTTTGATAGTAGTAATCGTATTGACCATCTCGGTCATTTTCACCATATCCTCTACAGACAGATTGTTACCTGATAAGATCTTGTGTCAACTCTTGGTCTTACAACAAAAAATGGAGTGTGGAAGACATTATGCAGAGTGAAATATCCCAAAGGACAAATACTGCATATGACTCTATTATAAAATAGAATTGACATGGGGTAGGGGGCAGGGGGAGAACAGAGAAAGAGTGAATAGATAAGAAACACTGCACTGGGACAAACAAAGGAGGGGACTGTCTGAAAGGAGTGTATGATGAGGTATTATATGTATGACAGAAGGGCATTACAAACGGAATTGGGAGAGGGGAAGAAAGGCGGAGGGAGGAAAATGTGCATCCGTGAATGAATGAAAACTCAACCTTTCTGGAAACTCATTAAAGTCACATACACACAAAAAGAATGAGTGATACAGAATGAGCTTGGAGGCAACTGAAGAGGGGCTGGGTGCTAATAATAAAGAATTAGGTCAGAGAAACTGGGAATGCACATGGACAAGAAGGAAGCATTCATTTGAAGCCTGGTGACCTATTAAGAAGCTCTGGTGGCCTACGGAAGCTGTGCTGCAATCTCAAAGGCACGTGGTTTGAATCCACCAGCTGCTATTTGGGAGAAGGTGGACAGTCTCCTCTCGTGCAATTTACTGCCTCTGAATACTCGCTGGAGGGTCAGCTATGGGTTGGTTTCGATTTGATGGCACACAACAACAACAACAACAGCAAACAGTAATAGTAGGAATTATGATCTGATATTACTCCTTCAGATTTGACAGAAAACGAAAACTTTCTTGTCAACAGGGATTATAACGTAGCACATCTAAATAAACACTGTTGGCTTGTAGTGCTTTATAGTAGCTGGCACTGAATAAGTACTTACGAAATGTTAATTGGATTGGATTTCCAAAATGTTCTCAGACTTATTTGTTCTTGGAATGTTTAGGGATGTAAGATCGGTCCTTTTTCCTGGAGGGATATATGTTAGGTGGTAAATGGATCATGCATATAGAGTAACACGGAGTCAGTCACTGATTTCCCGAGACCTTCAGAAGACTTGGGAGGAGCTGGATATTGAGGTAGAGCTTAGGTAAAGGAGAAGAGAACAAAGCGTGGGGGTTGACTAGTGCTGCCTTTGCTATATGCATGATAGGAAGAGTAGTTTGTCTCTAAAACAGTAACATGATTTTCAAAATTTAGGGTGAGATAGAAAGTAACAACAAACCATGGTTGTACCTCTCTTACTTTTGGCTTCTTTCTAAATGAGACATTTATCTACGAATATGATTTCATATAAACCTAGAAGTTATAACCCTTGTCCTGGAATAGCTAGTACTTGTTTGAAACAGTGAAGTTTCAATGCCAAGTTGATTTTGAAATACTCATTGATGAATGAAAACAGTAAGGTTTCAAGATTTACTAGCTAAGAGTGTAACCATTTTGTGGCTGAGGTAGGGGCAGTGGTAGAATTCATCACTGATGGTATTATCAGTTATAATTTTTTGCATGATTTCAATAACAATGTTAAAGGTGCACTGATTTAAAGTAAGTGAAGGTCCAATATTGTGGAAGAATGGGCAGTCTTCTCCTGTGTGAGTTACTGCCTCTGAAAACCCACTGGAGGGTCAGCTGTGAGCCAGGTCTGACTCAGCAGCAACAAAAACATTATTGGAGTTCTGATGGCCTTGGAGCCTGTAGCAAGGTGTGCTGCTAACCAAAGCTTGAGCATCTCTGGCGGTTTGAATCCACTAGTGCCTCTGTGGGAGCAAGATGTGCAGTCTCCTCCTATTGTGATTTACAGCCTTGAAATGCGATAGAGGGCCCTGTGAGTTGGAACCAACTTGAAGTTAGTGAGCTTGAGTTAATTGATTTTAAGGTATAATAAAATATATATTCCCTTTACACTTGTGGTGTGCTTGTCAGCATTCTTGTGCTTTTATTTTGAAAAATGTCTTTGAAGCCACTTTAGTAAAGACTAATACTTTAAAAAAAATAATGCTTGATTGGATGTCTTTATGAATTGGAGTTTTCCTTATTTCAGATTTAGTGGAATTTAACTTGGGCAGTCCCAAGAACGTTGGGCCCTTCCTTGCAGTGGACCAGAAGCACAACATCCTGCTGCAGTACCGCTGCCATGGGCCCCCCATTCGCTTCACGACTGTCTTCAGCAATGAGCTCCGCTATGTGGCAAACGAGTTGAATGGCATCGTGGGAGGGAAGAACACGGTGGTCGCCATCTCCATATGGTCTCACTTCAGCACCTTCCCCTTGGAAGTGTACATCCGGCGGCTCAGGAACATTCGTCGAGCCGTTGTCCAGCTCCTGGATCGAAGCCCTAAGACTGTGGTGGTCATCCGGACAGCCAATGTCCAAGAGCTGGGGCCTGAAGTGAGCCTTTTCAACAGTGACTGGTACACCTTTCAGCTGGACACCATCCTTCGGAGAATGTTCTCAGGGGTTGGGGTATATCTTGTTGACGCCTGGGAGATGACACTGGCCCACTATCTACCCCACAAGCTGCATCCAGATGAGATTATTGTGAAGAACCAGCTGGATATGTTTTTGTCTTTTGTGTGCCCTGTGGAGACCTAGCCTGTCCTGGAAAGGACTGGAGGGATCACACTCGGTGACGCTTCTCCATCATTTGCATTATAGGCGGTTCATGGCTGACCCCATGGAAATATTGCTACCATTGACATGAACAGAATTTTAAAGAGCTAGACTTATGATAGAAGCAAACAGCAACAAGACCTGGACTTTATGCAGTGACTTGTAAGGTACTTAAAAACTGCAGGTTATATTATATATACCTATAAGATTCTTTCCAGTCTTAACTTAGCCATAGGAGAACCATTACTAAGAGTATCTAGATACTGTATTGTTCTTGTAACCAAAGACATTAGTGAGTATATTTGAACTAGCTTTTCCTGGGAGGAAAGATGAATGTCTCAAAAAAGTGACAAATGATCTGTCCCAAATGGAAGGGAACAGTTTGGTTGTCAGTGCAGTATTCATAGCTAATCTAGTAAAGGAAACGGAACACAGCATACACATCTGCCTGAATAGCACAAATGCCCTGTCTTCAGTCAAGTGAACTAGAGAGGGATTCTGGTCGGGTTTCTGTGAACACACTGAAGACCACCTCATCTCAGGAATTTCCTTTCCTGATCTTCCTTTTCTGAGTTTCTTGAAAAGGTCTGTGTGCTGGTCAGGAATTATCTGCCCTGTCCTTCCCAGCTACCCCCCCCCCTTTTTTTTTTTTTTATAAAGAATGGAAGCAAAAGAGAAAATGATGACTTCAGTCTCTATATAAAATCTGTACTTTGAATTGTTATTTGCATTGGATGAGTGTTTCTTATTTGAGTCAGCTAAATTTTACATGATGAATAATTATTCTGTGATAACTGCCTTTTGGAACTGGAAGAGGGAAATTGATAAATTGAAATTTATTTTTGTGTTCTGAATGTTAAGGTTTTGAGAACTGACTTTTATGGAAAGAATGTGATTATCATAAAATTGTGGAAGCTGTTTCCACCCATTTCAAGTGTGTCTTTTTGTTGTTATTATCTTGAACCGCATACCAAAATAAGACTCATTTAAAAATTAAAGGTACAAATTAAACTCTATGACACTATTTTTTTATTTGGATCCAAGTTACTTCATGTTAGAAAGGAAAAGCTGCTATTCCTAGTTATTTTAAAATAATTGACATAATTTTTTATTTGAATATCTTTATCTTACTAATTTTAAAGGCGTTTTGAATAACACAGCACAGTGCCTTTTCCAAGCAAGACGCTGGAGAAGATAAATTAACAGTAAAGACAGAAGAGGAAGAAATGACCAAAATGGATGTCAGAAGAGACTCTGAAAATTGCACTGGAGCGCAGAGAAGCCAAAGCACAGGGAAGAATTCAAGATACTAAAAAGTTGACTAGAAGATTTCAAAAGGCAGCACGGGATGACAAAGCAAAATATTACAATGAAATGTGCAAGGAGTTGGAGTCAGAAAATGAAAAGGGCCGAACTC